>NC_073694.1:31128136-31443794 GCF_029784165.1 Wyeomyia smithii
GCGGTCGTTCAAGGTCAAGCTTAGGCTCAAACTTTACCAAAACTTGTGCCGCGGTAATATTTTAGAGTGAACTTCAAAATCGTCGACAATGAAAGCCCCCTAACCAAAACAACATATTCAGAACGTTGACTCAGCTGTCATATCTCCATGTTTACTGTGCCACTTGTTTACTAACAACTGAATGAATGTCGAATGCAAAAAGGCGGCATCCATAAATTATGTAACGCTCATAGGGGGAGGGGAGTATCCTTGAGCGTTAGGATTGTTACCCAGGGGAGGGGGAGGTAAGTTCAGCGTTATACGTAACAAAAAATCTCGGGAGAGATTCTCCAAAAACGAGCACGTTATTTACGAATGTCGCCTAATTCGTTTTTAGCACCTCCAGCATGTTAGTTCAATAAATCGCAGCTTCTCTGAGACGCTGTTGATACAGAATGTCTGAAGAACAGTTCTGGACTATTATGACTGGGAATCGGTATCCCGTGGGGAGAAAAGTATTGGTTCCCCACTGAATGAATCGAACCACTAAAAACGAATTCTTCTCTTGTTGAGAATGCATTCTTACTCTACGAGACAGTCTTTTATGACAAAAATTTGAATATTTTCGTCAATTGACCAAGATTATTGCGAGTTTTTACGAAATATACATGAGTAAATTTGAAATATTTTCATAGTCAAACTTTTTTCGCACAGCTGTTAACTAAACTTATCTATTGTAATTTTACAAAAAATATTCTGAAAATTTCTTTGTAGAATCTGATGACCAGATGTCCGAAAAGAATATAAACTACCTAAAGAAGCTTGCTGTAACAGTTATGGTAGCAAGCCAGCAGCGCTTGGATGGAGAAAAATGCCAAGTCAGCCCTCCTGATTCCTGTTATGATCCGCACGTGTTTCAACTATACGTTTATAATAACATGGCCTATCGGACGATTACCAATAAATAAATCAATAATACAGACATGGTTGTTCAAGGGCGCTCTGGCATACAACCATCGGTCGTCAATACAAACACTTTTATAACTACTATCATCACCCATTAGATCCGAATCAATGTACGTCACGAATAGGTAATACTCCAAACCGAGCGCTGCATTCAGAAATCATCACTCATCAGTCTACCACCGTACGTTCCGCTATCGCGGATGGCCTTGAGAATTCATTACACAGCAGCGGTCGACGGACGGTTTGCCTAAGCAGGAAGTTTCCGCTTCAGCGACGAATCATGGTGGTCCTGAAATCGAAATCACGGCGGTCACTGACTCAAGCAGAAAGCCCCTCTTACCCTCCTGCCGTCGGAGACTGTCAACAAGAAGCAGGCAAGACGCGACCTAGCCAGTTTGGTTAAATGAAACGCGAACGACGGTATGATGATTATTGGGTGACGCGACTGAACTGAAGAAAAATGCGAACAAAATAAAAAAAATGGCAAAACCTGGTAAAGGAGGAGAGCGAAGATCGTGGTTTCTATTTTGGGATTGCGGATGATACCCTTTGGCGCAAAGTTTTTTCCTATCTTGGCAAACAATCGAAACACTAACCATTGGGATTCTGTAATTGCTGTTCCCCCTCGTGATAAAGTTATTTTCTAAACCCCCACGGGTTATTTTGTAGCAGAAATGGTTGCTACAAGTAACAAACTAGCCGATGGACAAACGACATTTTTACACTGCTAAGCAGAAAGTGAAACTGCATGCACGAAACTTGCAACACAGGCTTTTCAAGCTTTGGTTTCAAACCGCCCCATTTTATGCCGTTAAGCAGCAACCTTGATCTTCATCGCAAATTAACCATAGCATGCATTTTCCTGGGAATTGTTTTTTTTTTGTTACTTTTTATTTCATGGGTAATTCTCATGTGTCACGGCATTTGCCACGACAAGAGGATTGTTCTAGTGTACTGACTGTACATGTGCGGTGCATGATATTTGTACCTGGTACGAGCAAATACCACGTCACACACATTTAACACAACAAATAGAACACAGAGAACTGGGTACTACAACAAGGCGTGTGTACCACTGATAAACGTAAACTTGTCTTATGTGCCCAGGGATTTTTTTTTCTGATCGGTCATGGCAAACGCGTGGTATGTGTTTAGCGCTTCAACCATAGCCGTGCGCAAGGAAGGGGTGATAAAAGGATTTAGGAACAACACTGAATAGGAGTTAATTGAATGAAGTTAAACATTGAACGAAATTTTTACTGTTTAATTTAACTCTAACGAAAGTTAATTGGCTTAGAATTGAATGTTTTTAATAATTTCTTGGGCACTCACATGAATTTGCAGAATATTGCCTAAAATATTACTAGCTTGCATCAGAAATTTAAGGTTCATAACAATCTGAATCACCTACAATTTCAAGAACCGCGCTATCAGGTTGGATGATAACAGTCCAGTTTTTTCAAATCGTCATTGATAAACTGTTCGGGACTTCGGAAAGTTTTAGTCAAAAAAATTTACAGCTTAAGCCGAAACGGTAGCAACTTAACCCCGCCCCTAAGGCGAAAATCTTGCCCACGGCTATGGCTTCCATACACACGCACTTAAGATGGCGCAGCCCACACGCTCGGGTGAGCTGATCGAAAAAATCCCCGACGGTAACGCGCGGCCTGCAATTATTGCCGCACTCAGTTAGATGTCAGTCAGCTGACTGCATTATTCAGTCGTACGGCCTGACCCCATTCTGCTAGAATTGCCTATCATTTCTAAGTACCTACCTACGGCATGTTATCAGTCATATTTACGGAAGCCTGCTTTGAATTTCTACTCATATCAGTTGATTTCTGTTTTTCTCCGTCTCTCTATTGCAGCGTCGTCTAGTGGAAGAGATATGAAAACGCCACTCTTGGGCAAAACAACAATGACGTCGACACCGTCGTCGCAGCCAACCGCGACGTCAAATGGACAACTGCGATATGCGGCGGCTGCGAACAATAATCTTCACCAGCAACAAAAGTCGTCAACGGAGTGCAACGGAAATGGTTCCATCGGAAGCGGAAGTGCGAATGATGATGAGTGCGAAGTTGACCAGGAACTATCCGCGCGCAAATCGTTGATTATTCTTGCTGCTATCTTCTTCACCAGTCTGTTTGCGATGATATACGTGTATGCCATGTTCCCGGAGTTGGAAGAGTGAGTTTTTTTAACTAGGAAAATGTTGGTTATGTTTCACTGACATACTTTTATTTCGTTTTAGATCCGAGAAGCAGTACATTAAGGTACCATTCGATATTGAGGATGCCAAACAGTTGGGACGAGTGCTGGACCGCTACAAAGATCTGTACTATCTGGAAGTTATGTTTGGGGTCATCTTGGTTTACATATTGTAAGTAACCGTAAATCGCGCTCGATCATCATTTACTGATAGTGTCGTGTTTCGTTTTAGCCTTCAAACCTTCGCCATTCCCGGATCGCTATTCCTATCGATTCTGAGCGGCTTTCTGTACAATTTCCCCGTAGCACTAACACTGGTATGCTTCTGCTCCGCGTTGGGAGCTACTCTGTGCTATCTGCTATCACAGCTCGTTGGCCGTCGTCTGGTCAAGCACTACTTTCCGGAAAAGGCTCGTGTCTGGGCCCATCAGGTGGACAAGCACCGTGAAGATCTTTTGAGCTATATGCTGTTTCTACGGATGACTCCGTTCTTACCGAACTGGTTCATCAACCTGGTGGCGCCGGTAATTGGAGTTCCGCTGTATCCGTTCGCGCTCGGGACGTTCCTTGGTGTTGCACCGCCTTCGTTCATCGCCATTCAGGCGGGTAAAACGCTATACAAAATGACTAGTTCCAGTGATGCCTTCAGCTGGGGATCCATTACGATGCTGGCGTTATTTTCGGTCTTTTCGCTTGTTCCGGTCATATTCAAGCGATACTTCAAAGCCAAAATCGACTAAATGGCTTCGGAACTGGGCGAAGCGGAGCGTGTGGTGAGTTCGTTTTACCGCTAGCAAAACTGGTTAAGTCACGGTTAGTGCTTAGTGGAGGGAATCTTCGAGGTCAAACCCATCCGCGGGCTGACTAGACTAGGCGAGGAAGATGAGGAATAGTATAATTTTAGCCAAAGATGTGTGTATAAAGCTACAGCCGATTAGTGTCCATTTGCATAATGTGATGTTTGCCTGTTGCCTGGTGGAGCTAGTAGAATCGGAAGGAGAACTGGGTCTTCCGACACCGATGTCGGTGGGGTTCGGTATGTAAGGTTTGAGTTTACATACCATACAGAAAGTAAATAATGGTTCATAAAGTTTCAAACATCGTTTGTGAATACCGAAAATAGATAGATTTTGACAATTTGGCGAGCTTCTCTAAATGTTGACTGTTTTAACTTTGCGCGTTATTTAGCACATATTTCTAAGTCGATTCAAGAAAAATGATTTTGTAAAGTTGACAACGTTGTTTGGTAGACATAAAAAATTGTTCTGGTAAAAGGTAAAAAGATACAAATTTTCGAAGTGTCAAAAAACACCGATAAACTTTCTGCCGCTTGATCTCGAATTCTTCTTTTATATCAAGCAACCTACAAACTCCCGGATAAACTAAGTTATGAACCAGGCGATGTATTAAAAAGTTGCTTTAACATGTTGGAGAGAAACATTTGAAACAGATCTTTTTCCTGCAAAAGCGCAACATGCAAAATCGGCAAAGTCAGTCTATGGACAACTATAGTTATAAGTAGGTTATCGCATTTTTTATACTTAAAAACACAGACGTGGTGGAATGTTTTTAATCGTTCACTAGTTCAAAAACATTGTAACGTATTCGAACTGTTGCATGAGTGATTTCTAGGTGTTACTGGAAAGTATTATTTGTTTATCAAATAATATGTAGAATGTAATATTTTTGAGTAGAGTCGAACGAGGACGAGAAAACTGACCAACAAGAACCTAACTACAGAACAGCATTTTAAACAAACATGCGAAAGGGTTTTGTCAATAGTCTAGTACGTGAAACTCGACGCGAGCCGATTTGTGAGAGTGTACAGTTAAAATTTCGAATAGTAGCAGCTTCAGTTTTAATTAAATACTAGGAAATTATTCTTACTGCGATATAAAATGCGAGTAGAAACAAATAGCTAACCAACAAATTCCAGCAACAATTGATGGAGTGCTTGAGTAATGCACTTGGTGACACAGAAAAAATGTATTCTGAATGTAGTCAAATGTAAAAAAAATAAACTAAATAACAAATAGCTTATTGTGAATGTGCAAAAATAGGCGAATCGTAAACACAAATACACACACCTACATGATGTTGAAACGCGGTTATTGTTAGAATCTATTGGTACAGATATATCACTAGTCTCGAGGACTGTCATCCGAAATTAGAACCGCTGTACTTATTTACACTCTTCGAGCGAATATATACATTTTTTGCTTGTTCTCATTACAACTATCTGCGTTACCGGTTTCCATTATACTGTGCAATTACTGTTTTCTCAAATGTTTGTTTGAAGAAAAATATATGTGTTTATTTTGCTTTGTAATATACTCTTCATCTCTAGATGAGTTGATCTGCTACAACTTTCTTTTTAGAGCTAGCTGCTTTCCTGTTACCTATTACCCTCTTTATATACAGTAGTATCGCTCAAAAACGTTTACCAAAATGACTATTTTTTAATAGATAGTTAAAGTTACTGTAACCATGTTTTTGATAAAAAAAATTGAACGAAAGTGGGTATTTGAACATTCGACAATTGAAAAGTGTTTTTGGGTAATTGCAGAATCAAAAACCAGTTCAAATGTTTTATCATAATTCGGTTCTCTAAATTTGTCGAGCTAAATGTTATGTTCATTCACGATTTATTATCAATTCTTTTTTTACTCGTCTGCTTTATCTGCTTTGTGTTATTTTCACACATATAAAGTTTGTTCGAGTACCGTTATTTTATCAATAACAACGTTCAAATGTCTGATAAAATCTAGACGCCTGATAGCAAAACTTAAAATGCAGGTGCTTTATGTGTTTCTTTCGGAATGCATACAAACATTGATAGTGGTTTAGAAACGGTAAAGGCAATAGTCGATGCCCGAAGCCATTCTAGAATCCAAAGCATTGTATTTTGAAGCATTAAGCTTTTGAAACACTATTTGTTGTGTTGAAAAACGACCTTCTAGTGCACAGATAAATGGCAACTTATTTTCAACCTAAAACTGAAACATGGTTACAGTTGACCAAAAAAAAAAGCTTTGAATTACTTTCGTTGGGCTGTGTGCAAGTGCTACAGTAAAACTACGTCCAGTGGTACGATTTCACAACATATTACATCTTTTTTCTTCTTCTGTTCTCTGCTGTTTAAGACTAATCGTTATGGCATGTCCCCAGCATCACTGTACTCAGACATTTGATTTTGTGGTTGGGACCCTATGAAGCTTTTTTTTATCTAAGACTACTACCTCGTTAAATTTGTGCTGAATACGTTTCGGTTAGATTTTGGTTTCGGTTACGAAATAAATAATAATACCAAGGCTAGACATACTACACCGGAGTCTAACCCTTTTTTGCGTTTTAGGGGTATTAAAATATTGGTCAAAGTATTTTGCAGTGAAGTCACGCTAGCTAACACAGTCAACTAGGTAAAATGCTGGCTGGAACAGACAATCGACTGGTCCCCAAATCTTACACGTAACACATAAATTATCAACTAAGACGCAAATGCCAACGGAATATAGAGAATACACACGCGTATAATAATCTCATATTGAACGTAGAAAAATAGAAAGAAAAACAAATAACATAAAAGTTCATTTTGGTATGCTTACTGACTATGCTTGGAGAAATTTTTTCCGGAAGCATTCTCTACTATATGCTGCTATTGTTTTGTTATCGTTTCTACTTCGCAGGAAAGTCAGTCTCTTTGGGCGTTTAAGTTTGAATATAACCTGTAGATCATAAAGCTAGGTAATACGTATGAAAGATTTCTTTCTTCTAGTTATACAAGGAACTAGAAGATATTGTCTAATGGAACACATAAAAATTACTGAGAAACAAAAAATTCTCTTTACAAAAAATTAAAACCCAAGAAAAAGTGGTGGTCAATCGAAACATAAAAACGTTTTCTTGTAAATCTGAAACACACACAACCGTTTTGATTCGCCACATGCCCAGAGACCGACTTCTGCCTCGAACCTTACTTTCCAACAAAGTTGACTTACCTCCAGCATTCCCGTTCAATAGTTTGGCTTCGGTGAGTTGGTTTTTTGTTGCTCGTTCTTTTGAACTGGTTGGAGTTTTTGTTGACACTTTGCACTGCCTTCAACAGTACGAACCGATATAGCTGATGGAAGGTGATTTGGCGTACTGCTCAGGTAGGGAGATTGGCTTCCAGTACCACCAGTTGTAGATTACTGAAAGAAGAAATATAATACAGTGCACTATTTCCTTAACCCATTTTTATACGAAAGATAGCGCTCAACTTACGGCCATAACTGGCCGGTAGTCGAACAGACAGTGTTCGACACCGGTGGCGACATTCCTGCGTAGGCCGCAGCAAAAACGTTCTGCTCCCGTAGCCCTGAATAACGAACATGTTAGCACATTCCGCATCCGGAATACGGTACGGCACTGCCTGCGGGGTATCTACGATTAGATACCGTTCCAAGCTGACACCCGTGGCCGGTAATCGTGCCGGTCGAGGGAACAGGGCCCGCAGTAATCGAGCCGGAGCCATCCGATTACAGCGCCAGACATTGTGGCTTTCAACCTGCTGGCTGGCGTTCATGAAGTGACGAAAGAGGTCATCCAGATTTCGGATGCCCTCGTGGGAAGACTGGATTTTATAAGCATCCTTGGTGAAAATGGCACGATGCTGCTCGTACAGTATCTGCAACCGGTGGATGTCGACTAGTTCTTTTTGAGTCTGCTCGGAAAGACAAAAAAATCATTAAATCGAAATCAACTTTTATCTCCAAAGCATTCTACTTACCTTAAAAATATAGGGATAATTAACGGCAACATCATCAATGTTGGTAAAGTCCAGCACGTTGGCAACGTCCGCACAGGGATCACAGTTGAGGTTTTCCACTTGGAAATAAGGATTAGTTAGGAGGCAGCTCTCGTCGTAGTACTCCGTCAGCGACGGATAGTTGGCGATGATTGGCACCGTAACCTTCCGCCATACCCGCATGCCCGGGTAGATGAAGCTTTGAATGTTCCGCAGCACCACCGTCGACACTTCATGCTTGTAGGAAAAGATAATGAACAGCGTCAGCAGCACGAAGATGAAATTGATTATCTTCTTCTTTCTATCGATGACCGTCTTCAGCAGGATGCGGCTGGTATTTTTGTCAAAGATGTAATTAATGATGTTGTTGTTGTGAAAGTAGTGCCGCACAAGATAATTGTTAAACTCAGACTCGCTGATACGGCCTCGCAGCGCCGCCAATCGTTTCAGCTGCTCCAGGTGTTCGATGTACTTGCTGATGATTTCATTTTTATCCTGTAGCTCTGCAAAACTGGCTGTTTCCAGCTCATCCATTCCACCGTGCACCGTCCGTTCGGACTTGTTTTTTGAGGGTGCTAAACGTTCTGGACACTAAAACTTTCTATCCTATCCGTTTGTCACGGCGAAACAGTTGGACAATACAGTACCGCCCTCTCTGCAGAGATGATGTCGGTGATGATGTAGCAATTATTTTTAGCATTTGCAATGAGTTGTTTTGTGCATCCGTTCGCGATTATTCACTTTTTTCGTTTTATCAATGCGAATTTCTCTGAGTTTGATATAAACAATACACACACTGACGCAACGAGCTGTCTTTCCAAAAGGGACTGAACGAAAAACGGCGCAGGCGCACTGCGGTGTAGCTTTACACGCTTAAAAGAAAGTACTCAATCTGCGGTAGATGTTAGCTGAAAATAATAAAATAAAGTTAGGGAAAATGTATCAACTTAGATAATGTTATTTTGTAAGAAACAAAAAAAAACAATTGGGTTGTTCAGCTATATACAAATTTCTGATTTTATATATATGCGCTCAAACAGTGATTTTTCTGAGCAAAACATGATTTTTAATTAATGGTTATCGTTGTCCTTCGATTTTTAAATGAAGAATTAAAATCGCTCTAAATCACTCGAATAAGGCAATCATTATCAAAGACAAAAACTGTCAGTAATGCCGCTGGTGTTGATTTAAGCAAGCGTGCACACCCATTAGCAAGGACAAAAACCGTTTTACGCGAATAAGTTAGTAGGCAATAAGCTCACATGATGGCGCATGAGAATGATGATTCGAACAAGAACGAAGGTTTTTCAGGATTTTTTTTCGAAGAGGCACGTCTGTTTGTCTGTGATTAAAGCTTCACCTTTTCAACAGTGCTAAAGTAATGAAAGAAATAATTATTATTTACATCAGCGGTTCTCAACCTGGGGTACGCGTACCCCTGGGGGTACTTCAAAGCAGGAGGATGACATCTACTAGAAATCATGTATCGAACATCGTTAGCAATATGGCGGCATTTGTGTACATGTGTACATGTATGTAGAACAGAAGTTATTACACATTATTTGTGTTTATACTACAGCCTGTGAATTAAAAATAAACAGTATGAATAACAGATCACTTATTCAATACCGTTCCATACACATTACGTGATGAAATTGATAAATTTGATCGCTTTTAGTTTTATTTTGTCATCAATAGATAGGGCCAACATATGGAGCAGTTGCCCGAAAATTCTTCCCTTTAGAGTAAACTGCCCATTTTCCGGGTACCGCTAGTGCCAAGTATGATGACAGTTCTACAAGGTATGCTATTCACGTCGATGCATTAGTATTAGTGATCGTTATGAACTTTTTCCAATTTTGTATGAAATTTGAAATGATTTTGCATTTTAAACTAAACTTATAAAACATACTTTCCTAAAAAGTTATAGAAATGATGTTGAAACATGTTTTATTTGTGGGGAATACATAAACATGCTGCGGTTTAGGTAAAATATGCTGTTTTTCATCAATTTGCCGGTAACCTTTTTGCACTTTTCGTTTTTTAATAGAGTCGCTTATGTTTCATACAGTAACAAAAGTCATGAGCTATGACAATGGCTAAGATAATGCTCCAACTATTAGAAATATAACATTTTTATATATTTTATTTCGTCATATTGTCACAATTTTTCACACTAAATCTAAATTAATATCAATTTCTAGTGTGTTTCAACTGGAGATTCACTCTCCAACCAAAAAAATCAGATATAAAACAACATGAAACGAGAAATTTCCAAAAATGTTCTGAATCCCATACAAAACGCGAAATTTTTCATAACGAAATTTGTTTGTGTGCGTGGATAGACAAAAATGTAGCATACCTTGTAGAACTGTCATCATACTTGGCCGCTAGTGTCAGCGGACCATTGAGATGTTGGGTACACTGCAAATATATGAGATTTGACAGCGATAGCATAGTCCTGCTCGAAAGCCTTCGGGGGGTACGCGAAAGAAGAATCAGTAATGGCGGACAAAGCATTTTTTCTTTATAATATTTCATTTGTTATTCAGTCATGAGCTTTAAATATGACTGTAACAATCAAACAAACCATAGTTCAATTTGAAACCTGAATTAGACTACCACAACATGATCTACCGCTACTCTCTCCCACTCTGCGAGAACATACCAAGCCAGGGGGTACAATCGATATAAAAAATATCGTTAAGGGGTACGCGAACAAAAAAAAGGTTGAGAACCGCTGATTTACATGAACAATTTTCAGCGGGGGATCTTAGTTTGGGGCCATCCACATACCACGTGGGCAGCTTTGGGGGGGGGGGGGGGGCTAATGTCCACGGTCAACTTTTTTAGAATTTATATGAGCAGTTGTCCACGGAGGGAGAGGGGGGGGGGTCAAAATCGTTAAAAATCTGTCCACGTGGTATGTGGATGGCCCCTTTAGGCATTGGAATTCCTTTAGTCTGCTACTTTAAAACTCTTTCTCAAATACATAATTTTGTACACTAGTTTCTTCAAAAAAAGTTTTGATTAATGGTTCATTAATCAACTACTCTAAGGTAGCTTTTTACGCGGGTTTTTTTACGCGGATTCCGGAATTTAAGCGGTATTTTTTTTGCCCGGATTTCGGTTCCCCTTCACTCGGAATGCAAAATTAACGATGGTTTTTTTACGCGGATTCCGGAATTTACGCGTTTTTTTTTAACGCGGCACGTATCCCCCGCGTAAAAAGCGACTTTAGTGTATCGTCTTACAAGCAAAGTGGTTTACTCATTTAATTTTCAACTCTGAAACAATGGACGTTCACATTGGTTCTGGATCAGATGTAAATACTGCAACCTAGCTATTGAATTAAATGACCCATTGTTCTGATCTCTTGATACCATAGGTATCTTATAACTTCTATGAAATGTGAGGCTAGTTCATTCCAAAACAATTCAGAATTAAAAATTTGAAATAGTAGCCAACAAAAAAAATTTGGTAACAATTAAACTTAAATATCAAATTATACGAATTGATATTTCTTCAAACAGATTTGAAGATAGGTACTTCAATTCACTTTTTGTACATTTTGCAGTAATGTTTGATTTATTCCCTCGAGGTACGATGCTGGTCTAATAAGTCAGTCGTCGTATGTTTGAATCCCGGCTAGTCTTGCAATTGTCCTTACAGAGTTTATTTTAAAATCTTAATTGTAACCTTTCTTTTCTTAAAAACTGGAAATTTCACACATCAAAAGGTCATCAAAACTCAAATTGAAACGCGATTCACGAAAAATTACCTTAATTCAAATGACTAAGAATTAAGCTAGCACACTATTATCGAAGTATTAAAAAACATTCATAACGATGGTAACTTAAAAAAATGGTAGATTTATTATACATGCATATTCGAAGTTAACATCAGCATATACAAAAGCAAACGGTAAAACAAGTACCCAAAAATACTTCCAGACACACGCGCAACTTGTTTTGTTGTCGACGGACTTCCTTTCACTTTCGGCTTTTGCATTCTTCTGTGCTTGTATCGCCTGTATACTGTCGAAAGAAGCCCGTTATCGTATGCTGCTGTTGACGTGTACAGCATTCGTTGTCGGTCGCTATCGTGAATCCACTTTATTTTTACGATTAAATTGAATCTATATTGTTGTGATTGTTGGTTGTTCGCATTCGCGCAGTACAAGGGTCGGCGTTGTGCGAGACAAAATTCACCCCGGTAATTATTCAATCAAAACAGTGCTTTACTGTTCTTCTTAGGTGCAATCGTATTATATCTCGTTCTAGGTTGCTTTAAAACTTACCAGTCAACGAAATGATGAGGCTTGTCCACACAAGAACCGTTCCGCTGAGAGTGGCCAGCAGCGGTCCACTAGTGAGAATACTGACGGCGGGTGCATTCAGCACTAACGCACTGCCACCGCTGCCACTTCCTCGCCTGGAGGAGACTATGAACAAACTGTTGAGTACAGTTGAACCACACGTAACTGAAGATGGATATCGTAAGACTAAAGCTGCCGTAACAAAATTCACCGCACCTGGTGGAGTGGGACCGAAACTTCAAAAACTCCTGGAAGAGCGAGCCGCTTCCAAGAAAAACTGGCTGTCCGATTGGTGGTTGCAGTCCGCCTATCTAGAGTATCGTGATCCTGTCATTATCTACTCTAGTCCCGGATTAGTTTTTCCGAAACTCAATTATGCAACTGTAGATGAGCAGCTGAAATGTGCTGTCAAAATTGCATTTGGAGCGCTGCTCTACAAACGCATGATCGATCGCAACCAAATTAAGCTGGAAATGATGGGAAAAGCCCCTCTGGATATGTCACAATATAATAAAATCTTCGGCACCTGCCGAGTACCTGGTAAGCCGGCCGATTCACTACTGTTCCATCCGAACTCAACGCATATTGTTGTTGTGTCGAACAATCAATATTTCAAGGTTGAAGTTGGCAACTCCGACAGTATTATTGCTGAGGACAAACTTTACCTTCAGCTGCGCGAGTGTCAGGAAATGTCCCGACAGAAATCCGAACCTATCGGAATGTTATCTGCTCTACCGCGTGACAACTGGTACGAAGCTTATACCGTTCTAACCGCGGACGCAACCAATCGCGAAACCATCAAAGCGATCCAGAGTTCACTCTTCGTACTGTCACTGGATTACGAGATCGCAAATTCATCTGGGGATGATGTGATCGACGCTTGCCATTTGCTCATTCATGGCGGGGGATCATCGGCGAACTCCGGCAACAGATGGTACGATAAAACATTGCAGCTGGTAGTCGCCCCCAACGGCATAAATGGATTAACCTATGAGCACTCGCCAGCCGAAGGTCAACCGATTGCAGTGCTGACAGATTTCATAATCAACTACCTAGCCAAAGGTGGTCAAGAGGGGTCGGTAAAAGATTTTCCCCCTCCACAGAAACTTAATTTCAATCTAACCTCGGAAGCTTATAATTTACTGGAAAAGGCAGCGGCCAGTCACGACAAACTGATTGGGGACTTAGATATGAACTATCTGCATTACACAGGGTATGGGAAAAATTTCATCAAAAGCCAGAAAATGAGCCCGGACAGTTACATCCAGATGGCCATTCAGTACGCATTTTACAAGTTGCACCGAGTTCCTGCCGCTCACTATGAATCGGCTCAAACGAGAATGTACGAGGCCGGTCGTACCGAAACGATTCGTTCTTGCTCAAACGAATCTGTCGCCTTTGCCCGGGCCATGCTTGAGAAAACAGCAGCACCTGCGGAAAAGCTAGCCAAGCTAAGAGCCGCAGTCGATTCGCACAAATCGTACGCCTCCAAAGCGGTGCAAGGGTTCGGCGTGGATCGACATCTGCTGGGGCTAAAACTAGTGGCCAAGGAAAATCGTATACCTCTTCCAGAGCTGTTCAAAGACGACGGTCTGCTCGCCAGCGCACATATGCGATTGTCCACCAGCCAGGTAGCCTCGCGGTACGATGCGTTCATGTGCTACGGGCCACTAACGGCGGACGGGTACGGCTGTTGTTACAATCCCAAGGACAACGATATGTGGTTCGGCATTTCATCGTTCAAAAGTAATCCGATCACGAAATCTGAAGATTTCCGCGACAACCTGCGACAGGCGCTAGACGATATGTTCGTGGTTCTTAGCAAGGCTGGTGGTGCCATCGGTAGCAAACTGTAGGGGGTTTTTGGAGTGGATAATTTTAGTCTGGAAGGAACAGTTGTGATTACGGAGATTCTTTTTTTAACAATGTGGTGATGGTTTTCTTATGCCAAGCTATCTATTTGATTGTGAAATTCCCATGGGCTTTGAAAGAGGAAAGAGTGAAAGATTAGTAGCGATCGTCATATAACCTAGTTGAACTTTTAAACAAAGCTACCCTTTGCCTACCGGATTGCAATCCGCTATCAAATAAATAGCAGACCCGAACATGGAATAATTGCATTTTTACAGCCTTATCAAGACAGTCATGAGTAGGCATGATCCGCGATCGCACCGCAAGGTGGCAGCTCAACAAGATATTTTCACAAAACAATACGCCATAATCCTTTCGAAACCTACTAACACAAAACAGATAGAATTTATTAGCTTTTCCAATCTCTTGAAGTACATCAATATAGAAATATTTCAATAGCAAAAAACGATTACTGTTTAAAGACTTCACCCGTTCAAGGCGTTTACTATTCTTCCCTCTACTTCTCAAACTCGAACGTCTGTTCGTTCACTACCAAAGGTACGTGGCTCCTGTTTCGTTTGTATCTAATGTAAAAACTTGTCGGTTTAAATTCCATACCTTTCGAATCGAATCAAACAATTGCAGCAGTGCTTGCCAACAAAGGTTTTGAACCTGTTTCTACCTGAACAGCATCGACGGTGATGACGGTTAACTCGGTCTTTTCTTGGTCTTCGGGCAAATGTTTTGGGAAATCCTGACATAGCAATAATCGGTTAAAGAAGTTGAACTAACCAAAAAAAAAACTGACACGATTCTATTTCCGATGCCAGTGCGATACGCGCGAGAACGGGATTTTATCAACTGTTGTTGTTTAATGCTAATATGTTGTAATAGTAAACTTTAAAGACATTCATATTCGTTGCTAATTTGAATACGTTTTTCTTCCCTAAAACTCTGTATGGCAGTCTGTGGTGTAGGTTAATTATATAGTCTACTAATAATGGTTGCCCCTCATTTGTTCGGTTCCGTGTGCACACGAACGGCTGCTGCTTTTCGACTTGTGTCTGATATAACAGAAAAAAATCCAATAGTAAAAATTTCTTAAACATTCATAAGTTTAAAATTTCTTTCATTTTGTTTTCGTTTAGACACTGTCATAAGGCAAAAAATTTTGTTTGTTAAACTGTGTGAACACTTTAGACCTTGACTTTATAAATCGAACTCCCGCATGCAAAATGTTGGGGCCGCATAGTTTGTGTCCTCCTCCTCCTGCTGCTGCTGCTACTTAGCGCCCTCAGCAAATTGTGCATATTTCCTGCTGAGATGCATTTTTTTTCATACAAAATTGCAAGTTTTGAAAGACACACTCAGAAAAAGCTAAAAAATTACTCGATATAAATATTCATCCACAGTGTTGTAGTGCTGCAAAACTGGCTCACTGACGTTCACAATATTTTGACTTGATATAAATAGATACGAGCGATGACCTCCGCATTCTTTGAAGGCGGAGACAAAATCTATCAGATACTACAATTATTGTAACAGTAAAGTACAATGTACGATAACGAAAGTTCTAGCTTGAAAAAGAAAATAATTCGCGATGAATTCACCCTTCTTTTTGGCAGGGAGGGGTTTGCGCGATCCGCGCCCTGGTTGGTTGTTAATCCACTCGCAAGAATCGTTCCTTGCCCTCGCGCTTAGGCAGAATAAATAGATGGGAAGGCGCACACTCGAGGAGCCATTTTTTTGTCTTTCGGTGACGGTGTGTGATTACCTGTGTCTCTTGTTGGTGCGATTGAGGTTTGCAGTGTTGTTGTCCAAATCTACTGTGTGGCTAGCTTCCGGCTGGGCTAAGGGTGTGCCGCACGCACGTGACGCACACTCTGGTTACAGCTAGGAGGCGGGATTGAATTGTTCTACGTCTAAAATTATCAAATATTAAACTGTGGTAAACGGGAGAAATAGATAAACATAGAGAGATTGTTACTATTGACACGCCTGGCAAAACATTTCGTAAAGTTGGATGAAATTAGGTGAAAGCACCAATTACAACTATTTCAGGTAAAACTTTTCAATGCCGCCTTGCAGTACTTACCTGCGTCAAATGCACTCGGGTTGATATAGCTGATGAGATCGTTGTCCGACATAGTGGTCAACTCCTGAGGTATACTGGCGGCCGCTACTGCTGCAGCCGCGGCTGCCTGTTGTTGCTGCTGCTGTTGGTGCTGTTGTTCCTGTTGTTGCTGCTGCTGCTGTTGTTGTCGATCCTGATCACCGACTATCATCTGGACGGATTGACCAGACGACATAGCAACTGTCAGGTGCTGTGGGGGCGAGGTTTGGGGCTCTTGAGACATTCCTGCCGGGTTAGGAAGGGGTGCCGTTGTGTCCATTGGTTGCTGTGGAGGCTGGCTGGGAACAGACGAGGGCAAAATGGTATTACCAATTTCCATTTGCTCGGGAACACCGGGTGATGCGTGTAGATTCTGATGAGTTGCTGCTAAATTTAACATAAGAGATTCGGCTGCTTGTTGTTGTTGCTGTTGCTGTTCTTGCTGCTGCTGTTGCTGGTGTTGATGCTGAATACTTTCGTTGATCAACGTTTGTACCATCTGCTGCTGCTGATGCAGCGCATTGGAGATGACATTCGAAGTCATCGTTGACGCGGGTTGACACTGAGGTAGAAGGTTCGGTTGGGACATAATAACTTGAGATTGGGGCTGACAAGAGGTGGTCATCATTTCCTGGGCATTCATCGAGATCAACGCGTTGATCGTAGATTGAGTAGTAACGGAAGGTTCTTGGGAGGTAAGAATTTCGGCGGCTGCATTCAGAATGATCTCCTGCACAGCCTGGGTTGTTTCTTTCGGTTGATGTTCGATCATGTTGGCGGCAACAGCAGCCATATTATTGAACACTTCGGAAACAGCCGCGGCTGCGGCAACGGCTGCTGCTGCTGTAGCCGCTACCGTTGCATTGGAGGGTGAGCATATCATTGATGTTGGGGAAACGGTCGGGTTGAGGATAATTTCTGGTGAAATGGAAGCGTGCGGATGGGGACTGATTTCACTGGAAGTTGTCGATGCTGGTGACAGGACAATGTTCGTAGGCGAAGGGACTGTTATTGAACTTTGCGAGTTCAGCATCACGTCTTGGGCAATAGGTGAATGGCCACTGTTGATGTCACCATGGAGTACTGTAGGGGGTGCCATTGCCGGAGAGTGGTTTGCACCACCGTTACCGGTTAACGATACGACAGAGTTCATTATTGCTGTCTGTTGCTGTCCGCCGACCATGGAAGCCAATGTGGATTCAATGGCTTGCTTCTCTAGTGATCCCTGCTGCACAGCTGCATTCAACATACCTTCTACATTGAGCTGAGCTTTGATTTGGTTGACTTCTGTCAAATTTCCGAGCCCGGAGCTGTTGGCAATCATTTGTTCGATCTGATTTCGAGCCGTGGCCGATAACTGTTGCTGTTCTTGTTTTATACACAAATCCATCACCTTCAGTTCAACAGCCAGCGACGGTGAGGTAGCCGAGTTACTGATCTCATTTGTTTCCATTAGCGTGCCTAGCCCACTCCGGAAACCAACCATCGCGCCAGGTACTGTCCCGACATCCATCGCACTGTTTTCATTGACCAGCATGGACATGCTAGAGCTATCCTCTATCAGATCCATACTGGGCTGCCGAACGCTTCGCCTTCGGTAGAGAATATGACTGTTATCTATTGAGTTATCCGTCGAATCCGGGAATCGTTCGCGTGATTCCTCATCGTGTGGACTCCGGCTGTTTTCATCGATGAGTTCTGCTTTGAAATTTGGTGGCGATGACATGCTTAACTGTTCACCCAGTAACGAAGACCGTCGAGCGGTTCCGACCATAGGCATCACGTTAACTGGCGGAGGCATCATACCCGTGTCCAGCTCATCCTGTGCTGCACTCAGCTGCGAACCCCAAAGAAACAATGGCTTCTTGACACCGCCGGAGTCGTTCGTTGCCGTGACATCTGGGAAAGAAAGAATCGAAAAAAAAAATCGAGAAAGGAAAAGAACAGAAGGGGTTCGTGGTTACTTAACGTTGTTGAGGGTTCGTTTGGAACGTACTAGATGGTACTTAAGCCTAGAAAATCGTAACTTAAACTGAGCAGAACTTAAAAACTAGCAACCGTACAATCGCTAGAATGACGCTGGAGAGGCAGAAAAGCCGAATCGAGTGTTGAGCAATTCAACAGTTACGCTGTTCGGCACTGTGCCGTTGGGCCAGTGGAAAATTCACTCTGATGTCAAAGATTCTAAACGGCATTCAAACTTTTCCATTTTCTCCCCGCTCAGCCATAAACAAGATGAATCTCAAATTGCACCACTTAAAAGTAACATTAAGCAATCTACAAAACTGTCGATTTTTTATTCAAAGAATTTAAATTTATCCATCCGTACATCATGCATACACACGGGCAGCTCGTGAACCTGTTAATCAGAGAAATTTCCCACTGCACCCACTAGTGAATAAGAGATACAGATTCGTTTCCCGCTTCGCATTGACACGGCAGTGCATTATGCTTCCGCTTACACCTGAAAAGTTTGAAACAATTGATTACAGCAGATAAAACGATCTGAATAAAGAAACAGCAGATTGTTGTTGTGGTCGTTGTTGACGGTGATAACAGCTGGATGTTGTTTTGCTGCTGGTTGATGCTGAGAGAGAGAGGAAGGCGCTGCAGGCTGTGGAAGGCTCGTGGAATCGAAGCTTAACAAGTAGATAACATGGTATCACTTCTGACAGGGAAAGGTGCAGAAAAGTACACAACAAAGGTCTGTTGTGCAACATGGAATTGGAGTAAAGGACAGCGGCAGGAGAGGTGCAGTAAAAAAACTGGTTGAAATATGGTGGAACAATTAAAGGAACGAACACGGGTTAACCGGAAGCGATGAACTATTTGTTAAATGCTATAAAAGAGAACAAGAAACTTCTTGTACGAGTGAACAAAATAAAAAAAAATGTCAAAAATGTTCATTCAAGTAAAAATCAATGGCATTGTTTTATCAGTACCCTTGAGGAGCTACAGGAACGGCCAGGTGCTTGAGAAGGCATGGGCGGAGTAGGTTTCGGATGAGTATCTTTGTGTGTCGGGCAGGGCGGGGCATCCTCGATGCTGTCCGATGATCGTCGTTCGTTTTAGTTGTCGGGGTTTTATGTGATAAATGAGAGTGATTCAGTGGCAGAATTAGGGCGGCAGTTGTTATTACATAAGAATAAACCATTCGCTATAAATATCTGTTTTCTTTCACAGCACAGACTTTTGCGCGATTCCATGATTGGAGCTTTTTATGATAAGTAGTAGTATTACAGAGCTTGAATTATACCGCTAGTTGCGTGATGGCTTGCCTTCAGCACAATAATCACTCACATTGCAAAAGCTACGAAACCGGCAACGAGACGACTCGGAATTCAGGAGGTCTCAGCCTAGAACTAAGGAGAGGGAGAAAAATTGCGAAATTGAAATGGTTGTGACAAAAATCGCTTAAGTATGCAATGAGGAGCTTAGAGAAGATGATATGAAGTAAACTCTCGAATGAAGGTTAATACAAAAGTGTACTTAACGAAAATAAAGAAGGAAATCGATAGTTATGGTAGTCTATGAGATCAGCGGCACCCTTTCAGAATCCAATTAAACTTGAAGGATATTATAAGACTTTGTCTAAATAAATTACTTTTCAAACTACAAAAGGGTAGCAGCGAAGTGAACCCAGGACTGCAATAGTTCAATTTTTGTTTTCAAGAGGCCACCACTTTCGACGGCGGGTCAGCGACTGACTTAATTTTTAAGCGAATGGTCTGCCGAGTAGCGCTTTACCAGGAATTGACTTTACAATGACTTACGATCTCTAATTTGTTCAGATTTCGATCAAATATATACTCGAACTACTGACTTTCGCAACAGATATTGAGTTAGGGCAATATATATAGAAAAAAAGCAACTATCGATTTTCTATTTTGGGAGGATTGGTTAGTGTATGTTACCGTGTGTGTGTGTATAGATGAAAAAGGAAAACTAGAACGACAGAGCGAGAGTTGTGGAAGAAAACATAGAACTTAACGTTACCTGCAGCCGGTGTGTGTTTGTGTGTGCACTAACATTCAAAGACGCTTTGCAAGCCCATCAACCGGGTGTACGCAATCGTTGGTTTTTCACAACATCGCGTACCCCGGCTTCCCGATTCATCGATGTTGCTGCTTCCGCCACCGATGATACTGCTGTTGCGGATTTCCTCTGCGTGATGCCTCTCTCTACTCTACATCTAGTTTCTGGTTTAAAATTAAATATCGTACAGAACCAATAGTTTTCGTTTTTACATTAAAAAATATGGGAAAATATGTTTGAGGGGCATACAGACAGAGTAAACAAAAAATAGTTGTGTGCTTCCATCAGATTTGCCGGTTTTACGTTGTTGTTGCTCCTCCTTTCTTGCTAATTGAGTTAGATGATAATGTTCGATGCTCTATAACGAGCTGCGCTAGCAATAAATTAGATCAAAGAAGCTTAAGCTTTGTTCATTCTTACAATACTTATCATGTCATTCACTCATCAAAACATACTTAACTACAATAATCAATCGATTCAAACTCCAGCCACGGGAGCTGTGTGTTCCGTATTAATTTCAAACAATGTATAATGTTCGCCGTTCAAAACCCAGGGCATAAAGAAAATGATTTTAAGAGTATAGACATGAGAGATCATTTGCCTTGAATCATTCTGGACCTGAGCTAACATAAAAATGTTAATTCGATAATCACGCACTCGTTCAACCACTTAAGCTGCTTGGATCGTGTGACAATTTCAGGTGGGTACAGGTCATAAATCCGAAAAGTACCCCCGTGTGCAATCGTTCTCTGTAAAATCTCAACGAATCGTTTGCTGCCGTTATTTTTAAACTAGTGAATGCTAATTGCTAGAAGGTATACGTTTGCGGAAGGTGGACATATTTTCGGTTTGCACCTTAAATGTTGATTTTTTCAATAAAATATGAATCTGTCGAAGGCGCGTTTTGGCGTATAACGAGCGACAAACACACACGCGTGTATCGCAAATTTTTGAGCTACGGCTTTATCTAGAATAGATCCCTTACCTTCGCTCGGGTTGCTACCAAAGCTAGAGTTCAGAGGAGCAAAACCGGTGGCTCCGGTCGTATTACCAGCTGCTGCAACGCTACCATTAATTAGACCTCCCGTTCCGCTAGCATCGGTACCGCCGATTGATTCCGCAGCTGTAGCATTCGTCAATGTACCAAAGAAACTGCCACCAATAGGCACTGCTGACGTGGTGGCCGCTGTCAATGCCGTATGCGCACCCTTCGGAGTGTAGGTAAAATTGTGCGTTTCGCTCTTCTTGCCAGCGGAAACAATGAAAACTTGTACCACCACAGACTCCTGTATATCCTGTCTGGCATACGGTGGCACCGTGCATATTAGATGCGTCTACAAGAGAAAAAGTGAATGAGGAAAAATCTGCCAATTATGTTATGGTGGTTATTACGAACCTGCTGCAAATACTCCTTGTCCGGGATGACCGTTTGCTCCCACGGTATGACACTGATGGGCACCGCACCGGACCCGAGCGGCGCTTTCCGCCGCTGGAATACGACCTTGGTGTCCTTTAGGAAATTTTTACCAACAATGAACATTTCCAGGCCTCCGTCGGCGGGACAGGAAACAAGAGATTTTTTGCAGATCTCCGGTACGCCAGGAGGTTGCGCTGTAAAATGATTTGCGAAATTTTGAGTAAAACAAAATAAAAATTTTTACTATATAGTTATTTTTAGTTAATAACGTCAAGCAGGTATTTGCTGGGATTTGATTGGGATATGAAATTGAAGTATATATATTTTTAGAAACAAGATATCATATTCCTAGTGACTAAATATACTTTTATGGACATCCAGTATATTTTCAGTCAACAAACGCTTATATTTATTCATAGAAAAAAAAGCTTATTCGTTCTGCTAGATTCGTTTTTTGCCACTGGACAGGATAAGCAACTTGAGTCGTCATCTCAACAAATTTGAGAATGTAAATAAATAAACTACTTTTCAAACGCAAAAATAAGAACAAGCAGCAGCAGCAGTAGGCAAAATAGCCTGGAGGTAACGAAACGCATGCAAATCAACACGGACTTTACTCGTGTTTAGCCGAGAATCGACAGATAAACAACAACCGCTTCGAGCGAAACCTGTTACGCATGGTTACCGGTTTTCGGCAGATTTCTATTTACGATTTTCGGTTCGGTAGGCAGAGATACATAGGTATATCGTGTGTTCAGTGCCTGTGTGAAAAGTGACACAAACGAAAAGTAAAAAATATCAAACACCCGGCAATATACACATTGTTGGTCTCTTTATTGAATTTTGCGGTGCTGACGTCAATTAACGCTACATGAGATTCGTTTTTCTCTACGGGAGCGAACAAGCCTCCAATTCTTCTAGATTGTTTACTGTTAGTTATTTTTTAAATTCTGGTCCAATAGTTTTATTTTGCTTAAAGGGGTGAATTCAATTATGTCATATAGACATCACACGAAGTAAACGAGTTCTTCGTTGAATTTATCAAATAGAGTCATTTGTAAGGATTAACACTTTTGCACAAGCGAGCGTTATCTCATCGGCTAGAATGAAAACTTTTCTGATGAGTTCAAAATGAGGCTAACAGCTGTTCGCATCGTCGAGCTTTATTAATGTTCGTACTGCAAAGCGATTAAGAGGGGTCATCAACTCATTGATGTCATGATGAAATAGCGCTTGATTATAGACACCACTCTACTGGTGCGTCAAGCGTCTGCAAAGGCAGAAAACTAGGCAATACTTACTGCAAACAATCTGCTGCGAGCACACTTGCAACGTTTCCACATTGCCGTCATCGTGCTTGATCACCGCTCGGAACACCATTCGACAGCGAGTGGATTTCTTCTTGGCACGGGGCCCACTTTGATCTGGAAATCGGTGCTCTACGTCGACATTCCGTTCTTTTAGGATTCCAACGCAATCGCACGTTACGGTCATCTCGTTCTCCGGCTTCATGTCTACTTCGATAACCATGGTACCCTCGAGCTTTCTTTCGTTGCAGGGAGTGGAATTCTTGCCGGAAACCTTACACGCCTGGTAGAACATATGTGGCGCAACGCGGCCCACATCAGTTCCGATGAACACCTGCAGCACGGTGGGTTTCGTGTGACCCACCAATCGCACCACAGGAAATCCATTCCCGCTGCGGTCCTTCACAGATCCCCGTGAACCCTCGGTCTGATAGCGGGCCCGATGCTGTTGCTCCGGCTGGGTCAATATTTGCAGCTGTATTTTTCCATCCCGAGACGAACAGCCCAACTGTGACTGCAGAGTGACCACCCCGGAATTGCTGAAAGCTCCTTCGGAACCAGCACCACTTCCACCGAGGGAAGATGACGAAAGCAACGGCGGTCGCTTTCCCGGTATTCGATTCATGGGGCGGACCAGTGATGAGGTCAGTACTCTGGAAAAGGAGAACAGAATTGGTGAAGTTAGATTGACTGCCGAATAAATTAGCTAAGTAAAATTGGCTAGGTAGACTGAGAGTTCTAGAGGTTTTACTACTATTAGTAGAAATAACTATACTACTTTAATCAACTGTAATAACAGGAACAAGATTAGGGAAGCCTAAAGAAGTTTATATGAAGTTAAATATTGATATAAATAACTAGGAATGCAGAGTAATGATTATTAATCAAACAAGATAAAACAAAATGAGTGATTATATGGCGCCGCTTTTGCTCTTTCCAACGCTCCGTTGACAATGGTTCAAGATTAAATAAAATTATGAGAAAAATCATTGGATTCATCATTCACTGTCAATCAATTTCAATTCTAATTGTAATGGAATAGTCAAGTAAGCCTTGACGTGCTGTCAAGGCTATGAAATAACTGCTGTGAAAAATTATATTCATTCTGATTCCAACCACCAAAGAAACTAGACTATTAAAGTAGAACTTAACAGTTATTAGTAGTTCTATTATCTTGAAGAACTCAACATATTTTGGCGACGAGGATATTCAAGTCACCTCCGGAAGTTTTTCCTCCAGTTCCTCTTTTTGAAGACTTCAAGCAAACAGCGAATTCGAAAATGTCAGACCAGGATTTTCGTAACGCGATTATACGGCTCACGGAATTGATTGCTACCCAGCAGCAGCAGATTGCGGATCTAAAACGGACGAACGCCAATCCGACTGGTAGTGAACGAATCATCGAGTCTCTCGCAACTGGAATCGACGAGTTCCGGTACGACCCTGACGGCGGAATATATTTTGAATCATGGTACGCTCGTTTCGAAGACGTTTTTAAGGAAGACGGAAAGCAGTTGGACGAGAACGCGAAAGTAAGGTTACTTCTACGCAAGATTGGCACGCAGTTCCACGAACGCTACGTGAACAGCATCCTGCCAAAGCACCCCCGAGAGTTCAAGTTTGAAGAAACCATCACGAAATTGAAGAAACTTTTCGGACGTCAAACTTCTTTATTCAACGCTCGCTATCAGTGTCTCCAGTACATGAAGAACGACGCTGATGATTATTCTTCGTATGCTGCTTCAATCAACAAGCACTGTGAAGCATTTCAGTTATCAAAGCTCTCTAACGATCAATTCAAAGCGCTCCGGTTCGTTTGTGGTCTCCAGTCACCACGCGATGCGGACATCCGCACACGATTGATAGGCAAGTTAGAAGTAGAAGAATTCGCACCCGCCGTCGGTGATGGAGCTGGGACAATTCTGACGCTAGAAAACCTGGTGGAAGAATGCAATCGGATCATCAATGTTAAACAGGACACCAAAATGATCGAGAAAAGTGGAAACGACAAGCACGTCAACGCTATCGCTCATCATCCGAAACCTGCTAGCAAGAAGAAGATTCCGAAAACACCCTGCTGGTTGTGTGGAGACCCGCACTATGTCAAGGAGTGCTCTTATCAAAACCGTTATTGCAGCAAGTGCAAAAAGAAGGGTCACAAGGAAGGCTATTGTTCCTCCGCTGAGCAGAAGTCATCCAGGCCGGTCGACAAACCAAGGAAAAAGGACACGGTCAAGTCCAAAGGCATCACATTGGTTAAAAAAGTCGACCTCTCAAAGAAACGAAAGTTCATCAAGTTGAATCTCAACGGCTTCCCGATCCAGTTGCAACTAGACTGTGCGTCAGACATCACAATAATCTCCGAGCAAGTCTGGGAAAAGATTGGCAAACCACCAACTCAAGAGACTGAAGTTGTAGCTGTCAGTGCATCCGGAGACGAGATTGGTATCATCGGTGAATTGCTAGCAAACATCACTGTCCATGGCATCACCAGAATAGGCCGAGTTTTTGTTTCAAGCAAACCGGATCTCAACGTCTTCGGCATCGAGACGATCGATCAATTCGATCTCTGGTCAGTTCCGTTCAACACATTGATTCAGTCTGTACAGCAGAAGCTCGAGCCCTTGGTAGAGAAGCTCCGTTCCAGATTTCCTGATGTTTTTCAAAGTTCCCTTGGTCGTTGCACCAAAGCACAAGTGAAACTGTACCTCAAACCCAATTCACGCCCTGTGTATTGTCCAAAGAGGCCGGTGGCCTACGCTGCACTTCCCAAAGTTGACGCCGAACTACAGAGATTGCAAGATAAAGGTATCATTTCACCAGTTCAATTCTCCGACTGGGCGGCCCCCATCGTGGTTGTTCGAAAGGCTGACAACGTCTCCGTTCGTGTCTGTGGTGATTACTCCACGGGTCTCAACGACGTGCTGGAATCCGATTGCCATCCTTTACCGCATCCGGAAGACATGTTTGCCGAGCTAGCTGGTTCCCGCTTTTTCTCGCACATCGATCTTTCAGATGCATACCTCCAAGTGGAAGTCGAAGAAGAATTCCGTAAGATGCTGACCATCAACACTCATCAAGGATTGTTCCAGTACAACCGTTTGCCACCCGGAGTCAAATCCGCCCCTGGTGCTTTCCAGAGAATCATCGATAGTATGGTAGCCGGCATTCCAGGTGTCAAACCATATCTTGACGACATCATGATTGCTGGAAAAACTCAAGAGGAACACGATCGCAACCTTTACGCTGTCTTGGAACGAATTCAAGACTATGGATTTCATCTCCGCATTGAGAAGTGCCGTTTCTCACTTCCACAGATTAAATTCCTGGGTCACATCATTGACGAGGATGGTCTCCACCCTGATCCTGAGAAGACGCGAGCCATTTCCCAGATGCCAGCCCCGAAGAACATTTCGCAGCTGCGATCTTATTTGGGAGCAATCAACTACTATGGACGATTCGTTGGCCAAATGAAAGAGCTTCGTGCGCCACTGGACCGTCTGCTGAAGAAGGACGCTCGCTGGGATTGGACCGCCGAATGCCAGAGGTCTTTCGAACGTTTTAAGACAATCCTCCTTTCCGATTTGTTGCTGACTCACTACGATCCAGATAAGGAAATCTTCGTTGCCGGTGACGCTTCTAAGGATGGTTTGGGTGCAGTGATTATGCACCGTTTTCCGAATGGCGCGGTCAAGGCCATCGCACACGCTTCAAGGTCACTGACACCAGCTGAACAGAACTACGGACAGATCGAGAAGGAAGCTCTAGCGCTTATTTTTGCAGTTACCCGTTTTCACAAAATGGTTTTCGGACGTAGATTCACTCTTCAAACCGACCACAAGCCGTTGCTGAAAATATTTGGAAGCAAGAAGGGTATTCCAGTTTACACCGCAAATCGCCTACAACGCTGGGCACTCACGCTGATGCTTTATAATTTCGACATCCAGTTTGTGCCGACTGCAAGTTTTGGTCACGCTGATCTCCTGTCACGCCTGATGAGTTCAAACAGTAGACCGGACGAAGACTACATCATCGCTGCTTTGCAAATTGAATTGGATGTGAAAGCGATCCTCGACGACTCCATCTCTGCTTTACCGGTCACATCTGAAATGATAGTCAAGGAAACAAGTCGTGATCCAGTCCTACAAAAGGTGATCCAGCACATCAATCAAGGTTGGCCGCAAACTGCAACCCAACCACAGGATCCAGCCATTCGTCAGTTTTTCACCAGACGAGATAGCCTGCAGATCGTTCAAGATTGCATAATGTTTGGTGATCGGGTCGTTATTCCAGCACGTTTCCGTAAGCGCATCATTCGTCAATTGCATCGAGGACATCCTGGAATGAATCGCATGAAAGCGTTAGCTAGAAGCTTCGTTTACTGGCCAAACATAGACGACGATATAGAAACTTGTGTTCGACATTGCAGTTCCTGTGCCGAAGCCGCCAAATCCCCGAGAAAAACTGATCTGGAGTCCTGGCCAATTCCGTCGAAACCCTGGGAGCGCATTCACATCGACTACGCTGGCCCCGTGAATGGTTACTACTATTTGGTTATCGTCGACGCTTACTCAAAATGGCCCGAAGTTTTCCGCACCCGCAGTACAACAACGACAGCAACACTGGAAATTCTTGAAGAAACCTTCGCAAGGTATGGAAATCCACGAACCCTGGTGTCAGACAACGGTTCCCAGTTCATCAGTTCAACATTCAAACAGTTTTGTGAAGCAAACGGAATCTGTCACCTGACCATAGCTCCGTATCACCCGCAGTCGAATGGACAGGCTGAAAGGTTTGTTGACACACTGAAGAGGGGACTCAAGAAGCTTGTCAAGGGGGAAAACACGGCCACATTCCAACATCTCCAGATTTTCTTATCTACGTACCGCTCAACCCCGAGTCGAAACTTGCCTGAAGGAAAGTCACCTGCTGACCTGTTCCTAGGAAGATCGATCCGTACAACACTCGATCTTGTCAAGCCACAGATTCCAAGCCCAACTGAAGTAAACACGAAACAAAACACTCAGTTCAACAGACGCTACAACACCATCAAACGGGAGTTCAAAGCAAATGATCTGGTCTACGCAGAGGTACACCAACGCAATGCAATCAAGTGGATTCCTGGAACAATTGTGGAGCGCAAAGGCCGGGTAAACTACAACGTTCTGTTGGAAACTGGACGTCTCATTTGCTCGCACACAAATCAGTTGAAGCAACGTCATGGCGATTGCGACAGTTCTCCAGTATTATCCAACATGCCGCTCTCTATGCTGTTGGATGAATTCAACCTCCAACCAGTGAAGCCCGCTGTTTCTGAGATTCCAGATGAATCAGCTGCCCCTGTAGTTGAAGAAGCTTCTCCAATCATACCTGAAGGTGAATCAGATGACGATTTCCAGGATGCAGAGTTAGCCAGTAGCCGTTCCCTGTCTCCTGCCCAGC
This sequence comes from Wyeomyia smithii, assembly GCF_029784165.1. Lineage (NCBI taxonomy): Eukaryota > Metazoa > Arthropoda > Insecta > Diptera > Culicidae > Wyeomyia > Wyeomyia smithii. Next base: position 31,156,562 of record NC_073694.1, read on the forward strand.
CAGACCGTCCAGTTCGAAATCGTAGGGTCCCAAATTGGTTGAACCCCTACGATCTCTTCTAAAAAGGGAGATGTAATGGAATAGTCAAGTAAGCCTTGACGTGCTGTCAAGGCTATGAAATAACTGCTGTGAAAAATTATATTCATTCTGATTCCAACCACCAAAGAAACTAGACTATTAAAGTAGAACTTAACAGTTATTAGTAGTTCTATTATCTTGAAGAACTCAACACTAATCAACACATTTTTGTTTTTTCTCTCCTAATTTTTATGTAAATTTTTTATTTTGCTTTGTTTTTGTCAGTGTTTAAAAAAAAGTTTCTTATTTTATTTATTTTTTCATAAATATTCAATATTATTTATAAGAAATTCTTCATGCATTATCATTTTTCTTCTGTTTCGGTATTTCATGTTCATTTAGTTTTTTTTTTGTATTCAGTAAACACATTTTTTTTTGTCGATGCGTCACGAAAAAAACGACGTCAGGGAGCTTTTCAATCGCTGGATCTTTTCTCCGCGGAAATTGTTTACTGCTTGTTCCCTCAAGCGATGAAAACACTAAATATGTCATAAAAATAGATTGTTTCGATCTTATCGAAGTAGATCCTCGTTTCTTAACACAAAAAATTGCTAGTCTAATAGATTTGAATCGACTCTCCGTTCCCACTTACCTTTGTTAGGCTACTACTAACAGACAACACTACAAGCTTTACTACAGTTATTATTTACACAGACACGCTAATGCAACAAAAACAAAACACAAACGATCACAGCCGGCAAAAAAGACAGTCTACGTACGCGGTGCGGTATGTTACACCCTTCTAATTGCTACTGTATACATTTAATGGGCACCGATTATTGAATCATGTTATTTTTTTTATATATATTATTCAGTGAAAACACAAGCAAGCGAACTAATTGCGATGAATTAATCCTACTCGGATCAGCGGAAAACTATGTGAAAAATTCGATCCTTACTTCCCCGCCGTCGGTTCCGTTGCCGCCGCTGCCCCTGCTGACGCAGTAGTTGTGATTGCTAATGATGATGATAGCGATTTGTTGTTAGAAGATGATGAGGATGGTGTGGGTGCAATGGTGACTGTACGCCTGCCGCCTCCGCCACCAATGTTCGGTGATTTCCCGATGACTGGAATGATGATTTTCTTCGGCGTCGCTACCGTGCGTATGACGGCTGCTTTAAGTTTACCGGTGTTTCTGAGTTTGGGTGGTAAATTCGAGTTCGCCGGAATTCGGACAACGTTACTGGGAGTGGACGCTGACAGCACGAGGAGTTCTCCTCCGGAGCAGACTGCCGCTTCGTCTAGCTCCAAGTGACTTCGCTTGAGGGACTTCGTGCTGGTAGCACTGCTACTGCGGCTACTACCGACGGAGCGGGTTACCGTTCGGCGGCTATACAGTGTGGCCGGTTTACCATCCCGTACTCTACCGGCACTAGCGGGTGTACGGTTGCGAACCCCTGTCTCACTCTCAACGCCCTCATCTTCTGGTGCGCTGGTATAGGTTCAATTTTAAGTGGTTTTTGGTTCAGTTGTGATTTGCAGGAAATATGAATGACATCAAGCACGCACAGCACACAGAAAAACAATGGAATGATGACACATGAAAAATATGAAAAAATGTACAGATTGTTAGTAAACGTGGTGACGATTGATGAGCATCAAAATTAAACATAAATAAAAACATACGGGAAATTATAGCTATATAAGTAATCACTTTTTCTTTCGGATTCGATGCGTTCGCGAACTCCTGCTCAGTTCCAGCCGTGGCACGAGATAGGGAAATCGATCAACCGTAAACACTCCGAGCGAGAGTGGACTTCGTGTTTCTGATAGTAAACAATCTGTTTGGCTTACAAATCGGGATCACTATTATAAAACAAACTTACACGGAATAATGCGACTATACGCCACTACTCGCGAGCGCACTCTACTCTAGACTAACACCGCCGAGGCTGTCGATCTTTAAGGAAGCCGCCGCCGGTCTCATTGTTAGACGATTCTCGCACGCCTATGAATATGAATGAAAATGGACAGACCACGACTGCCTTCGGTGCGAATTTGCATCACACTAGCCGCTGGTCAAACATACAGGGCGACGAGAGAAGGCAGAGTACTGTCACGTTATAGCCTAGAGTACCCCCTAGAGTACCTACCGACTCTCTTGTTCGAGAGCAGCTACGACATGGATTACGGGGACGGGTATTTATCATATTATGATAATTTAGGATGGTGTACTCTCAAGGTACAAACAGTAGCCGATGTTTCTAGAGTATCGTCAGCATTAACCCTTTCCCACTCATGGTGACTCTAGAGCACCAAGAATTATAATCATCATATCTTGACATAAAATAGTTTGGTGTGCTTACGATTGTTCCATAAACTTTTATATGCTGCCTCAGAGCATCACTGGGCTTTTTCTTCAAAATACTACAATTGACAGTAATTTTAGTTAGTCTACAAAGTGTTCAGCTTGAATTTTCTCGTGAAGCTATAAATTTTAATGATAAACCTTGTGAGTGGGAGAGGGTTAATGAATTACCGTGAAACCTAGTTTTTTTCAGAGCATTGACTAACTGCACAAATAAGATTTATATGTTGGGATCTGAATTCGAATAGAATCCTTCTATACATTTGAATAAACTAGTTATTCCAGTAGTCAGAAAAGAAAACACTAACATTGCTACGGTATAAAAGGCATTTCCAGAATGTTTCTAGTAACGACGTCAAGCCGGTCATCAGAAACGTTGAAAGTAAATCAAGTTTAAACGCCAACGTAAATCATCGTATTATGTCATGTCTGGATTAGTTACTTGTAGTAAGAAGATTAAAAATTTGGCGTGATTGGATCGAATCACAAACGACCTACGTTATGTCGCGTGTACTTAGTAGGTTGTTTGCCGTCTGAACAGTTCCCAGCATAACGGTTCACCTTTCAAAGAAAATATGTTCAACAGTAAGAAACATTTTGAATGGTTACATTTGCATAGCATGATAATGTAAAATTTTCTCCTGATTAGACAATATTATACATTTTTTTATGACATAATGGAGCATCATATTCAAATTTTTTTTCCTAAAGATGCATTTTTTTTAGAAACAATTCCACCCTCATAGCTTTCTACTTTTCAATGTTACTGCAGCATTTAAATAAAGATTATATTTTGTCAAAACGAATCCCATAAGCCACTAAGTGAATGGATGCTTTTTCTTGCGACTGGTTGACAAAAGCAAACGAAAAAGTTGCCGTAAAGCTCAAACAAGTTGCTTTTAAAAGATTCTAGTTTTTAAACTTTTCCTGTGAAATATGGTGCCACTAGTAAAAGGTTGCAGAGAAATTGCTCGCCGGGTTGCCTAGGGGAAAACTTGTTCAAGTCTCTGAAAAAATTATTTTCGCTAGGGGCACAAAAAAATCACAGGAATGGTTAAAAAGCTATAATCATTCATTTTGTATCAGTTTGAGCTCTAGGGCAAAACTTGTGTTATCGAGTTACAAGAAAAACATGTTTCTATTATTTTGAACTTTATATCTTATATCTGTGAACTTATTTTTATTTTTCCACAAAATTATTCAACTAAGATCTCGTTTGATAATAGTGATAAAAAATTAGTGGTCAACTAAATTCCAGGAATCAAAATTAATAATAAGTTAAAATGGTCAGGTCAAATCAGTGAATATTCAGTAATTGAATTAAGTAAATTCAACGGACACTCTAACATGCTGGACAAACATGCCGCTTGGGAAACGACTTTTCTAGGAAATTCGCGTAAAAAACACGTAGAAATTTACTTCAGTGTACAACTCTTTTGAACGACTATTTGGTGTGGTTCTGATAACTCGCTTTTTAACGTTTTATATTTTAAAATTCTTTTGATTAATTGTTACGGTTTTTTCCGGTTCTTGGAAGCAATTTTGAACTTAACTAGAGATCATTTTTTGAATGCTTCTAGATTTTTAAAGCGTTTCTGATCTTAACTTTTTGGCCACCAGAAGCGTTTTTGACAAGTCTGAGCAATTGAGCTCAGCTTGTACCTTTTTTAGAGGTTTTAGAGACGTTTCTCGGTAAGTTTGAGGTTAGATTTGAATCATTTTCTTTTCAAGCCTTCAACAGTGTTTTTCGGCGATTTTAAACATTAATTAGGTTAATTTTTTTGGGCCTTCCCTGGTTTATAGTGTTTTTGTTTGCGTTTCTAAATTTGACCTTTTCTGGCCTTCAGGAGCGTTGTGTGACAATTTTGAGCTTTTTAAGCTTCAACGCCTGTTATCTTATTTTGAGGTAATTTTTTCGAACCTCCAAGAGTGTTTTCTGATGATTCTCGACTTAATTCTGGATAGTTTTTTTGTTCTATTGGATTTTTCAGTGACACTGATAATTTTTTCAACTCAGAGTGACTGAAATACAATCCAATAGAACAAAAAATCATATTATTTTCTGTTTCTAGTCTTCGTATGCGTTTTGGGGGATTTTTTCCTGTATTTTTTGTCCACTGTGACCAGAAACATACATCTTTTGTGATACTGCCCGGGTTTTTGCTGTATTCCGCACCTCAATTATTAGCATTATCACTATTGAGAGTAGGTGACATGATTATTATAATTCGTGCTGTATGCTTCTTCACCCTCCCTTTTTATGATTACTACTCCGAGCTTCGCTGTATGTTTCACTAAAGACCAAAATCAGCCAAACCGAACTTAATTTTGATTTAAAAGTTTTCTTTTTAACTTTAGAAAGCGTAGTCTTGGTGATTATGAGCTTAATTTGGGAACATTTTTGTAGCTGGTTTATAGCCTTTATAATAAAACTTTTAAACTATTTGGGCTTGGTTTAAAATTATTTTATTCGCAAGCCTTTTTGAAGCTTTTTTCAATGGCTCAGCTTGATCCGAAAACATTTTGTAGCCTACTGCATCGTTATTCGGCGGCATTGAGTTGATTTTGGGATCAAGTTCTTTATTTTACTATTAAAACGATTTCGGTGATTCTGGGTTTAATTTATAACCATTTGTTTCTTGGCCATTTGAGGCGTTTTTTGGATGTTCTAAGTTTAATTTGATTCAGGGTGGCGACTCAATTTCCAAAAATAAATTACCTGATATTCCCTGATTTTCCCTGATGTCTCAAATTTTTTTCCCTGACTGTTCAAATTCATTTTAAACTGATTTAAGTTACGACTATCATAGGTTTTCCCACCTAAATCTCAAAAGTCAAAACTAGAAAGGATGAAACTTAAACTGGCTCCTGCTAAAATTCCCACCAGTAATTGAAACAGTTTATAGCTTCGCTTTTGCTAACTTGAATCTTGAACAAAAATATTTTTTTGTTGAGAAACACGTCCAGTTTGATAAAATTGAAAATGAAAATTACACTGGTCGACAAAAATGAAAAAAGTTGTTCTCAAGCTCAAATAAGTACCCTAGAAATACTATAGCTTCTTAACCTGTTCATTTTGGTGCCCCTGGTAAATGCAGAAGTGCGTCAAGACCGCAGAGAAATTGTTCGCCGTGTTCGTCGTTTTTCCGTTTACTTACGGGAAATTTTTTATTGAAGTCTCTGAAGACTTGAGGCATTTCCGAAACGTCTAGGGGCACCAAAAGTCACAAGAACAGTGTTTTCAATTAACTACTTTGAGACACGCCTGCTTTGACAAAAAATCAATCAGATCTAGAGTTCTGGTTGGATCAGTTAAATAATTATTTTAAATTCTTGACTGTGAAAAGTAGAAAATTAGAAATTAACAATTTCGCAATCAAACTTTTATGCTAAACTCTGTCGAATGCTTTTTCTATGTATAGAAGAGCAGCTCCACGTGAATAACCTCCAGATTTATTAGCTCGTATCATCATAAAATGATTGCTTGACAACTTTAAACCTCAGCTGGTTTCTTATCCGGCTTAAAAATTTGAGTCTTTTTAGCATTTTTCAATAATTTGGCAAAATATTAATTTTGGAACAATTCCTGAGATTTCCTCAAGAACTTTATTTAAAATGTTTAAAATCCCATCGTGACTAGGTGCTTTTATACTGTTGAAAATTTCAAAGATAGATTTAATCTCATTTAAGTTAGTTTCAAATAATTCTGCTCGTAGATATTCCGGGATAGAAATTTGATAACATTAACTCACTACTTACTCACTATATTTCGAGTGATGAACACACTCAAACCGTTATGAGCCCTGTACAAGGTATCATCAGTGCTACAATGCTCTAATCTATTCCCGCGGGAATTTAACTTAAATTTGAATTTTATTTGCAGTTTAGCAAATACACTTGAAATTTTTAACGATGGAACTATTTAAAACGGTTGGAGAGCAAATCGACCTTTAATTTACAATAGAGTTTATGCAAATTGTGCATGTTGCTAAGTAAGAAGAGTTTGAAGGTCGTTTATCGAGGAGAACCCTGTCACTCCGTGGTGATGGGATTGAATAAAATCTATGTTAAAATGGATGCGTTCAAAAACGCTTCTAAAATCCAGTAAAAACCCCAAAAATATTCGAAATCAGACTCAAAATCGTGGATAAACTATTAAGCACAGAACCGTAAAATGTTGCGTACTCTAAGATAGTGCAAAAACTTCTTTTTTCGATTTTCTGAAAACTGAAAAGGTATATTACACCTTAACCATCTAGTGCCTGAGAAAGGTGGACTTCAATAAATCAAATTAAATCGTTAATAAATACTTAAAACTTGTTTTTCAAAATATCATAACTTTTTTTCTGATTTTTTTATGATCGGATAATGAGTTTAGGTAATCTTTTCTAGTTTTTGTAAAGCAAATAATAATTTTGGAAAAATAAACTTTTTTAGATAAATAATTTCTTATTTTTCTGTTCTTTTCTTCAGAAAATAAAAATAATTTTTTTAGAGTGTATATTTTTTCGGGAAGACAAAATTGTTATCTACAACATTACCGAAGACATCATACCGATCAAACAAACCTTGTAAATTGATTTTACCGCTTGATAAGCCAATAATTCTACCAACCTTTTATACTTGTATAGTCTGCGAGATTTGTTTCTTGCTTTCCAAGCTTTTTATATGGGCCCGTTATGCTAATTTGGGCGGCTTAATTCACTGAAAAAAATTCTCTTTGCAAGACTTATCAATTTATTCAATTTTGGTGTTTTCCGTTGTCAGTGTGGACCTGTATAATAGAGATGGTCGGGTTTGGCATTTTTCAAACCCGTACCCGAATTTTTTTCCGGTTGAAACCCGAACCCGACCCGAACCCGAAACTTGTTTTTCGATCAAACCTGAACCCGACCCGAGCCCGAAAGTTTTATTTTTGTGAAACCCGAACCCGAGTTTTTTTTGGGGGTCGATTTTTGTATCCAATTTGAGGCTGCCCTGAAGATTTGAGCCTCGAATGGTATTGATATGTTAGTGATTTTTACATTTGCACGATTTTAGACATCATTATCTTATAAATATGCTTCATTAAACCTGAACCCGACTCGTACCCGAAACTTTCAAAAATTTTCAAACCCGAAACCCAACCATCTCTACTGTATAAAAAAGGTCTGGAATCTTGTCACTAAGGTTTCCCTTCAGCATCAAATTAAAAATAATTAGAGGAGATTAGAGCCAATTCTCCGGATTGGTTTTAAAATTCCAGTCATCCCAGGTCATTTTCAAATTCTTGGTTCCAGTTTCCCGGTTCACTCGCCACGGTGGTTTTGAGCCTTTACTAGTACTTGTAGACTTTTTTTATGATTCTCAGCTTGATTTGAAGGCTTATTTTTTGGGCCTGTTCTAGCTCTTGGATTCATTTTCTTAAATTTGAGTTTAATTTGAAATTAGTTTTTTTCACTCGTCTGAAGGGTCTCATTTTTTTCGGTGAATCTGAGCTTAATTTTAAATTTCTTCTTGGCATCTATTGAATCTTTGAATTTGAATCTATTACTGGCGACTCTAAGCATAATTGGAAATCGTTTCTAGTTTCTGGTGTTTAGGAATGTTTTTTTTTGTTGCAGATTCTGAACTTGAAAAATGACACTAAACGTCAGTAAACCATCAAAGTGAAGTAAAGATGAAGAGCAGCGTAGTTTGAATCGTCTCAATACTTTGAGCACATGATAGCAATGAACTCCATCAGCAATCCTCTGTATAAAGGTGCTCCAATCGGTCATATAAGGAATGCAACCTGTTCGTTACCTAGGGCCAAGTAAATCGACTAAAACCGGATACGGTTACGGTGAAGCGGTTGGTCCACTCAGTCTCACCTAGCGTATTTATGTTACAGGGGAAAGACTCACGATATTGGTTTGGCGCCACACTTGTAGTGTCTGCTGAATCAAACAGGTTGCAACGACACTCCGGGTGCTGGTATTTCCCAGCCGGCCATCGGACGTCATTCCACCTGATCTCCTCTACTGGCAAGTAAAACGGAGCGAGCGGGAGGAAACTTGGGCACCGTATATCAGAGTGCGTTTCATTACATGACACTTATTGAGTCACTGGATTGGGTGGTTCTGGGAGCGTTCGCTTGGAAAATGCAGCCAATCCATTGCAGCGCATTTGAATAAGGTATAAGAACCACCCCTCAGAGAAAAAAATACAACGTTCATTCATTGAATGCTTGCTACTGCAATGAGATTATCAAGCCGGTGCAGGCGAGATTTGACTAAAGCGAACGAACCGCCAATTACTCAGTTGGAATTACTACAGTGAGCAACCTGTGAGCGGATCGCTTCACAGTGACTGGATCTGGAAACGTCTCGATATAGAGAAAAAAAAAAGTTATAGATCTGTTTTCCACAGTCTGTTCGATGGTTCGACGTCAAAATTTTCAATCGACTTGATGCTGAGTTACTACTGGTAATAACTTCGCAAACCTATGGAAATAGATCCTCAAAATAACATAGTTCACGTAAAAGTTATTTTTGTTTTTTGCTTTCCGAGGTTCAAACTATGATAACACATGATTCGCGATCGGTCGGCTTCCGTTTTGTCGCTGACTGATGGGAAAGTTTGAACGACGTTTCGCTGGATTCTTTGCCTTCTGCTGGCGTCGTGTGACGTATTTCAGACGGGTATAGAACCATTAGGCGCGTATCGCGCATAAATTGTTTTTAATAATTTAATTAGATGTTATTCAGAGGCAGGTCGGGTGTAATATATTGTCGTCGCAGCGGCAGCAGCCGTCGCGGGAACAAATTCTCTTCCAGCAGATTCGATTTCGCCGATAAATTAAAAAACACTCATCGATGGTAGTGTTGAAACGTCATCGTCTAGTCACTACGGAGGGGTAGTTTTCGCTTCAGTAGAATCATTCGAGGATTTTAAACTACGCAAATTTCGTCTCACGACCGGATACCATAGCGAACTGAACCTGTAGACCCTTTCTAGCTGGGTTTTACCCCTGCTGGGATGACTCTTACTGGTTCCGTGCAAAAGTCGGGATGACTAGACAATTTAGTTTTGCTAAAAGAAGTACTCACCTATTGTGATGACCTGGCCGACCGATGGTGCCGTTGCTGGCGATCGTCGAGCCTTGATTCGAATGGAATTGGGCACTGAGGGCACTATCGAGACTTCGGTCGAATCCAAGACCGGAGTCGTTGGAGTTATCACAGTTGTTGACGCTGGCGGCACCAGCTGACGGTCGCTGCAAGGAGAGCTGCTGCTGTTGCTGCTGCAGGTTGAACTGATGCTGTTGCTGCAGTTGCTGTTGTTGCTGCAACTGCTGCTGATGAAGACGTTGCTTGGCGGCTGTCAGCTTGCTGGCCACCGAGGCGAGCTTACCGGGGTGCACTTTGCCGGGAATGCGCTTCGAGGGCACTCGTAATACTTTTCTGTGGAGTTTGGAGGCTAATGTGGCACTGGGACTGACGATCAGTTTTACTGGAAATGAAAAGATGAAACGATATTGAAATTAAATTAGACATACTGTTGAATTGTTGAGTTTAAAACGATGGGGACATCCTTACGAAATTGCTAATGGTATAACAACTATACCGATTTTAGGGACTTTTTTGAATGGAGTTGGTTGAATACATGTTCGTCCAAAATATTTGAATTGTCAAAAAGATCAAAAATGTATTTATAAATGTTAAACAACGTTTGACAACGGTGTTTTCTTTAAATTTTTTTTTCTCTCAAGTTTTTCACTGTTAACGATGACTTTAAATTACACTGGTCAACAAAGGTCTTGTGAGAAATGAAAGATCATAGCATTTTAACCATTTCTGTGAATTTTGGTGCCCCTAGCCACGATCACTTTTTCAGAGACTTCAATACGTTTTCCCGACCGACGAACTGGGCGAGTAATTACTCTGCGGCACTTTGACGCACTTCTGCACTGGTTAGAGGCTCCAATTTCACGGGAGTGGTTAGAAATCTTTCGTCTTTCTATGGCAAATATTGTAAGCTTTAGGGAAACATTTTTCTGCTTTTCTTTATCAGTGTTGTTTTCAAATAATTAGTTTTAAATTTTCAGCTTTTTTATATTTTTTCATCTCGAAAATTTTATTTTGGAATTTTTCATTGCTAGTCCCGTGATGTTATTTTTTATAATTTTCTAGTATTCAAGATTTGTTTTATTAATTTTATTGAATTAAAAATTATGACTCGAGTAATTCAAGCTCAAAAAATTTATATTTTAAAATCAAATATAAAAAAGGAAAAAATTGATTATTATATGTAAATCCATACTTTATCTGGTCTGGTTAGAATGCACGGCGACACCAACATGGAATTAATTTTCGAAGGCCACTCTCACTGGAGAATATCCGATACTTTCGTCTCTATTCTTGTTTACGGCCGTATCAAATTCGTACGAAAGTATCGGAAATTTGCATTTTCATTTTCGTTCGAATAAAATCCCTAATCAGATTTTTTTATTTTTATATAGGTTAAAATACCTATCTCAAGGTGGTTATGCAGCCTTCTGTGTGCTGAAACAAAGATGAGCGTATCAATTTGTCTGCTAGCTTTCTCTCTATCGGCACGGTTTGTCAGATTATAAAACTGATTCAGCAAACTTCAATAGTAATTAATCAAAGTTTCCAATCGAGGGACACTATTTCAATCACCCCGAACGGTTTTTAGTTGATTATTTTCGATTGATGTTTATTCAAAGATTTTTCTGTCGACACAGAGAAACAGAGGACTTAGGTTGGTGTGCCAGTATCGGTTACTGTGGTTAATCAGGATGTGAAGCTCTTAGAATATAAACATAAAGGAAAATAACTTTTCTGTTCTTCAAAACATACTCCACAACTTCAGATCATAACGATCTACAGACTCAACAGAAGATTGGAACGATGTTCTGACATATGACTAGACTCCACGAAGCTCCAAGAGATCACAGAGCTCAAGTAACCATGTATGTAGCTCGTGTAGATGTGTTAATAGAATATATAATCGCTGTACAACGTCTTGAATACCGTTTTTGTACAGCCCAGAATAGCCCTCTTGTGCCGAGTCGAAAATAAGTTGGAGTGACAAAAATATTTGCGCCTTCCAGCAAAACATATTATTTTGACCAAAAATCGGTATTACCTGATATTATTGCCAGTAAACGAAAGCGAGTACTTCTTGTGAACAACGCAGGAAGTAGTTGGTGACCGTTTATCATCAGTTGATATCAGCAATTTAGTTAAAAAAAAACTACAGCTGTTTTACAGCAGCGAAAAAAATGTCACCGAAAGTTTTCGCTTTGCTTTCCTTTTCAATACCACAGTATAAGCTATTCATACAAAAAGTCCAATTTCGCAACTCAAGTTAGAATTACAAGCTGCCAACCGTAAAACTCGATACCACGAATACGGTAAATATATATTACATTGTCATACCGACTGATGGCGTTTGTTAAAAAATTAAAGATCGTTCCCTATGGTCCTATGGAGAAAGTTAATTTTGTAGAATGGCAGCACGAATATTGTAAGATTTGTTGTGTGGCATACGACCGCGATTAATATTCTCAGATTGACCGGAGATTATTTTCAAATTCATCAGAAACTCCAACCACGTAATCTTTCGCCAATTCATCAGTTTTTTTTACGTGCCACACTAATACAAAACAACCTCCAGCAGCAAGACAAACATCCTCTGTTCTTCAACACTTTTTGTGTGTGTCCAGAAGTGTTTTGTTTTATGAACTCATAATCTAACCACCGCTAACTCGAGAACCGGTACGGTCCGGATCGACTTAAAAGGCAGCTGGCCTGCAGAAAGTGGCAATAAACAACAAAGCAGTTATCAGCAGCACAGTTTTTTCGATTCGCAGATATCGCCGGACATGTCCTCGCATGCATGTATCATCGTCGGATGGGGTGAACTTTCGAAGCAGGGCTAAAGACACGAGCCGCTTGTATCTAATCTGGCTCAATTGAATCTGTGCGCGTGTTACGACCGAACGGACGGACACAACCAGTAGGTAACAGCAAAGGCAACAGCAGGTGGATGATGATGATACGCAGAAAAAAAGGCGACAAGGGGTTGTCGCTCGGCGTCGTTGGCGTTACGGTGTTTGAAGAAGAAGATTGGCGCTTTTAATATTTCAGTGCTGAACCCATCCTGCGCGACTCCGCTGCGATCGATCCACACCAATCATTTCTATTTGTTTTTTTTTTGTATTGATGGAGATGTCTTTTAGGGATACCAGTTCGTATTTCAAGGTCACGATTGGTTTCGAAGGGACTATTTTTTAATAGTTAAAAAAAATCAATATTTCACAAAATGAATGTTTAATTTTTTTAGTCTTTCATCACATTTTGTGTTGAATTTGTCACAATTTGGTGATGATATAGTGAAAAATAGAAAAGTCATAAACAATTAGGAATGTCAATTACTTCAATATCCGATCGAAAATTTTGTTTGGTGTACATCTCTATATTTATGGATCCCAATGTTGTACTATTTTTCCATTAAACTTTTATTTAGTGCTACGTTTTCGAATATTTATTTTATATAGGTTGTTAGGTTTTACACTACTTCATTACGGTAAAACTCAATAACTTCATTGAGAAAAGTTACGGAAAGTAAAACCGAGTTTCTTATTGGAGAGTTTTTTATTTTGTTTCGGAGAAATTTTGAACTCAGTTTCGTTGTCGGCGGTTTCATTTTTATTCTCATTCGAATATAGTTTTCTCCGTCAAGAGAGAGGGAGAAAGCTTATGAAACTTGTTCCATCTACTTCCATTAAATAAATTGGAAGACAACGTACTCCATTGCACCGTTGTTCAAAGTACAAAGTGCCAGATCTCTTCTCAAAGCGCATTGTTGACTATTATTATGAGCCCCCCTCTCCCTGGCTGACATTGATTTGAACATAAAACAATTCAAAATAACTATCAGCGTTATTACGTGTTTTTTTTGCGTAGGAATGTGAAAATAGAAGTAGTTTTTGCACTTCCATTAAAATAAATTAAAAATCAATTAAAAATAAAAGGTCCAAAATGAGTAAATTTTGCAACATCAAAAATATCTCCTCTTCTGGCCCGGGTTGTCATTATACCAGATAAATCTGAATTCCGTTCCGAGTAAACACACGATCCTCAATATGTTCTAGATATTCTATAATGCGCCAGATTTCGTTGTGTTATTCCGCAAGAAAAATTATCAAATAGTCGTTGCATACCTCAACAAATTTATACAAAACAAAAAAAAACCTATATCACACGAAATGACTGCCAGATTATTGCTTAACTTTGTTTTTGCATTTTCAGATATTGTTTGAAATCTTGTGGCAACAAGGACACTATCAATGTGCCGTGTCGAAGGAAACCTAAGTTTGGTAAAAGTGACGGAATCGTGAATCCTGAGAATTCACATCCAGAATTCTCTGTGTGTTGGTTAGGGTAGTGTTCTTCGCAATATTAACGAACCAGCTAAAACGAATCTGATTGTTTCCAATTCCGCGAATGCTTTGAAGTGAAAGGTTTCGAATCCGATGGATTTCGATTCATGACTCTTAGTCGCAACATTCCTGTTTCAGGATTCCTTACCGAGGACGCCCACGATTCTGATATGAAGAATCCTATAGAATCTATGCGAAACTTTATTGTTCTGACTTCTGCTTCACAAACGCTTTTCCCAAAAACTAGACAAAATTGCCTTTAACTTGATCCAAATAAATCAAAAATCGATTAACTGGCTCAAAAGTTATGAATTTTTAGGAATAAAATATATTGAATTCATTTCGTAGCTAGTCGCCCTAACAACCCAACGAAAAAACACTGGTTCGATTATTTTCGACGAGGATCCGTCACTGCAGTTTTGCGCATAATTGAAGCATTTTGGGTAACCAGTTGCGAAATAGGGTGACCAGAAAAAAACGGTTTATGTGATGTATTTTATTTTCAAAATTTCATAACTTTTGAACCAGTTGATCGATTTCTGATATTTTTGGATTAAATTGAAGGTATTTTCTCAAGTTTAAAATACTAAAAATATTAATCTTTGTGCTTTTACATGCAAAATATATAATTTTTTTACAATTTTTGCCAAGTTTTTAAATTCTGTTTACTCAAATTCAGGAAATAACATATTTTTAAAAACCCAAATTAGTCCAACCTAGCGGTGAGATCCAGCCTTTCTCATTTAAACTATAGCAATCACTTGCAAAACCGAAAGTATAAAAGTGCTCCAAAGGGCCGAATGGCATATATCACTCGACTCAGCTCGACGAGCTGAGCATTTTCTGTATGTATGTGTGTGTGTGTGTGTATGTGCAGATTTTTATCCTCACTCACTTTTCTCAGAGATGGCTGGACCGATTTTCATGAAATCAATTGCAAATGAAAGGTCTCGTTGTCCCATAAGACCCAATTAAATTTCATTGTAATCGGATTTTTAGTTTAGAGGTTATGTATCAAAATGTAAAAATCATGAAACATCATTATCTCGAAACCTACACAACCGATTTGAACAAAATTGATTTCAAATGAACGGGCTACCTAAAATACCCTTAACTTTTGAATTTCATAAAGATTGAACCTGTGGTTCAAAAGTTATGACAAGAAACGTGTTTTGAAGACTACTTAATCTCACTCATGTTTCTCAGAGATGGCTGGACCGATTTTCATAATCAGTGTCAAATGGAAGGTCTTGTTGCCCCATAAGACCCTATTGATTTGTTTTGCAATCAGACTATTACTTTGCCTGTTATGTTTAAAAATGTGAAATCCAGCTTTGAAAAGGAACATATTTCGAAGACTACTTGAACTCACTCACTTTTCTCAGAGATGGCTGACCCGATTTCCACAAAATTAGTGTCAACTAATAAGTCTAGCTGCCTCGTAACACCCTATTGAAATTTACTGTAATCGGACTGTAACTTCGTCTGTAAAGTACCAAAATGTGAAAATCATGAAACTTCATTATCTCAGAAACTACACTACCGATTTGATCAATATTATTATCAGATGAGCGGGCTAGTTAGGGGTTAACTAATGAATTATGATTGAACTCGTGGTTTCAAAGTTTGGCTGCCCTATACGTTCCCATTTCATTTGATTATAATTGAACTTAAGCCACCGTTATGTATTAAATTGTTAATAAAACAAGGAAAGTCTATTATTTCAAAAATTACATGACTTATTTGAACATAACTAGTGTCATACGAACGAGTCATCTCTCAAATTTACAAATAACAAACTTCATAACAATTTGATATGTGGCTCAAAAGTTATGTAAAGAAAAGGAATTCGAAGGCTATTTAAAACTATACCTGCTTTGATTGATATATGTGGTCTCAACATAATTTAAATGTGGTTTTGTACTATTTGAACTGCAAATGCAAATGCACGACGAATCGGCCATAGGATATGATCAAAGTCAAAAGACAAATCGTTTGAAATGATTGGTTTTATCGAAATGACAACATCCTCGACTTTTGGCTTCTGTACATCGCCCTAATTCTGAATTTATTCATATTGGGTGGTATTCGGTCATTTTCAGCAAATTTTCTGGCATCAATCTGACACCGGAAATACTCATATTGGAAGGTATTTAGTTATTTTGGTTGTTTTGCAGTGTCAAGGGTCAATGTTTGGTTTCTATGCAACATCTCAATTACGGAAATGAGTATTATTTGGTCATCTTCGGCTGTTTCCTATAAGTTGCCATTTAGCGATTCAAAATAGTGCCTGAGGTCAATTGTTAGCTCATTGCATCATTCTGGTTCCAGAGATACTCATATTGGATGGTATTTGGTTATTTTAGGCTGTTTTTCACAAACCGGTAGTCGCCATCTTGGATTTCGAAATGATATTTAAGATAATTTCTGGTCTCTGAGCGTCACTCTGGTTGACGAAACACCCACATTGGGTGTAATTCGATCATTTTCGGCTGTTTCCCAGGAACCGGAAGTCGCCAACCTAGAATCCAAAATGGGGTCTTTGAACGATTTCAGCTGCTGTGTATCATTCTAGATCCGGAGATACTCATGTTAGACGGAATTCGGCCATTTCTGGCTGTTTTCCAGAAACCACAAGTTGCCATCCTACAATTCATAATGGTGTCTGAAGTCGATATGTGGCTCCAGTGCATCATTACGATTCCGAAAATACCCCCCTTTTTGGGTGGTATTTGGTCGTTTGCCGCTGTTTTTCTAAAACCGGAAGTCGCCATCTTAGAATTCAAAATGGTATCTGTGGTCGAATTTAGCTCCTGTGTATCTTTCTTTTTCCGGATATTATTATATTGGGTGGAAATCGTCCATTTTTGGCTGTTTTCCAGAAACCGGAAGTTGCTATCTTACAATCCAAAATGTTGCCTGAGGTCGATTATGGAACATATTTGTTACCACTAAAAACATTTACCTGCCAAATATGGTTCCATTTAGTTGATTAGTTCGCGAGATGTGGAGAAATTTGTGCAGAAACATGTGCTTCCATAAGAGGGAGGGGCGTCGAACCATTATGGACATATTTTTTACCCTTTAAAACATCCACATGCCAAATTCGGATTCATTTGCTTGGATTGTTCTTGAGTTGTGCAGAAATGTATGTTTCATTTGTATTGGACCCCTCCTTTCCAGAAGAGGGAGGGGTCTCAAACTATCATAGGAACCTTTATCGGGACCAAAAACCCCTACATACAAATTTTCACGTCGATCGGTTCGGTAGTTTTCGAGCCAATATGGATCAGACAGACAGACCGGACTGAATTTTTATATGTATAGATTACTACATCAATATGTTAGAACCTAAAGAGTGAATATACATTTATTGGATTGAAGCGTTCATGTGAATCTATTTTTACAAATAAAAGTTTGAATGAGAAAGGCTGGGTCTGACCGCTAGGTGGATTAATTTAGGTTTTATTTGCCAAAATAGATTCACACGAACATTTCAATTAACATTTGCTGGATTTATTTTCCATCCTAAATAACAAATTTTTGATAGCCAACAATGAAACCATACCTAACATTTAAAACATAAAATTCAAACACATATGAACATACAAATAACATTAAATAAATATGTTTCAAATATATGACGCGAAATTTGTTTTTGATCGTGGTACAATCGAAACGTCACTGTACTCATATTTAGGTAGGACTCGATTATATATCATTCCATTGAATATCACTTTGGGGCCATTCCTAAACCACGTGGTCATATTTTGATCACTTTTTATACCCCCCGTACCCCCCCGTGGTCTTTCGTGGTCTTGTGGCCAACCCCCCCCCCCCCCCTTTCGACTTTGACCACGTGGTCTTTTCATGCAAGTGCCAAAAATTTGCTTAAATTTTTTACATTTGGATTATTAAACTTTCAATACATTCCATATTTCTAAAATGCAAAAGCTTTTGCTCTTGACTTGGTGGCAACAATAAATTATAAGTCAGGAAAAAAGACCACGTGGTCATTTCGGTAGCCCCCCCACCCCCGTGCGTGGTCTTTCGTGGTCCTTTGACAAATCCCCCCGTCCCCCTCTTTATGACCACGTGGTTTAGGAACGGCCCCTTTAGATTCGATTATTTATAGTAGGATTTTTCTTCTTTTTCAAAAACAGGTCGGACCCGATTATATACAGACTCCGAAAAATTTTCGCTATATATAATCGAATCCTGTATATAATCGAATCAGAAAAAAAAATCTTTTTTTGTTTATTTTGCATAAATATTTTGTTGTTTTTGAATAAATAAGTAGGATTGTTTTGACTAACCCCCTTACAGTCGCAAAAAACCTTTCTTACATAAATATATGTATATATAATCGAATCAGAAAAAAATTTTTTTTGTTTATTTTGCATACATCTTTTGTTGTTTTAAATAAATAAGTAGGTTTTTTTTTTACTAACACCCTTAAAGTCGCGAAAAACCTTTCTTACAAAAATATATGTATGTATAGATTTGGTAGTTATTCTTTATGTTGTTGCAGTCAGCCATGGCAAGAACACTACACCGTGCTGCACGGGTGCCACTTTTGCATAGAAACACTACACGGCGTGTATTGCAACTTGCACTGCGTGATGTGTGTTGGGTAGATAGTAGATTAGCTAGATTAGCGACTTGCGTATTGGGTAGATAGTAGATTAGCTAAAAACATTGCCTTTAATTTATTTAAATTTCTGCTCACCAGTATTGATTTCAACTTCATAAAAATGAGTATTTGAAAAGAGTCAATCTCTATCACCTCAACCTTAACATTGAAATAGTAATATTAGGGTCCATTCAAATTTAATGTGACATAAATTTTGGACTTCCGGAAAACCCTCACCATTTTGTCTAGCGTGTTTCCAATACTCAGCACACCAGGCATAAAAAATTTCTTCAGCTCTGCTTGCGTTATGTAACATGTGAACGGACTTCTATGAATCAATGAGGAAGCGCTTATTTATAACGTAACGCAAGAATAATTATTGTTGATCTCCTTTCCCCCTTTGCCATGCTTTTTGTTTAAATTTTCCGTATGGGTTGCAACACTTTGCCAACCCAACACTCTTTCTCGTTTCCTGAGCGTTACATAATTTGTAAACGTTCCCTCGCGATATTTCTGTTTTAGATCAGCTTTACTTTACTTGATCATTATGGCTCAAAAATCAACGTTTTGGGTCAAAAAATGTTGCGTTACGTCATATTGGACTGAAGGGAACGTCCATTAATTACGTACCGTAAATAAAAACTGTTTTCGACCCCCTCTTTCCTCTAGGTAACGCTCTTTGTATAGATCTTCAAAATTTTTAGTATTGATTGCGACGTTTTGTCAGATCTTTACCTCCCCCTAAGCGTTACGTATTTTTGTACGATCCTTATACGACATTGCTGCTTTAGGTAAGTTATATTTAAAATTGAAAAAAACAAGTTATGATTCGATTATATACAATTTTATATATAATCGAATCATATATAATCGAGTCAATATATAATCGAGTCTGTATATAATCGAGTCCGACCTGTATGCCATTCTTTCCACAACTTTTGAACCACGTGTTCAATAATCAAATTTCATCAGTTATCCTTTAACTAGCCCGTTCATTTGATACCAATATTGTTCATATCGGTTGTGTAGTTTCTGATATAATGAAGTTTCGTGATTTTCACATTTTGATATATTACAGCCAAAGTTACAGACTGATTACAGTGAAATTCAATACGGTGTTATGAGGCAGCTAGACCTTTCATTTGACACTAATTTTGTGGAAATCGGTTCAGCCATCTCTGAGAAAAATGAGTGAGTTTAAGTAGTTTTCGGAATATGTTTTTGCCTTTCTCCTAGATAGCAATCACTTGCAAAACCGAAAGTATAAAAGTGCTCCAAAGGGCCGAAAGGCATATATCACTCGACTCAGCTCGACGAGTTGAGCATTTTTTGTATGTGTGTGTATGTGCAGATATTTATTCTCACTCACTTTTCTTGGAGATGGCTGAACCGATTTTCATGAAATTAATTGCAAATGAAAGGTCTTGTTGTCCAATTAGACCCTATTCAATTTAATTGTAATTGGAGTTTAAGTTTAGAGGTTATGTATCAAAATGTAAAAATCATGAAACATCATAATTTTTGAAACCACTCAACCGATTTGAACAAAATTGGTTTAAATGAATGGGCTATCTGAAAAATCCTTAAATTTTGAATTTTATAAAGATTGAACTTGTGGTTCAAAAGTTATGAAAAGAAACGTGTTCTGAAGACTGTTTCATCTCACTCATGTTTCTCAGAGATGGCTGGACCGATTCTCATAAAACCAGTTTCAAAAGGAAGGTCTAGTTGCCTCATAAGACCCTATTGATTTGTTTTGCAATCGGACTATTACTTTGCCTGTTATGTTCAAAAATGTGAAATCCAGCTATGAAAAGGAACATATTCCGAAGACTACTTGAGCTCACTCGGTTTTTTCAGAGATGGCTGACCCGATTTCCACAAATTTAGAGTCAAATGATAAGTTTAGCTGCCTCATAACACCGTATTGAATTTTACTGTAATCGAACTGTAACTTCGTCTGCAATGTACCGAAATGTGAAAATAACGAAACTTGAACGATATATATATATATATATATATATATATATATATATATATATATATATATATATATATATATATATATATATATATATATATATATATATATATATATATATATATATATATATATATATATATATATATATATATATATATATATATATATATATATATATATATATATATATATATATATATATATATATATATAGATAAAGATATAGTTTCCGAGCCTATATGGATCAGGCAGACAGACAGACCGAACTGCATTTTTATATGTATAGATTGCAACATCAATATTTTCGAACCTAAAGAAGGAATATACATTTATTGGATTGAAGCGTTCATGTAAATCTATTTTTACAAATAAAAGTTTGAATGAGAAAGGCTGGGTCTGACCGCTAGGTGGATTAATTTAGGTTTTTAAAGCTGGATTTCACATCTTGAAACATAACAGACAAAGTAAAAGTCCGATTGCAAAACAAATCAATAGAGTCTTATGGGGCAACGAGACCTTCCATTTGATACTGTTTTTATGACAATCGGTCCAGCCATCTCTGAGAAACATGAGTGAGATTCAACAGTCTTCAGAACACGTTTCTGTAAATAACTTTTGAACCACATGTCTAACCTCTATGATTTTTTTGGTTTTTTTGGTAACCCGTTCATTTAAAATCAATTTTGCTAAAATCGGTTGAGTAGTTTCTGAGATAATGATGTTTCGTGATTTTTACACTTTGATACATAACCTCTAAATTGAAAATCCGATTACAACAAAATTCAATAGAGTCTTATGGGGCAACTAGACCTTTCATTTGCAATTAATTTCATGAAATCGGTCCAGCCATCTCTGAGAAAATCGAGCGAGATTGGGAGAGCGTTACACACACACACATACAGAAAATGCTCAGCTCGTCGAACTGAGTCGAGTGATATACGACATTCGGTCCTTTTGAGCATTTTTATACCTTTAGTTTTTGCAGTGATTGCTATACCTTTCTAGGAGAAAGGCAAAAATTTCTATATATAGAGTCAAATGTGCCCTTCAAATTGAGACCAAGAGATATTTTTTATATTCAAAAAAGAAAGATAATAAATGAAACAGGCATATTTTTATATGAAAAACAATAATAACTTTTAGTAGAACTGAGATACACTAAAGTCGCTTTTTACGCGGGGGATACGTGCCGCGTAAGTCCGCGTAAAAAAACGCGTAATTTCCAGAATCCACGTGAAAAAAAAAGCGTAAAATCCAGAATCCGCGTAAAAAAACGCGTAAATTCCGGAATCCGCGTAAGAAAAACATACCGCGTAATCTCCGGAATCCACGTAAACTCCGGAATCCGCGTAAATTCCGGAATCCACATACAAATGCCGCGTAAAAAGCGACCTGAGTGTATTTACGATGTGAGTAAAACTTTTTTTTGCAAAGTTGATTAAAATCAACGGATGTATAACATTGTACAGCAACTTTTCTTCTATCTGAAAAGATAAAAAAGTTAGATACTTGAATCCGTCGAAAATTTGGGTCATTCTAATAATTGATATTTTTTTAACAGGAGCTTTAATGAATGTAACAACTTTGTAGAAGAAAGTTTTTCTCTAAAATATTGCTATCGAGCTCTAGATCAAAATTTCCCTAAAATTCGATTCCTCGACCATTGTGCTCTGTTAAGTGGATTAATCACAAAATTGCAATATTTATAACATGGAGAATAATTATTGTAACAACTTTACTGAAGACTCTACGGCTCTAAAATCATTTTTTTTTTTCGGTAAAAATGATTTTAGTCACGTTGTGCTGCTTTGGAAATAGTGTGCAATGGTAAAGAAACTCATTAGGATCTGAAAAAAATATTTTTCATTCGCAATTAGTTGTGTTAAAATGTATGGCTTATTTCCTGTGAAAATAGTCGCATTATTTCTGTACACAACTCTTAAACTTGAAGTCCTAATGAAATAATATTAAATAATGAAAGAAAAAGGTTTTTCCCATAATCCTCAAACTGAAAGACCAACGTAAGCAGGGTAAATAGCTTATGGCATGATAATTTATTGGTTATTGTTGATAGGGATGTGCGAAATTATCCGAGGTTATCCGGATATTTCCGATAATTTCGTATAGAGTTCATAAAAGTATGCATACTCTGTCAACCTTGATAACCAAAATAATTCTGGAGTTCTACAATGGTAGCTAATAACCACTAAATTTTTATGCCATAAACTATTTGTCCTGCTGCCTTTATTCTTCCAGCTAAAAGAATATGATTTCGACTGGTCCACTTTTTAACACAATTTTATGTTTCACATCCCACATAATCAATAACCATAAAACGTGCCTAACAACTAGTTCAGGATATAGTCCCGACTGTATGGGCTGTCATCCGATTATGGTTTTTGATTATGTGGGATGATCTTTTTCTTCTGAAACTAATTGTTAGGCGGAAGTTCAATACAATGCAGAATGTGCCATTCAAGTCACAGAACTGATTTCACATTTATTCAATGAGTTTCTCGAACAATTTAAAATCCACTAGTTACAATTCACACTAAATGCATTTACGAATTACCATTTGAATGCTCTGGCACTCGTGCTTCCACAGAAGTCTGCTGCTGGGCTCCGTACCCGGTCCCACTCCGAAAGCGACGGGAAGGATCACGAGTATTCCAGTAATTAATCACTGAATCGTAACTTTTGCTCCACTGGGAACTTTGTAGCAGCCGATTTTTGCCCACATACGGCTGCTGCTGGGAGTACTGGGGTGGTTGTTCCGGCGAACGGGAGGCCAACTCACCATCGCTCACTTCTTCGCAGCTAGAGGATTGATGCTGCCTTTCGCCCGTGTATCTCATGGCTACTGACCTCAGCTGACACACACCAGAAAACAAAAATTTGAAACAAAGAACAAACACTTGACACTTTTACTACTATGGCACTTTAATCAACAACAGGTAGGTTGCTGTCCGTAATCGACGCACTGTTTGCTGCTTCTGAATGGTTCTGATACGGTTGCGCTTTAATCTTCTAATGATTAGCGATATGCTAGGTCTCATTGTATGATTGAGTCGCACTAGATTCAAATTGCTTCCTTTTTTCCCTCTCTCTCTCTCTCTCTCTCGATCGATCACACTCTTCCTCTCTCGCTCTGTCGTTCTCGCGTGTGCGCTTGAGTAAACGTTAGTGGCTCCGCGCCACAGTAATCAACACGATCAACCAACGGGATTTCGTTCAACACGCAGATTCCCGGGCGCAGCAGCCAGGAACACACAAGTATAACAACAAACTCTCGCAGAGAGCAAAACAAAAAACTTTAGATATTTTGATTACTCGTTCACGCACGAACTCACGAGTCTCTCCGAGTTCTATGGTTTTCGAAGCTCAGCAATCGTCAGTGAGGATCGTAATCAATCCGAATCATTGTGAAATTTTGGCATCAGAATTTAGCACAACCACAGATGTCTTCACCCGAAAAACAAATCAATTAAGAAGGCAACAGTCGACATGTAAGCGATCAAAACATGGCACGATCCGTGAAAAATATTCACTTACTCGACCATTCCCGAGTGATGAGAGAAGTTCACTGTTTCGCGGCTACCGCGTGTTTGCAACGGAACCGGCCGGTTTTTACGTTCATCGGATTCTTCCCTGTCGCACTTGGAGACGAAAAAGGTATAACACAACAAGTAAACACGCGCCGCGCGATATTTTTTTCAAATTTCATACTCTCCTCTAGCCTCGCATCACTTCACGTTTCACGAAAAGCGATTCGACGGAGCAGGGTTGAAGAGCACATGTTGTCAACGAGCGATTCACACCGAGACTAAAGTATACACAGCCGTACGGACGTGAAACTGGTGAAGAGGACTAACTCGAATCCGACGTCGTCGATCGGATCGACAGAGGCAGCAGCGGGAAAGAACGGAAGACAGAGAGAGAGAGAGAGAGAGAGAGAGAGAGAGAGAGAGAGAGAGAGAGAGAGAGAGAGAGTCCAAATACTAATGATATACGCATCGACGTCGAAAAATCCAGCCAAGTAAACACATCCACAACACGAGCTGGTCTGGTTTCAATGGGTGATGATAACAGACCTAAGCGAGAGAACAACATAAAGCCCAGGGTTGGTGCAGCAGAAGAGATTCCAGTTTTATCTGGTACCGACCGGATTCCGGACAGAGCGATAATCGAACCGAAATATGTGAAGTCGTTCAGGTTTCCTGTTTTTTTTTTCTACACTCCTTTACCCCGATAGGCACGGGTAGATAATCGAGTTCAGGTCGACTCCAATTTGCGATAGATTGGGATAGCGAAAATATGTATGGCGCTGTTTACCGAATTTCATTCAATCAAAACAACGGTGCAAAACAGTAAACAACTAAAAGTATGACGGAGTCATCCAAACACGCAAAATTCTTGCTTCCCATAACCATGACGTGCGAGGATCGGCGCTAGTCAAAATTCTACCAACGCATAGCGCTCAGTACGATCCTCAACAACCGGTTGGTGTTTTTTTTTCGTAAACAAAATGACGTCCATCTATCTCTCTGTCGTCAATTTGTGATTGTGCGAAAGCGAAATTTTATTTTTATTTGCCTCATCAGGGTCAATTGAGACCGAACTTTTTGTTAATCAACCCCGTCCGCCGGCAGCGCAAATGCGGAGCGATCGAGCCTTTCGTCCGTCGGTTGGTTATCAGGCAATGATTGGGGTTTGCCGGTACGAGTTTATTTCTTCGACGCCACGTTACTTCTGTTAGAGATTGACATGCGCAAGCCAAGGTGGTATTAAATTGAAAAAATGTTGCTTCTACACTAATCTTAATATCGCACGCGACGGCAGAAAAAATTGTTGTTTTTGCGCTAAAAATTCTGGGCGTAGTCAAGAGAAGACTGGTGATTAGCAGACTGAAGCGCGAGATTTTCGCGAGATCATAACATCAACTTTTTGAATTACGTAGGAGAAGTAGTAAATATAAAAAATAACAAATAAATGTTTTTTTTCACTATTATCAAACGTCGAAAAAAGTTGTGCTCAAAATTTTCTCTTACATAATAATAACAGAAAACATCACTTAAACGAAAATTACATATTCGACAAATGGGTTTGTAGTGATAGCAAATAAAGGCCACATGAAACCAGATGGCAGTTGCAGGCGAATTGTCTTATAATTTTTAATAACAAAATGAAGGTAGAAGATTCTATTCATGCCTCAAAACACAGAGGCTGTGATTTTTTAGCTGTCTACTCTGTCTTTTTAGGCTTAGGTTTAATTGCCCTAGTTTTTTCATTGGTAAAGAAAAAATGCTTTTTTAAGACTAATTTCAGGTTAAAACATTTTTTGTTTGTTTGATGAAGTGTTGATGGTGTGTTGGCTATTATTTCACTGTATCTATGTCACTTAAGCTAGAAGAATAAAGTCAGCAGAACAAATAGTTTATGGTACGAAAATTCAGTGCTCATTCCAAGAGGGGACCGCGGAGCCTCAAAGTTACAGAATAAAATCCGCTTTGACAAGCAATTGGTCATGAGTTCGAATCTTAAAGGAACCATTCGGTGTCAGAGGTACTTTACGCATGGATTTATTCTCAGGCTTCCTCCCATCCTTCAACTTTGACCTTTTTCTCACGCAAATCTCCAAAAGAAAAAAAGAGATACAGTTGAATGAGAATACACCAATTATAACGCCTCTGACATCAACGATTTTAACACTCCCTCCTTTTCTTCCTTAACCGACCGTAAGGACGTAACCGGCGCCGTTATCGATGCTATACAAAGCGAAAGCAACTACCATTCATGCTCAAACGAAAATTTAGTGCTCATTCGAAGAGAGGAGCTCGTAACCTCACGGTTACAGAGTCCGATATGACAAGCTTCAACAGACAAATTAAATCTTAGTAAAATCATACCGATCGGTGTCAGAGGTACTTTTACGTAGAGGTATATACATAGACACTCTCGCCTTCCTCTTATCTTCGACTTTGACCCTTCTCTCACGCTGGATGCTCAGATTTATTTACGATTTGACCGCAAAGATGGAGCAGCGCAGCGTGATGTTTTATGATTATGAGATTTAAGAGTTTTTTGTTTCGAATTATTAAAAAACAAACATTTCTCCAAAACTCAGATATTTCCGAAAATTGAAGAGATAGAAATTTTATGACTTATATAAAATTTCATAAAATAAATATTATCATAAAACCCCAAAAAAAAACATCCTTTAAAATTTCAGAAAATGAAGATATTTTCATGAACAACCTTATAAAAATTAAAAAGAAATTTTATGTTTTCTGAAGTTTCTTCAAATTTAATGATCTATAGGTTTGTTGGAAACATCAAAGGTTTAGCGTCTAAGAAAATGAAGTTTGCAAAGCTGCGTCATCTTTGCGGCCAAATCGCAAACTAATATAAGCATTCAAATCGAAGCCCTAACCATACCAAGAAACTTTTTATAAGATTGGAAACCGATTGGTTAAACCGTGGATGCGCTAATAATAGGGAGAGAACAACGTTAAAGATGAAGTGTTTTGCTGCTATCATTAGTGATACCGCATACCGTATAACGCACGTGCTGTTTTAATAAACCGTTGAATATTTCAGTCAACGACGAATTCGAAAATTGTTGTTTATCGCATGAAATGATCAGTACTGCCGATAAATGAAAAATTGTCTAATGTGTCATAGACATGAAATCGAGAAAATCGCATTTTTTTGTCGGTACAACAAATTTTGAATGTCCAAGATAAATTTTGTAATGTGTATATATCACCTCTCATATATGCTAGGATTTTCCCGTTGAGTTCCAACAGAAAAATCTGCAGCCAAATTCCATCCATCAAGCATTTTTAACGCAGTAGCCCGTTTTCTAATTTATAAACACAAAGAAAGTTGACAAACCCGTGTGCAATTCGGCTTTGTACATATTATTGAGAATTATATCTAGTGCTGATACTAGACACCTTATTTCCAGTACAAGAAACAATACGGCCGCAAGGCATCAAAATCAGTAGACAACAGAGAAAAAAGCGCAGTGATAAAATTTCCTTGTTTGGTAACTATAGGTGACAGAAACAAAGCTAAAAACTTGACAGCTGTAAAAGGATTGGGGGAAAAATCGGAAAAGAGAATTTTTTCTCTCCGAGATTGCAGAGGCTAGCTTTAAGTAGAATTTGTTTATTGAAATCAATCTGGCTACTGACTTGATTTCTGGCGTTCTTTTTTGTGCAAAATGTCTTAGAAATGCATAAATCGTCGAGATCCCGTAGTGTTTCTGATTTAATTCGACTCTTTTTTGTATGGACCCACTGCGACCAGTAGTAATAGTCTACAGTCTATGATATTACACAGTGCAACAAAAATTGACTTTTTTTTCTGCCTTGATTTCTATATATAATTTTTTTGTGTGTTTTGATGCAAAACTAAATATCCCTGAGTTTGAACATATTTCAACTTAAGGGGCAACAACAGCGCCATTTTAAATATTTGAGAAATCGAAAATTTTTGAGGTTTTTTAAACGCCATTTTGTTCTAATACCAAATATCAAAATTCCATGAGTTTGTCCACATATTAGCATCTTCTTACCCATCATTTAAAAAAAAACAGATCTTAAATCGGACAAAAACTGAGCTCACAACGGTGATTCTACGAAACCAGTTTTGGCATGGTTTTTGTATATTTCACAGAGCAAAATAATATCGAGTATGTATGAGCATTAATGGTAATGCGCTAATATCTAAAAGTAGTAGTCAAATTATATCTTATATTGAGTAAAAAAGTCTCAGAAATCGATTGACAGGTGTCTGATCTACGTAAAATATCAGCAACATGTCGATTTTGCCCCAATTCCCCTACAATATTGAATTAGGTTTATCTCGATGTTAAATTAACATATTTGAAATCTGTTTAATGTAATTTCAAGAGTGTAAGCGATGCTCAAAGTTTTTTTTAAACATGGATAAGAAGATGCTAATATGTGGACAAACTCATAGAATTTTGATATTTGATCTTATAACAAGATGGCGACGAAAACACATCGAAAATTTCCGATGGAAGATTCCCGCCTTAACACCTACACCACATCTCTTATATAAAACAAATTCCAATAAGTTTTATGCATTTTCAAGAAAATATATATTTATTTTCAAAATACTGTTCTAACTTAAAAGGAACAATTAGCTGCGTATTAGTAACTATTTTAATCATTTCTTCAGCTAGCAGACAATTTTATTACCATGCTACATAATAGTTTTTTTTCTTTCATTCCAACAGGCTCATTTCAAGATGGCTTGACAAAGTATTTTTTTTTTTTAATTCTTTTAGCACCAATATTTAGTGGTTAATTTGTGGTTTCGAAATCCAATTTGTGGTTGAGTAATTCCTGAGAAATTTTCAAAAAACTGAGTCAAGCCATCTCTGAAAATGATTTCGCTTCAAATGAATCGGACAACGATGATATATACATCAATCGAAAGCTCTTAATTTGTGGTTCACGAAAATGTAGTTTTTGTAGGCATACTTCATGATAAAATAATTGAAAACCTATTATTTAAATTTTTGAACATTGTTCACCTCTTGTTGTCAACACCGACCGTACGCGGCGCTGGTAGACCATCAAGAGCTAAGAGATCTAGAGCATATCGAAAACCGGTAAATCTTTGTTTGAATTCTATCATCTACCTGCGCCATCTGCACGTAACGTTTCCCAATTCGTCATTTTCGTGTAGTGCGTATTGTTCGAGTAAGGGAACCTACTTAAATGACGTAGCATTTTTTCCATGATTTTTAAGACCCCCCTCCCCCCTTGTAGCATTTGGTCACAAAACCTAACCCCCCCCCCGGAAAAAAACGTAGCATTCGATTACCCCCCCCCCTCTTCGCTTCTGAAAAAAACGTACGGAAATACAAGTTGTTTTACGCGGACTTTTTTGCGAGGTTTTTTACGCGGATTTTTGAATTAACACGGTTTTTACGCGAATTTTTTAATTAACGCGGTTTTTTCACGCGAAACCGCGCTAATTCAAAAACTTTTTCACGAATTTTCGAATTAACGTGGGTTTGGAACCAGAAACGTTTTAGTGTTTATCTAGTACTTAGTCCAAAAAATACCCAACGCCCTCCGAAAGATCCGGAATGACCGTCAAAAAGGACAATTTTAAATACTGGTTCTAGAGCGTCTTGGGTTTTTTTTCAGCTTTTTTTCAGTTTTTTTTCAGCCCTTCTTGCTGGTTCACTTAACGCGGATTTTTGAACTATCGTGGTTTTTTACGCGGATTTTCGAATTAGTGCCTTGTTTTTACGCGGATTTTTTATGAGGTAATATCTCTCGCGTAATAAAAACCTGACTGTAGTAACATGCATACAAAAAAATACTCGATAAAAAAAAACCGTGTCTAATTCAATTTATTTACAACTCATAGACTCGTGACTGCATCTTTTGCTTCGAAGGGCTTGTGTTTTGGTACAAGGAGTAAAGGTGTTTAAATAGCTTAGTGTGATCCATGTCTACAGAAAACACAGAAACTATTCCGGAAATGAAACGAGTATCTTGTAATTTTTACTATTAAAAGCCACAAAAAAGCAACGATTTTTGTATTCAAAACAGATTGTGTGTTTGGAAATCCAAGTGATTGTTTATGTAGCAGAACTTTTAGAAGATCTCTGAATGCCACAGATAAAAACATTTCGACAGATCTCGCTGCAATACTTTGTGCAATGTTTTAGTGTATTTTTAGTATACATTTTTCCTGCAAAAAAAATCAGTCTTTAAAAAAAATGCTACGTCGATTTTAATAGAACCCCCCCTCCTCCTTGTCTTAGCTTGTCACAAAATGATGATATCCCCCCTCCCCCATGAATGCTACGTCATTTAAGTATGGTCCCTAACGTAAAACAGATGATTTTTTCTCAGGAAGTTTTCGTGAAGTGATGAGTATGGTGAAACTAGAGATACTCAGAGCGAGAGATATGCGGTGAGCCAAACGAACCGTCAAAATTGGAGCCAAACGAACAAGAAAGGTAACACCACATTGAGAGGTATTGCAATCAGGTACAAAAAAGAACGTGTTTATTTCTGTACGATTTTTTGTTCTATTGCCAATGAATGAATTAAGAATGCTGTGAGTGATGTTTACCCGGAGTTCAACAAACCTTGTGTATAGGTAACAAAATAAGTGAAGGTGTATAAAATTAAACATAAACATAAAATATATCACCTTAACAGTTTTTGCGAAGCACTTCACTATTCTTAAGGACTTTCACCGTCGCCACCGATTATACAAGTCAAATGTTAGTTAACATTGCGCTTTGAGAAGAGATCTGGCACCTCTGACATACGAAACCCAGTTGCCGAATTGGCGATTTTTTTCACCGCGAATCTCTTCCTCTGAGTATTTCTAGGTGAAACAGTATGTAAACAGCAGGGATACTATATGTGCAGATTTGCTGCGAAATGCAAATGTTGATTTTTGTAGTTGACAAGCCTCCGTGGTTTTACGTAATTTTTTTCAAAATTAGTGAAGTTTTACGTAGACATGCGAGCGTAATTTTCTCGATCTTCGGTAGAATCATTTCCGGAAATTTAGTTTCGCCGTTTACCGATTGTTTGAAAAAAAAAACCTAAATTAATACACCTAGGGGTGTGATCTGGTCTTTCTCATAAAAAATCTATTATACGTTAAAATCTATTAGCACATACGTTTTAACTCTTGGAATAAATTACAGCCTGATAATAATAAAGAACAATTTTTTGTTTCGATAAATATAATAATATTTTGGTAACCAACTACGCAACTGTATTCGACTGTTGGGTATTTTAGAAACCGGAATGATGCCTGAAGGTCAGGAATGGGCCTTAGAACTGTAGGGAACGGTTGAAACGCATGGTAAATGCCCAAAGGTGTGAGTCCTGACTAGAATTAAAATTCGATATTTTCTCGTCTCAGTAATATGCTACTACAACTACCCCCTGAATGAGCGGGGGCCTAGTGTGGTTGGTAACGTCTCCGCCAACCACGCTCGACGCCTGGGTTCGAATCCCACCGCCGACATAGGTGTCGATGGTTGTGAGGTGGCGTGATCCACTCACAACCAACCCAACTGGTCTAGATTCAATCCTAGCCGACACCGGGAGATTTTCTGAGGCGAAAAATTTCTGGGATCACGCCTTCCATCGCATGAGGAAGTAAAGCCGTTGGCGCCGGTCCGTTAATAATCGGGTCGTGAGTTAGGGTCCTGGGTGTGGAGTCGCCTCCCTGGGCGTCGGTGATTGGCCACAACAGTGGCGGAACTAGACCGACGGAAAATAAGCGAGAATAAAAAAAAAACTACCCCCTGAATAATAAAACAAAAAAGCTTTCAACGGCAGCGACAACTGTATGTCGTATACAGTAAGGTCGCTTTTTACGCGGTTTTTTCACGCGGGTTGCTTTCCTCCATTACTCAAAACCGGTACAAGATGTCGACCTCACTTCAATCACGCTTTCCGTTTTAGGCCACGAGTGATCATATATCAATTTAAAAAAAAAATCACAATTTTTGGTGTGAATACTCAAAATTTAAAATATTGAATTTTGGTCTCTAGATTGGCCACTATCATATTCAAACGAGGTTTTAACGTTTTAGGACGGTTTTCTTTGTTGTATTTGCAACTCAAAAAAGTCGTTTTTTACGCGGGCGCATACAAATTTGGAACGCATCCCCCGCGTAAAAAACGACCTTAGTGTATATGAACGACTGTCGATATGTTCGAGATAACCCACTAGCACTAACAGCGGCAGGTGCTAGTACTATGCTCATCCAACGCCGCGTACGGTCGGTGTTGACAACAAGTGGTAAACAATGTTCAAAAATTTAAATAATAGTTTTTTAATTATTTTAATATGAAGTATGCCTACAGACTACATTTTCGTGAACCACAAATTAAGAGCTTTCGATTGATGTATATATCATCGTTGTCCGATTCATTTGAAGCGAAATCATTTTCAGAGATGGCTTGACTCGGTTTTCTGAAAATTTCTCAGAAATTACTCAACCACAAATTACCACAAATTGGATTTCGAAACCACAAATTAAGCACTAAATATTGGTGCTAAAAGAATTAAAAAAAAATACTTTGTCAAGCCATCTTGAAATGAGCAGCTTTAATTTCGGTGTCATAGCATATTCTACATCGAGTTTTGATGAACTATTTATTTTTCTAATTTTTTATTCCAGTTTAAGGGGCATGTTATTGTAATTTCAATCCTCAAATGCGCCCTGTTGGAAAAGTCCCTGTTGAAAAAAATATCGATATAAATGTTTAGTTAAAAATTTGCACCAGTTACAACCCTAAATCATATCCGAAAATAAACGAAAATGCGTTTCGGTTACCACTTCAACCGCACAGTTTTCTGCGGAATACAGTAGGAAGAGTATTACAACTCAATCCGCACCCTTTTATTTTTTGCTTGATTGCCAATCTTGTTTCGTGACCTTCCAGCGGGTCCGTGTAGAGAGGCTTGTTTTCGGCGAGCAGTAAAATGTGTATAATTTGCTTCCGTATTCGTGGTAAACAAGGCGCAATGTATGTAATGAATCATCGTTACAACCAGAGAATGGCAAACAAGATAAGCCGAGGGATGTTGTTGATAGCAACTGGAGGTGAATCTGCGCAAACATTATGTTGGCTTAGAAACCAATTGATAAAATCAACACCGATTTTAGTGAAATCTTATCTGACCTTTGTGAAAAGTTTACAAGCGATTATGTGTGCATGGTTAAACTTGCTACACGAGAGTCTTCATTTTCCTCACCTGGGCGTGGTTTCATCTGCGAAAAAACACGCTCGGTATGGAACCACTGTCGACAAGTCAACCTGTTGATTGTTGTAAACATTCAGCTTACCCGTTCCGACAGTAGCACCCCCTCCACCGGTACCATTGCGAACGTTCTTTCCTCGGCCTTTACCGCCAGTACTGCAGTCCTTTCCAGCGTCAGCCAAAGCTATCCCGCCGGAGGAATTGATCAGGCTACCAACTCCCGGGGCAGAGGCGTTGCCAGTTCCGGTCTGACTTGAAGGAACTCGTCTAAGCGGTGTAGTTGCACATTTCAAGAGCATGCTTTTTGGTTTCACACTTTTACCACTGTTGTTTAACACCACCGATGACCGTACGACGTTTACTTTTCTGTTTGCTGATAGCAATTTTCGTTTACACACAACACAAATGATATCAAGCTCTAGCTCACTGGGTTTCACTATCTTCGCTTCTGTTTTATGACACAACGCGCACACACAGCCAGCACCTGTCCGAATCGATCTATATCAGAGCCTGTACGGTATCACTCTGTTATCTGTGCTTGCTTCGTTCGCTCCCTTGGCCCTCGCGCTACTACTCCTACTTACCAATTAGCCAAGTTATCTGTGCTCTCAATACGCACACGCACCACCTACGCGCTCACACCAGCATATTCTCGCTGCCAGGGGAAGAGGCACACCCGAAATTTTCGCAAAGCCTGCCAGCTGGCTGCGGTGGTTGTACAACGGATGTCGAGCCACCTAAATATCGATAAAGCTCGAGGCCACTTGTCGATGCCAAGTATGGGGGGGCTGACAAGCTATAAAACACACGTGACCAAGCTCTTCAGTTCCACTAGAGCACCACGGGGGATTCGGAACACGATTGTATTTCGTGAATATGTCCAAGGTCGCGCACCACACACTAGCAGTTTCCGATTACAGCTGATTGTTTTGTGCAGTTTTTGCCGCTATGATTTGTGATGTTCTGAAAGCGATAGAAAACTAAGTTAGGATTTTTTTTCTTCATTATAATGGTTTACTTATATGAATTCAGAGGTATAACACATGGAACAGTTATTCGTAAAACAGCAGTATAATAATGCGACGTAAATGTCTACACAATCAGATTATAGATTTAAGAGGTGTTAATGGAAAAAAATTTGGCTGGTTCTAACCGGTTCTAACAAACCGGTCTTAACCCGCTTTCGCACTTAGGAATTCCCGGCTAGCGGAGCGTTCGACCCACCACGGGTTAATTCTCATCGCTCTCTGTGATAAAATAGGAAGACCTCAACTGCAAGGTCATAAACAAGAATGAGAACGCACACTAAGCCGATCGATGTGTAACGGCTTTATTTACTTGTTTGTTTGTCATCTGCCGCGTTTTTAAGTTCTTACCTAAAAACATGCACACATTTCAACGTAACCGGAACGTTGCGTATGGTTTTTGGAAACGGGATGTGATAAGCGGAGCTGTCGGAATATCTGTGCGTGTGTTTGCACAAGCGGTTGAATTGCGACGCGTATTTCGTGAACGCAAGTTGCACACACCCTCAGATCGGTAGGGAAATAATAATTTTATGACGCACTATTTCGTCTGCCTTCCTAGGTGGAACAACTTCTTGATCTGGTTTCTTAAAACCGCTTGAAGCTAAACTGTAAATTATGTAATCCAACGAGGCAAACGATGGAGATATGTACTGCGTGTACAAGCCAAGTGTTCGTTTGATATTGGTCGGATCTCCGAGCTGTAGGTCACAGGTGGGCCACAAGCTCTTGCCTGATACAACTACTTTTTGGCATTTTTCAAACCATTCCAGATGTTAATTATTTGACAATCGAGTGTCGAATCATTCGAAGATTATCAGAGAAAAATTTCTAGCGAAATCGAATACATACCTTTGTTTTTGTAATGAAATTAAATTTTGAAATTTTTTTTTTTTTTTGAGTGATGTTGCCAGCTCTGGTAATTTTTTTACTTTAAAGCCATTTTTTTTGAAGATTATTAAGTCCCGTTAAACTGCGAATACGGTCCGTATTTTTCACAAATTTCTCATTCGAAATCTATGATATGATATAGATCATTAAATTTTTACTTTTCTCAAGCCAGTCTTCGTTTTCCGCTGTGATATGAAAAACTTTCGGAATTTCGCAAGTTTTTGTTACGGTTTACCCTTGGGGCACCGCCTGATGAAGCCATGATAAGGTTTCCATCGAAGTGCCTTTTTACAGCCCCATACGTGGCAGTTTACCTAACTTAATCTGTTTCTTTTATTCCGAGCTATGTACTATAAAATAGGATGCCTGCCACTTCCAGAAATATCCTTTAGTACATCCGACACCGATTTTGCAATCAATTATGAGTGCCCAGAAAAGTTACGAACCTAGTGCTATTTTCGAATTAATTCAACCGAATCCAATAGAAAAAACAAAAATAATATAAATTTTTGATAAGCCTACTTGGATAAATTAATAACGTTTAAGCCTGTATTACACTCTTTGACAGATGGTCAAATATTTGACCTTCTGACATAATGGTCAAATTTATTTGACATCATGGTTGTTGTTTGCCCGTGTTTGTCCTATGTAAAAATTGCAGAGTGACAAACAATTATCTTTGACCAAATTTTTATCTGTCAAACACTGACAAATATTTGACGCTCGGTCAAAGAGTGTACTACAGGCTTTAGCCTCTGCTATTTAACCATCTATAAGAAAGCATTTTTGACGCAGGATCTTTCATCAAGAGCAAGAACACGACAATCCATCACAAATATGCTGTGCGATTGACATTATTCCCTCGGAGTGAAACGAAAAAATGCGACATATAGTATGGCCGAGGAGGAGCTCAGCTCCAACCACGCAGAGTAAAAGCCAATCGAAGAAGCTGTTTAGTCTGTCTGTGTACATAAAATGAATTGATAACATCAAATAATAACAATCGAATACCGTATAACTGCTGGCAGGCTGTTAACATTCAAGCTGCTTCACTTGATAGAGAGGAAAAAACAAAAACACGTTTACCCATACACTAATCTGGCTCGGTCGTCGTCGTAGTCGTTGGTCAATACGCGAGTGGCACAGGAATCGTGTTTAGTTCACAGGGCACTACCATCCATCCACACCGCTGATGGTGGTGCGGTTGTATGTGTATGTGCGTGCGCGCGCGAGCTGGAGAACTGTATATAAATAATTCAGCATAATTTGAATCTCTTTGCTCTTCCCACTTATCGCCTGACCGACGAACGGCACTTCGTCCCATCCGCAGTGGGAAGGAATTTAAATATAGCAACCCGTTGGTAGGGCCTATTTTAGGGATATGGCATAGGTATGTGCGATGGAACTACTTTTTTGGTTTAGGTTTGGTAAACTGAAGCCATAAGGACACACCTAATGAAATCGACCAAATAAAAACTAGCGATAGGCGCTTGAGTAAGCTTTTGTTTACCCCGAGTATCAAGGTCGATTGCGTAAAGACTAATTTTATTTGTTTTGTGATTGTAGCTAAAATATGTTTGCCTAATCCTAGTCGACTCAGCTGATAGGAGTAGCATAGATGATTGACTTATGAAGATTATTTTCATGATTCACCTATATAGAAACACGAGATAGTGTTGATAGTCCTACACGCAAAACGAATGAAAAAATAATACGGTAGTAATGACCGCCGTTTCGAGCCGAGAGGAAGCACTGAAACCAAATTATCTCCCAACTTAAAGCAGCTGAGTTGTGAACAAAATAGAAGTCGGTCTGCTAGTTTTGCTACTCTTGTCAATCACACCTAACAACACGTCGAGGAATAACAAGAAAAAGAAAAGTCCGCTGATGCGTAGAATATTTTTACACTTTTCACCGGTAAAACTCACCTTTTCCTGATTGAAAACAGCAACAAAACATGCAGCACACTGCCTGACATTAGACACGATTGCAATAGTACGCAAAAACGCAACGAAAATGTACAAAATGTTGACGAATTTCGCGAACACTAAACTGTAACATTACACATTCGCGAGACGACAGAAGAAACTTCGCACAGCGAACGAAATGTTCCTTGTGGTGTGGTGAATATGTTTGACAGCCAGCAATAGGGTTACTCATTCTGTGGTGAAGAACTCACGACGCTAACGCAATGTTGGCGGCATGGTTGCTTATAGAATAAAATATTTTTAAATAATAAATTTCAGTACACATTCTCAGGTACACATGATCCAAAATAAAAAATTTTTAAGCTCATTTAAAAAAAAAACTTTTTTCAATATGTTCCAATCATTTTTTTTTTGTACAAAAATCTTTACTTTTGGTGTTTTTCTACGATTCCCATTTCTATTTGGGACCAGATTCTAATTTGAACTAAATATTTGATCAATTTCTAATCTGATCATTTTTTATCCATAAAAGCTTTTCGGTGGGCGCTAGTTAGCCTATACACCAGAGAGACGCCGAGACACTCACCGTTAAGGCAACTGTCAACATCAAAACGGGCGATCTGTATAATTTTGCATTGCCGTTATCCGTTTTGATGTTGACAGTTGCCTTAACGGTGAGTGTCTTGTCATTTCTCTGATATATATGTTTCCTAGTGGGCGCAGTTTCGAACCATTTTAAAGATTTGGTTTCTGTCTTTAAGAAGCGTTTTCTGCAATTCTAGATAGATTCAAGACTACACACTTAACTGTAAAATACCGAACTACTCGAAAACATTTTCGTTTACCGTTGTTCCGTAACAAAATTACTGAGAAATCGGAAACCGAATGTGTTTACCGGAATACCGCAAATTTGTTTGCCGAAAAAATCCGTAAAACAGCAAATTTCCGAGTTCAGTAAACTAAAATACCGAATCTCGGAAGCTTGACATCATTTAACCGAGATTTCGTTGAAGCAAAAAAGCTCTTACCGAGATTCCGAAAAATAGAACTGTCAAAATAACCACATCCCTGTCACGAACGTCATCCCCATACATTTCGCTTGAAGCCGTTTTTCTCTGGCTCTCTGGCTCGATCATACGTCAAAAGGCTGTCAGTGCTTGCGAAACAGCCGATTAAGCACCGTCTATGCGAGATCAACTGTTGCTGCAAGTGGTGTGAAGAAATGCAGAAAGCGAAAAACAATTGTTTTGTTTTGAACGTTTTATGGATTTTGTGCAGAACATAAATGGTCACGTTCAAACATGTTTCAACACGTTCCGGATAGCCCTACATTCAATATAGTTAGAAGCACGCGAAAAACCCGTACAGTAACACATGCGGCACAATGAACGGTGCTTATGACCATATTTCCAACAGTAGCGCCATCATCATCGGCGGCGGCTTCAGGAAACTGTTGTCATGACATCGGTTTGAAAATAACGAAAGCTTCACTATCAGTTTTGTTCGTGTTTCGGTTTGGATGTGAAAGGAACAGGTTTCGCGGTTAATCATCATTCTGGAGAAATCTGTAATATTCAGACTAACCTAAAATGTTGAGTAAGTATACAATATCATGTCTCAGATCTTATTTGTGTTTATTGCAAACATAATACTAAGAGAAAACAATTAATTCTTTCCTTACTCAATTTTGTAGGTCAATGACTCGCTTCGCAGGATGGAAGTTGCAGTGATGGATGTGGTTTTTTTTCCAGGAAGCAACACAACTCTCCTGTTTCTACCAATGATGTTTATTACATGAAATAATTTGACTAAATAATTGATAAAATTATACGGATAATTGATCGTTTTCATCATTTCCTAGATTTATCTTAGAAATCGCAAAATGCGTACTTCAGTAATTTTTACCTAAATTTTCGTAATAATTCGACAGTCGAAATTTCCGAGTCCCGGTAAAATATTACCGAGAATCTCGTTGATGTTTGACAAGTTGTCAATTGTTCATTTTACAGAATCTCGGTATTTTGATGTATTACCGAGATTTTTACCGAGATCACAGCTGTTTAAATCTCGGTAATTCATTTTATCGTACTCGGTGATATCATCTAAGTGTGTAGATTTGAGAGAATTTCCTGTTTTGGCTTTTTCTGGCTTTTAGCAATCCTTTTCAGCCATTACTGAGCTCAAGTAGGGATCATTTACTTTTTTAGCCTATTGTAACAGGAAGATTGTGGCGAAACGGAGCTCAAACATGTTCTATTTGAACATTTTATGCCCATGAAAAAACCGAAAATGATTGCTATCGATTAGTATTGAATCGGTTGATATCAGTCAGATTTCATAAAACAGCTTAAAAAAGGTTGTCGGGTTTAATCTCGCTGGTTTGACTTTTTCTTCGATTTTTAGAATTTAGGAAGTATTACTTTTACATGAGAATCCGAAGAGAATTACATATAAATAAACTACTTGCCAATTCATTTAATTTTATAATGTACAACTTATATTAATAAATAAAAACTATAAACGGATGATAATACATATAGTTTGACGATAACCAATACAGTCGGAACTATATTCCGAATAGGTTGTTGAGCACGTTTTGTGGTTATTGATTATGGGGGTAGTTTCAAGCAATGTGTTTATAAAAAAAAGTTTGGTAATCAATTGTATAGGCTATTAATTGAACGAGCATTTTCTTTGATTGGATAAATTTCAAGGTCCAACTATTAAACCGAGAATGCTGCTGTTGATTAAAAGTGGAGAAAGAAATTATACAATTTTCATGTTCAACACAACGCTTGATCTGAGAACCGTTGCAGCAACCCACAGTTTTGGGTATTCTACTGTTTGGCAAACCTTTTCAAATGTAAACAACGGTGTGCATGCGGTAAGTTTGGTGAATATAAAGATTACGGTATTTTTTAGTGATGGGAAATATCCAGCTAGCTGGCATCTCTATCTTATTTGCTTTGCTCCGCTAACATCACTGCGGATCCGCAATTTGCGGGCCCCATTGACAGATGCTATGTTATGCGTATGAAAAGTGGCGGTGATATGCTATCTCGTTTACACACACGCTGAGATGTTAGTCCTCGAAACATGGCGGGATGCCAGCAAGCTGGAAATATCGCCCAAAACGTACATCGATAACAATCGATAATTCCGGGGGTTTTATCGATATTATCGATAAGTATCGATAATTTGACAGCTAACATTTGCGGTAAAAAAAAATTTTTTTTCAGATGATGAAAAAAAAACTATTCCAGATGGTGATGAAAAAGAAACTATGACAGATAATTGAGTTGGATGAATTTCCCATGCAAGGTTATCATGTTAGCTTCCTCGCAAAAAAATATTACGTCCTTGCGTGCGGCCTTCCGGCAGTTAACCGTAACATTTGCCATGGCGGACGAAAACATGCGTGTAGCCATGTTTTTAAGCTCTTTCTTCGTTTTTTTTTTTTATTAATTCCTCCTCCGTTTCGCGACAAAATTGTTGGAATAGATCTTGCGCTTCAAGTTTTCCCAGAAATTCTCGATGGGAAGCAGGTGGGGGACATTGGGCGGATTCGCCGACTTCGGTACCACATCGATATTCAGCCGCTCCATCTCCTCCTACGATCGCTTCGAGTAGTTGGCCGACGTCAAATCTGGCCAGAACACCGTGTCTTCGCGCTTATGGTATTTCTTGATGAACGACGCAACGTCTGTCAGGCACTTCGTACTATAAATTTCCCCGTTCACGGCCAGCCCGGAGCGAAAGAAGAGTAACTTTGACATCCCTTTCTCGCTGATTGTCAGCCACAGCCGCACCTTCTTGGGGAACTTGGTCTGTGAAATAAACTTTACCTCGGTGCTCACTTCCTTCGTGAGGGAGGTAAAATACGAAGAACCCTGCTAGTCGTTGCCATCCAGGGTGAGACAGGTCTAGTCGTCCATCACCACTGCCACGTCGCGATTCGCCGGGAAAATCGACTTGACCATCTTATTCAACCGCTGTCGCTGCGTCATTGCCTGCAGCTCCGAGACCAGTGGTCGGGACTGCAGCTTCTTGTATGCATGTCCATGTTCCCAGATACTTTTTCACTGTTTTAGAGCATGCACCAACCTCTCGGCCAAGTGCACGCAGCGATTTAGCCACTTTTCCCTCGGTCTTCCTCTTCAGCATCCTTTTGGTTATCAGCAAGCTTCTTGTCACTCAGGGTCGTTGGCCGACCAGAACCGGGTTTTCTTTCGATGCTCTGATCATTGTCCAATAGTGTCAAAATGTTGTAGATGCCAGAACCGGCATACCCGGCGTCCACAAAGTGCCGCACGATGTCTGTTTTGACGCCATTTTGAAACCCATGAAATCGGCAATTTTTGTCCATTTTTTTACCGCAAACGTTATTGCGGTTATAGTAACGGCCCAAACAGAATGGATACGTTTGCGTTGCGTTGGCGTCAATTTGACAGTAAATGTATGGGCTAACTGTCAAATTGCCGCTAACGCAGCCGCAACGTATCCATTGTGTTAAGGCCTTGAATGACAAATCTTACGATACTGCGAATGATAATTCAAACTACCGGACGAGTTAAACAGTTTGTTTTGGAAAGTCTTTGAGTTTTACGCCGGGAGTGCTTTCACGGAGTAGTTTCAAGCCGAAGTTCATTTTGAAGGTTGTGTAATAAGGGAAATAATTGAAGCAGGCGAAATTCTGTTAATTTTTAATGGCCAAAACTTCACGAAAAATGAATCAATTCAGACAAAACAGGTTTCATTTTACTGGAAAACTGTCCTAGATTCCTAGTATAACTTGAGAACCGGACGTGACTAAGGGTCACTGGAAATGTTTCAGATTTCCGGAGTGTGTGCCAAAGTGTACATTTTTGCAACGCGTAGAACTTTTTCTGGCATTCTGTTTCACATAGGTTTATTTGTTGTCAATAAATCAGAATTTATTTCAGGTTCATTGGTAGCCAAAGATTGAAAATTCGCCAAGGAATCATCGAGGTATGAATTTATTAAGTATGGGTGTTGATTTTGGCGGTTTTTTCCCTGTTGGGTACTAATTTTCTTCGAGCTTGCAGCACTCTAGCAGAATTCAATCGAACATTGTGGGTGTGTAGTTCCTATTAAACCAAGCAACTTTGCAAAATTGCGTTTGAAAATTTATCTGGATTAACATTTAAAAAGGTCAGATTGAAAGTTGAGACCATGATAATTGTTAGTCAAAATTTCGATCATCATGTGACAAATTTCAGGAACTCATTGCTGAAAATTGCACTCTTCAGGATGGGGTAAGTTCATCGAAGCAGTCTCAATTGTTTGCATGCTTTGGTTGGAAAAAAATTTCAAAAATAAATGTTAACATGTGTACCGTTTTTTGAACCCGTTTGTCCCGTTTTTATCCCGAGAAAATCTGGTCAGCCTACTTCAAAAATATAAAAAAATGAGTTTAAGATCCTACTCTGAAAAAAATATAATTTTAAAAACAAAAAATGATTTTAGAAAATATCGGTGATCTCAGATTTTTTTAAATGAAGTATTTTAGATAGACAACTTAGTTGCCTAAAACGTTCTATGCGTTGCAAAAATGTACACTTTGACACACACTCTTGAAATCCGAAACATTTTCGGTGTAGGATGGTCACACCAAGTTCCCAAGTAATACTAATATAATACTGTTTGCCAGTGGAATGAAACTCGTTATCAAAATTGATTCATTTTTCGTAAAGTTCTGGCCATTTAAAATTCGAGAGAATTTTTTTTTATCTCAATTATTTTTTCCACCCCCTGTATAAATCAGGATACTTTTTTGGCGCAACAATTTCGTTGATTTGGATTTTTAGTGGAACTAAAAATTGTTTGTTGGGTAACAGATACTTTAAACTTAAACAGTTCCAAGTTAAACTAAACAATTACCAGAGAATTACCAATAGACTGCCGCTATGCATGTCCATCATATTATAAGAGCTGGCAAGCCAAAGAAAATGCATTTTATTACAATTTCGTGTCAT
Organism: Wyeomyia smithii; assembly: GCF_029784165.1. Classification (NCBI taxonomy): domain Eukaryota; kingdom Metazoa; phylum Arthropoda; class Insecta; order Diptera; family Culicidae; genus Wyeomyia; species Wyeomyia smithii. The sequence goes on from NC_073694.1 coordinate 31,199,629, forward strand.
TGCTTTTTAAAGTTTGGATATTTTTTTAAAGTTCTCCAGTACTGAGTTGTCGAATTCATCTGTTCATAGGAAACTGAAAACTATAAATACCTTTTTAGTTACCATTATTTCTCAGAAACTCAGTGACATCAGGGGCGAACCTTTACACCACCCCCAGCAATGCTAAATCTTGTCGAATAGCAACAAATACCCAGCGGCAAAAGCAACTCCTGGGGAAGGTTAGGTGAGGTCTCCTTCTTTTGGGTCTCCTCCAGTAACCAGCCGCACTGACTTGTGCTCACCCTTATAATATCGATAATTATCGTTAACGTCAAAAAATTAACGATAGTATCGATGTCAAGCACTTATCGATAAGTTTCCCATCACTAGTATTTTCATGGGAACGTTCTGTAAATATTGTTTTGTTCGGTTAATTTACTTATTAAAATTGTAAATTCGTAAAGCAATCAATTTCGTGACATGTTAAGAGTGCTGTTTCGGTGTGTTGGTTTGCGGCCAAGAGTCTTTTCCACCGCTAAGGCTATCGATAACTCGAGTACGTCATCGACAAATCATTCTACCCCAGGGCCACAACAGTTGAATGTTAAAGAACTCAAATATCCCACCAAGGTACCACAGAAACCACACATCTCTAGTCTGACCAGTGGAATCGCTCCTCCCCGTATTGAGATAGACGAGGCGACGGTTCAGCTGCTAGAACGACTATCGCTAGTGGATCTTGATAGCAAGTAAGATATTTTCTAAAAGAGAATTTATTCATGTTATTTTGTAAAAACATTTTTTTAGAGAAGCACACAAAACACTTGAAGATTCGATTGAATTTGCTTCACAAATTCTTACAATCGATACAGAAGGCGTTGAGCCTCTGTACACGGTGCTAGAAAATCAGAAACTTTACTTGCGCGAAGACGCGATAACGGATGGAAATATTCAGCAGGACGTCCTAAAGAATGCTCAGCTTACAGAAGAAGAATACTTTGTAGCGCCTCCCGGTAACATACCTCTAGAGCAAAATCCGGACGATGATAAGCGGCAGTAAGATGGTGTCACTGGGTACGGGAAAAACAGTTAGCAGGCTGCAACAACTACTCAAAGGTTGGGGAAATAGTAAATTTTTAACATTAAATTCCGAGCGGGACATTATAGATCGGTTCCAGCTGACTCCTATCGGAGAAATGCTCAAGAACAACCTCAGAGATGAGTTCGTACGCGGTGATGGTGAAACGGCTGTGTATGAAGGTGGGTGTGGTCTTTCGCTCAATGAAAACCTTCAGTTTGTAAAAGATGCCTTCTCCGTTCAACTACCATTTGGTATTGTTACTGAGAAGATATTGTCCAATGAAACAATTCCGATCAATGAATCGATCAAACTGAAATTACCGACAGGAAGTAACCTGTCCCGTTCATATTTTGTAAGCCCATCATCAAGCCGAGAGTACATGTACAAAACCCAGCGGCAACGGAAAATTTGGTGGATGCGATATGCTTGTGATCCGGGCAGATTTTTCATCTCTGATCCACAGCAAGACAATCATAGCCGAGGCCAAAGTACCACCATTCAAGCCCGGCTGGGAGGAGAAGAAGTTACACTAGAACAAATCGAGCTGATTCCGGGTAGTGAATTTCGTGATGAATTGGGAGATTTCCATGTTGAAATTGGTCGCTCTGGTAAACCGATTATACCGGATGTGATCCGAATACGACAATGTGTGGAGCTGGCTACGTTGCAGATTTTATTAGATGCGTACGAAGTTGGGGGAAGTAGTAGCGTTCGTATTCATAGAAAGCTGGCTCCCTTCAAGTGCGGTATCGTGTGCCTGGTTGAAGGTAGGACATGTTGAGGGGTTTCCTTTTCAAATCACTTGGGCTTTTGATTAGTTATGTAACTAAGAGTATTGAGATGTCTTTTCTGAATATAAAATTGCTTAGCGAGAATTGATTGTCGAAAAAGTGTAAAAAAATATTTTACGGTAAATTTTGTTTTTATTGAAAAAATCAAATTTTAGTAAAGTTTTCAAATTTGCAATAGAAAATTACTATTTTTTACGTTTAGTCTAGGCATAAACCCCCGATTCTTTCTTGACTAAGTGAATTATTATTTTATTACTTCCTAATCTCAAATCTCTTTTTTATTTAAAAAAGGAAACGCTTCTCAAATGAACGAACTTTACGACCTGGCCAAACATCTGTGCAGTGTGCTTCGCCGATCAAACGTGACCGTTCTGGACTGCACGAACGTGAGCGAAACGGTTCTCGCAAAACAGCTTCACAACTTGGACGCGATGGGAGTTCCTTTCAGTCTCATACTCCGGTTAGATAGCCTCTCCAATGGCCTGTTCCAGCTGCGCTCCCGGGACACTACCATCAGTGAAACCATTCACATTACCGATTTACCGCAATATTTATTACAAATCATAACAAACTAGGCGTAAAATAAATTAGTACTTGCGAACTAGAAGAAATCACACAAATATTGTCTAACGTTGAAACCGACCATTTTCCCAATATGCACGATAAAGTCCATTCCAACGGTGCACTGCAAGCGAGCGCTCCCTTCCATTATCGAGCCTTCGCCGGATGCAAAAATCATGAACTTCAGATGGACTAAGGTGGAAATTTGCGCTAGCAAGTTGCAAGTCAGCCCAACTTTGTCGTCCAGTATTGCGTAAAAGATGGCCAGCAGACGATCGACCGTAAACGATTTCGGCCCCAGCTGAGTGGCCATCTTTTCCGATACTTTTGCCTTCGCGATAACCGACTGCATTCGTTTGCGTTGCTTGCCGTGATTCTTCATAAACAGCCGTTTGTCCTCTTTGGCGGCATTATGACTTGCTAGGTAGGACGCTATCAGCAAATACTTTGCATAGAACGGAAGCTCCAAACTTTGGGCCAAACGTTTCATCGTTTGCATCTGTTCTATCGTCTCGGGAGCTTGTTCCGATGTGGGCATATTACTGAGTGGGCGAGCCAATTCCTGATTGATATTACCCATCCGCATATAAATGGTACTGAGAGCGAGTTTCATCGTTTTGGAAATGTGTCGCCAAAGTTTGGTAACATCATTCGAGGCGATTGTACCATCCAGGACGGGTTCGCAATAGCTCTGGTAGCATTCCAACGATACCAGCTGCAATTCTTTCAGATCGCGACATACTTTGAAGAAAACGCTAAGGAAAATATTGAGATAGTTTTCGTAGAAGTCTTCCGTTAAACTGTTGAGAATATTTAACCGGCTTTGAATTCCATCGTCTGACAAGTCGCTTTTTCTGAAAAAAAAAGTCGATATGTATCGTCAGGTCAAATCAGATCAGATGGTTCAAAACATTCATTCTACCTTTTAATATTCGCGTTTAACTGGTTTTGTACTCTCTGGAAATCATTCTTTAAAATTGTTAAAATATCACTCTTGCTGTACTCGGACACAAACAGTTTAATAACGGGTGATAGTCCCGTCCGTATGTAATACTTCTCAAAGGGCAAATCCGATACCAGCAAGACGGAGATGTTTAACCCAGTGACCTCAGGTAACCGAAGCAGCATCGGTAACACATTGTGATCCATATCCCGGACTCGTTCGGCATTTTCTAGCACCAGAATGTAGCTGAATTGTGTATCAAAGCCTTGCAGTTGTCCGACGAAATCCTTCATGCAATCGACGCTCGCCAGTGATGCGTAACAATTTTTGGCGCAGAGCGTGTGTGACTGCAGACGGTTGATGATCGATTCGAATAGAATCTTGTTGGTGTAACATTCGATAGCATTGAGAACTGCATACTTGGTATTTCGTAGTAGCGAAAGAAATGCTCTCAAAATGGTGCTTTTTCCCGTTGATGTATGCCCGTACAGGTACACTGCCGGCGGAAATGGATCGTCCGTTCCGTAGAATTGATATAATTTTTTAATCAGCTGCTCACGGCACGGATATTGAGCACTTACTTTTTTTATTGCTTCATTCATGTTTTTGAAAATAGGGATATACGATGGCTGTTGTTATAAATTTTATTTATCGAACACTATTTTCTAAACATTATATGCGCGCCTTTCGGAATACTTTCCACAACAAATTATCCACACTCCGCTCGCATCTCTAAAATACATTTCGTAGAAAGTAACTCTAAGGTTGAGTCGTTTCAACTCATTTTCATGCGAGATTTGTGATCTGTAAAAGTTTTTTTTCTCTTTTGCCAAAGAAAGGTGGTGAATTATAAAAATGGCGAAATGTATTTTTTCCATTTTTTCCATTTTTTCCCCTTCTAGAGCCATTTTTTCTTGTTTTTGTTTTCAGAAAAATAGCGTGTTAGCAATCTGCCGTTCCAAGCATAGTTGTCCCATGTTCTACAGAAACCTTATGCACGCTGGGACAATTATGCTTGGAACGGCAGTAATCGTGTTATTCACAATTTTCGCTGAGTTTCTGGTGACATTATTCTTACTCGAGCACAATTGACGGTTTTAGAGAAAAGAGAATTGACACAAGTTTGTGTAACATACATGTGATGTATTGTGCATTTAAATGAAAATTATCAAAACGTCGCTGATGAACTAGCAACCAGGCTAATTTCCGATGTTTATTTTTGTTATTCTCGCAACACTGCAACCATCTCAGCAGCCACGGCGCTGTCAGTCCGGCTTACAAAAACAAATACATTGAAATCATTCCCGCAGTTCATGTTGTGTGAACACGCAGCTGTTCTATGTACTTGTAAAGTCGGAAGAAAGCTCGGAAGTCGGAAGTCCGACTTCCGAATTTTAATTTAGTGCTGACGCCACAATATCAATCTGCGGAATGATACTCACAAGGTACTTCGACTGAGGTGGAAATTGACCAAAACTGCCAAAAGATAAACGCTCAGAAAAGCCAACTTTTGTACTAAGGCTCGAATGAAAAAGTAGCAATTTACACAGCCTCCGATTCCGAATTTGTTTACAGCTCCAAGCGGAGTGAAATTTTGGTAATTGTTTTTTCTCTCACGCGTGGAGCCAATGATCTTGTGTGAAATTTTCACGTCGCTTGGCAAAAGCATCTCAATACGTTCATTGTAGTATGTATCATAGAAAACACTGCTGTTGGAATAATTAGAGTATCATCATTTGAGCTGATTATTTCCGATGCACAATATCTATTGAAATAAGCGAAACGGAATCCATCACATAAAACGTAGAACCATCTCGTAAAAGCCCGGATTGCTGCTTGATAAAAAAAGGTTCACATTTATCGCTTAAAAGTATTGATCGGTGAAATGGGTAAAATGTTGTTCAGCTCTGCGTTACATTTTATAAGCGTGTAGCTTGTTTATGTCAGTGCGACTGCGGATACTCAAATTCGTCAAATTGCTGCTTGCAGCTGACGTTTATTCTGCAGAGAGAATAAAAAATTGCTGCGGTACGTGAATTTTGGTGAAAAATTCTTGATCTGCTTATAAAAAAAGCAAACTTTGAATGTTTTCGTAAAAAGTGTTGAAAAAATCGGTAGGTTTCGCAAACCTAATATATTGAAACATTTGCCTGCGCGTTTTCTCCATCAGGTAAGTCTGTGTTTGCAAAGAAATAAATTTTTTATTATTAGTTTTCTAAGGGTGAAGCGATTGGGCAGGGAGATAAATATACTCAAGTTTGTTCCGCACAGTTATGCTTCGTTCTTCCTGTTAATACGATTCGAGGAAAAGAATTGACCTTCACCTCTGTGTTCGGTGCGGCAACTGTATCGTGCTGTCGAGAGACGACTTTTTCTTAGTCGTTCCCAAAATATGCAATACACTCTCTATGACGAACGTTAGCTTGACCGGTTCTACCGATTTTCGAACTAAGGCCGCAAAAACTATAACGAACAAATTTACGTTTTTGTTGTAAAAGTTATCTCCACTCTTCACGAGTTGAAGAACGCTATCACATGCATAGCAGAGCTCATCTAATTTTAGCACCTTCTTCGGTATCTGACTATACAGATGATTCCCTCTCGCTTGCCCTCTGCGCCGGTTTTGGCAATTTAATGACGACGGGTAGGACGTTTGTCTGCGTCTTTCCGCAGTCGGTGACGACGCGGTAAGCTGTTTACATTCCGATTGAAATGAAAACCAAAAAATAAAAAAAAACGCACCGCTGAGTGAATAAGATATAGTCATCTCGCGACAGCGCGAAAACTTATTACACATATAGGTAATATTTCTATAATTTTTTCTGATGTATTTTACGCTTCTCCGAACCAGGCAAAAATGTTTCTCATATTGTACGGCCCGCCAGTGCACGTGGGGTCAGTATGCCATTGATTCGGATGCGCGCCATCGGCACGGTTGCTGCAAGTCGACGTCGCCGTTTCTTCTCTTCGAGTAGTTTAGGTCTAAACTAAGGAAACACGTTTAGGCCCCAGTGGTAGAAAATAAAAAAATAACGACTGTGTCCAGGTCGAAAATACCAGCCCCAATCGTATGTGTTGTGTTCGCTACCGACTGATAAGATAGTGTTGTGCAATTAAATAGACTGGGACTTCTTTATGCGACGGATTAGGATATCCACACAGTAGTAGTCCAGTATTTTCATTGGTTGAGAGACAGTGTTATGAAATTGGAGGATATGAGACCGCGGGATCGAAGCAGCACTAGCGTCTTCCGCACGCTATACAACGGTGGCGCTTATCATGGAGATTTGTACGGGCCACGACTTGCTTGCAGCAGTAAAGGTAAGCGTTTAATAGCAAACAAAAATAAAAGCTGATTACTACTTGTACTGTTATGGTACCCCGTCGTACGTAAGGTGATACTGTCATATGGCGTCAGGACAAAAGCCGTGCAAAAATAGTCACTAAGCAAAGGGAATTGGTTGCTCACGGCACTGACCGTGATTTTTTTTTGTTGCGTTTAGTATGGGGAAACTTTTCGATTTAGTTGTGGCTGGTTTACTAATGTCGTCAATAAATGAGGAACGTGAACGGAAAATTAGCACGGTTTGATAATTTTCGAATAGGTTAAATAATACATGAAATGATAAATTATAAGATATCGAATAACGATAGATTGTGGGTTATCAGTTGATTTGATTTCTTGTTGAGTGATCTCACGCCAATTCTCTCAGCCATTGGCAATACTTTTTCAGACTTCAGTGAAATTTTGTGGATTTCAGTTTTATGTGAAAAAAATTTAAAAATAATATAAGAAATTCAGCTTTTCGATATGATGTTTTTTTACGAAATTTCGAGCAAAAAAAAAAGCAAAGCCTTGGTACTACATTCTGATACAGAACTCGATCTTCTGTTTATTAGACACAGACTTCGCAGCCAATTGTTAAGTGTACAGGACAATTGCGGGGTTAGCGCTGCGATCCTACTGACACTAATCTCTCCCGAGCCGGGACTCGAACATACGTACATATGTGTGTATTTCTTCAGTGTTATGTATCAACACTTCGTACTTGATATTACTTACATTGGTCTTTATATCGCCTGACCGAAACTCTGTTGTTTTAACAATAGTTGCAATATAGATTACCCTGCATCAATTATCTCCCGAACAGCTAAGATTGATTTTTATTTGAGGCTTTGTTTAATTATTTTATTTTATTTGATCTTACTTTATTTTCTGTATGACCAATCTTAGCGTTTATTTATCGCTGGTTCGTTCTGGATAAATGTTACTACAAAGAGCATTTATAATATAATAAATTTATGTTAGGGCGTTTATATATCTTACGCCAAACCAAATTATGGCCTTGCTCCGAATCATATTCCAAATAGTTTTCCAGACTTTATTATTATTTGGTTTGATTATGTCGAACTTTATTGCAACTAAATATTCTCTTGCTCTTTTCAACTCAGTAAACTTGCGCTTCTAACTTCGAGCTACTTTTTCCTTCTCTCAAACTTCACTTTTCCTTATAAATTTTTCTACTAACTTCTTTCGCCTTACTTGCACTTTTCTTATCCTTTTTATTTTACTATCTGTCAATCGGCAGTTAAACCCGCTACACCGTCTGTACACGCCACCACAGTGGTTTTGGCGCGTTACTTCGCAACATTTACTAATTAGCTCTTTCATATTTTTCAGACAGCATCGATCTCATCCAACGGCTGGACCTGTGGAAGCAGCTCAAGGTACACAAGGGATGTGTCAATACCCTTTTTTGGAGCGAGGATGGTCAACTGTTGCTGTCTGGTTCTGACGATCAGCATATCGTAATCAGCAGTCCCTTCACTGGCAAGACTCTGTTTCAGCACAAAACGACTCATAGGGCAAATATTTTCAGTGCAAGATTTTTACCACAAAGTAACAATCGTGAGATTGTGTCCTGCTCTGGAGACGGTATCGTGCTGTACACAGAGCTGAAAGAGGAGGAATCGGATTGGAGTGGATCTAACTACTTCAACTGTCATAGCACTGGAACTACGTATGAGGTTTTGACGGTACCAACGGAACCGCGTTCATTCATGAGCTGCGGTGAAGACGGAACGGTTCGATTGTACGACCTGCGGAAGATGAATCGCTGTTTGAGAACATGTTGCAAGGACAACATACTGATATTGAACCCGTCAGGGGTGACCACTATGACATTGTCGCCGATTACGATGAACTATATTGCCGTCGGAAGTTCGGACAGCCACGTACGGATCTTTGATAGACGGTTTCTAAAGTTGGTAGATTGTAATTCGCCAGGATCACCGAACGAACGACACACCATTCCGGTGAAGATGTTCACGAATCCTTCCATGGAGAAGAGATCGTTCCGTGTGACCTCAATTGCCTATAGCCAGGATGAGTGTGAATTGCTGGTGAGTTTTTTGGTTTTTATCGTTTCAGTAGGACTATCCTCGGAGCAAATTCAAATATCTCTTGCATCTCATGAAATGTTCTTTGTAATGGTTTGAACTTCAATAACTGTGCCAAAATCTAACTGGGTTTCTTCTTGTTTTAAAAAATTATAAGCACCGTATTTCCAAATTAATAGATGAGCAAAAAAAAAAGATGAATTAATCTTATTGTTACTTTGTAAGAATCTCTCCTCTGTTTTTTCTTGCTTTCGTTCGCTTTTTGCAAGAGAAAATATATTATATTGTTCGTTTAAGAATACTGCAAGAGGCAAAACTATGTAACAATTAACAATTTAAAAAATCATGTCCCGCTATTTACACAGGTCAACTACTCTTCCGATCATCTGTACTTGTTCGATGCAACCAAAGACGGAATCGAGGTGACTGCGGCTCAAGCGTCCAGCAGCTCGGACAAGGGCAAACGGGGCTCCAAAACGCAGCACAGTGTTGACAGCCCGCCGCCGGTACGTCGGTTGCGTTTGCGTGGGGACTGGTCCGACACGGGACCGGATGCTCGTCCGGCTCGCGAGATGGCTTCCCGGGTATTTGGGGTCGGCCAGGCTCGTCCACAACTTCAAGCTACGATTATGCATCGTATGACCGAGGTTTTGTCGCGAATGTTGGCCGACCCTCGAACGCGAATCGGATTGACCCACACGAACGAGCTGACGAACGACAGCGACCTGGCGAATGTGGTGGACGATTTTCGCACTTTCGCCAGCAGCACGGCTGCCCAAGATACCGCGACTGGGCAACGCGATCAAGAACCACAACCATCTACTAGTGGAACACAGCGAGAAAGTCCTCCTACAAATAATGACGATGCTGAAGATGAAGAAGACGACGATGACGATGACGATAATGATGACGACAAACGTGTTGAATTAAACCAAAGAAAAAAGTCTGATAAAAAGCAGACAGAGTCTTCGTATGAAGAGAAGCTGAGCGCGCTAAACGATCTCGAACAAAAAGTTTTAAACTACGATTATGTGATAAGAAAGTTTGTTGGCCACAGAAATGCACGGTAAGTTTCTAATAGATTGAAACAAAATGTTCAAGCAATTTCAACTTTTTCCGTCACTCAACAGTACCGTGATTAAGCAAGCCAATTTCTGGGGTAACAATTATATAATGTCAGGTTCAGACTGCGGACACGTATTCACATATGAGCGCGCCACGGGTCGGTTAGTGATGTTAATGGAGGCTGATCAGCACGTGGTTAACTGCGTCCAGCCTCACCCAACGCTGCCAATTCTGGCTACATCTGGAATTGATTACGACATTAAAGTTTGGTCCCCAATGGATGAAGAGATAACTCGTTTCGATCGGGAGGCAGCCACCAATGTAAGTTATTTCATGCAAAAAAATCAAAAAATGTTTTTTTCCTAGCAACATTATTTTTTTAGCTCATGGAACGCAACGCCGTAATGCTGGAAGAAACCAAGGACACAATTACGGTGCCGGCCTCTTTTATGATACGAATGCTGGCGTGCATTCATTCGCTACGGAATCGCCGCAGTGCGGTCCAAGCCGCTACGGTAGGCAATGATAGTGATAGTACCTCACGGGAGGGCAACAATAACAATGGCGATAATAACGGCGGCGACTCATCCCAGAACAACGGAACCGACTCGTCGTCCGACGGTGGATCGCCGAAACACTATCTTCAGCTTTAGGTTAAGAACGGGAAATGTATTATTACACACGCTTGAGGAGCCTCTAATTTTTAAAACTTGTCTCGCCCTCGCAATTCCACAGGGGAAAGTGAAATCTAAACTAATTCGTTTATATAATGGTTTGTGTATTAACATCTCAGTCGACATCGTAGACAAGCACGATGTGATTTTGTTGTATAAATATTTATATGAAATAAAAATTAATAATAGCTAAATGTAACTAGTGTTGAGTTTCAGCGATTTGATTTTTTGCGTAAATTTGGGTCCCTTTAGATTTTATTCAATTTGTATGTGAATTGTTGGACTTCAAGTGGTGAGGAGTTGATAACCTGGAAAAAGCGATAAACTTAGTTCCGGGTTTCACAAGTTTCTGTTTTCAATACGGCAACAGCTAAGTAAGAGGACGCTACGCGATCACTTGCGCGTTAACCATATTTCAGTGGCAGAGGAAATGCTTCGCCAACCCGTAAGGCTGTTCAATAAGATGGCGCGGCTCAAAACAGCGTCTATTCTTCTTGTTAGGGGCGGCTGATCCAGCGTGAAACACGAATTAGTGAAGGTTTTACAAGCCGTAGCCGTGAACATCATTTGTACAGGAAACAACAATTGTAAATACAGACCGGAACCGGAACGAAAATTGACTAACGATTGGAAACTCGAATCTGTTGGGCAAATCAGACATTGTACAACAGTAAACTCAATTCGATTTTCGAACGGATTCCCTTATAATCCGCGATCTGTGCACCCGCGACGCTGGACCCATAACCTGCTGGGCATATTGGACCTTGTACAACAAATAAAAACGCGATTTATCGCATCCGCCTGTTTTTGGGATCGACAGTATAGGTTTTCACTCAAGGTAGACTGGAGTGAGGCACGCAATACGAGAACTGCTAGTCCCTCAATTTTTTGGAAAGTACCCGCAGTATTTTTAACTTGATGAAGGTCCGCAAGCTGGACATTGTAGCGCTGCAGGAGGTCTGCTGGAAGAGAGTGTCCGTACAAAACTTTCAATGGTTCAACGCTCAAGGCGGCCAGGAGGAGGATTTTTAGACCGGTTATTGGGAAGATCAGCGCACACCGGCGGTTGGTGAACATACGTCGTACCTACTTCCAGCATACGCTCTCATATAGGTACACCTGGAGATTACCGGGTCCTTTGTTTAAACGTGGAAGCGATATAAACAAAAACGAAGACGGGCATCAGGCCAATCTTTTCCGGGACAAAATGCGCCACCTGAAAGGGCTGGTGTGTGAGGAAATGAAGCGAGCTTTGTGTCGGGAATATCAAGTCCCTACGCACCACCTATTCCATTTAAGGCCGCTTAAGATGCCATCGACAGTGTAGAGCTTTGGAAATTTATGGACGAAAATGGTTTCCCTGTAGCACTAACAAAACTGGTCAAGGCCCGAAGGACGGTATACAGTAGACACGCCCATTTGCAACACGCAAGGGACTTCGACAAGACGACGGTCTCATCTGCCTCCTGTGCTTTAAGGTGTTATGAAATGTGCGCCTTTAACACGCGCGGCACGATCTTCAATAAATCCAGCTAGTTCATCTGCTTCGCTGAGGACTTGTCGAAAAGACGTTTCAGACGGTTGCTGACCAGTATACCAAGCTGAAACGTTAAGCAGAAGTGGTTGGATTGAAGGTGAAGTATTTGCTAGCAAGGAGAACCGAACGCGATAGGGCTCGCAAAAGCCGTAGCAAAGTAATCGGTGGAGATGAGTTCAAGGTGGTTGACAGTCCACATAAGCACTGATGATGGTTGCATGTAGCAGCCGAAATACGTATCTGCGGACGGTATTCGATTTTTTTGTAGTAAAATTAAATGGAAACATAACCTATTCTCAATATTCGGTTGACGATTTGTTTGCCCCCGTGCGTCCTGTACAAGACGCGTATAAGACCGGTAGTCCTCTACGGCAGCGGTTCTCAACCTGGGGTACGCGTACCCCTGGGGGTACTCGAAAGCCTTCAGGGGGTACTCGAAAGCCTTCAGGGGGTACGCGAAAGAAAAATCAGTAATGGCGGACAAAGCAATTTTTCTCTATAATACTTCATTTGTTGGTCAATCTAGCCCCTAAAACATGATCGTAGCAATCAAACAAGCTACAGTTGAATTTGGAACCTTCACTAGACTACCACAACATGATCTACCATTACTCTCTCCCACTCGGCATGAACATTCCAAGCCAGGGGGCACAATCGCCATGAAAAATATCGCCAAGGGGTACGCGGATAAAAAAGGTTGAGAACCGCTGCTCTACGGACACGAAACATAGACAATGCTAGAGGAGAATTGCAAGCACTGGCTGTTTTCGAACGACGTACGCTAAGGACCATCTTGAAGATGAAGAATGAACCACGTGCTGTCGCAACTCTACGGCGAGCTCAGTGACCAGAAAGTCGCTAACGCTAGAAGGGTACAATAAGCGTAATATTGAGTGGTTTGTGAGAATGTTCACAAACCACTCAATAACCATCTTATCTAGATTATTATTATATCATTCGACGACAATCTACTTAACACAAGACATCAAGTTCCCAGGTGCTGTTCTATCTGAATTCTCATTCTGGGTTTCTCGTATTCAGCTGCTAAAGAGGTAAGACACATTTCCGACTCTCGCAACGAAAGGAGAGATTACACCGAATGGAAAAATTCACAAACATGTTTTCAGTGAGCGCTTGACAATGTTTCATTGCAGTAGAGCCAAATTTTTGTGTCCATTTTAAATCATGGATGCCATTACTCCTGTTTTTTTGGGTTGCGTGTGGGTGGGATGATTTGCGCTGATTATCAATCACTTTATTTGCGACTCGTGAATTTAAAATAAATGAGCTCAGCTACAAACATCACCGCGCTAACAATGATACCAATAACCAGTAGATAAAACGGAAACTGCATGTCCACTACGGTGAGCACCTTGAAGTCCGAGTTCTGCGAGTCCCGTATTCGTTCCCAGTGATGCAACGTAACGTTGTAATTCATTTCCCCGATCCAGTGGTTAATCAAGCCCCCATTCAACATACTTAGCAGAACAGCATTGATCTGCTCTAGCAGTACCGAATGGCGCCCCGCCACGTACGCTAGATTGTACAACCGTGGACATTCCGGAATCATGAACAACTGCTTGGTGGATATGTAGATGGCATTATCCAGGTTAAGTGTGGCTCGTCGAGTGACCGTTGCTAGACGGTCAGTTTTAGAAACAATACTAAGCAAGGATTGATTTGTTGGTCTAAAGATCAGTTTGCTGCGTAGGGATTCCATTATGGCACTGTAGTTGGCGGGAAAAACGTCATCCATAAACCCGGCGTATTTAACCGGAATGCGTATGTCAGCAGCATCCAACTGTTGTAGACTACTAATGTCTTTATAATAAACGGGATTGACGAATATGGACGACAGTCCCGACTGGAACATGGATACGAATATCAAGCTCACTAGTAGAATACCGAACAAAAACAACCGTTCTGTTCCGGACTTTGTGAATCGACGGTACGGAGCACTCACAAGAAGGATATAGGTATCGACACCTATTTGGCATAATTTGCGGTATAACGGAGCATCCCGGGTGGTATCGGAAAGATTGAACAACGTTGCGAGGTGGTATCGCTCCTGGCGGGTCCTCGCTCTCATTCTAATCCCAGTTCTCAAGACAATCCACACGACAGTACAAATCATACCCATCAAAAACAGCAATCCCCAAAGATCGGTAGGAAAGATGGTGATCGGTAACAGATACTCCGGCACTCGGCTAGCTTTCTTCACCAAACAACAAAGCTCGTCGGTGTAAACTCCAGCGGTGAACTCAATATCCCGACTGAAGTAATCCTTAATGAAAAATCCAACGAATGTGATATCACTGTCGTGACGCATCAACCGACCAATTACACCGTTGAATGTTCCATTCGGTAGAAGACTTCCAAAGTTATCTTTATCTGGTAGCAAACGAACAGCTGAAAGTGATCGCAGGTTAGTGGACAAAAAAATGATTTCGGTTCGATCTAAATTACCAGTGAAATTGAGAGCCTTCACAAAGGCGTCACCAACCATGACATCCGCTCCGGTGAAAAAAATTGTGGTGTTCGGGACCGGGACACTGTACGTAGACCAAAACATATCGATTCGCAGCGGGTAGCCTTTGAAATCTCCCTGAGGCACAGTGGGTGTACCGCCAACTTCGGCCAGTTCGACCAGTAAACCAAACGAACTACCGTTTCGTGAAAAAGGATCATACGTGTGTATATGAATTCCATCCAAGAGAAACACTCGGAAGACGCCTAGGCTCCTCCAAATGGATCTAAACAGCTTCCAGGTTCGGTCTCGCGTAAGCTCTTCATCACTGCCCAGCACAACAAAGTACGTTGCCGCAGGATCCAGCAAGCATTTCATTAACGTATCAAAAATCGTTATGTTCGCAAACACTATATAACCTTGGTCCTGATTCTGATCCCAAATTTTCGCAAACGTTTCGTACGAATGATCCCACTTGAAAAATTTGAACTCATCCTCAAAAACCCTCTCCATCGTGTTGATTGCATCGGTCGAATTAACCAGCTTAGTGGAAAGCAAAGATCGATCGCATCCTTTTCCGGCATTTAGTGCTTGCTCGTAGATACGGAAACGTTTCCGCTGCAGAATGCCACTAGTGTTTGCTCCACCGCTCCGTATCAGATAGTCAATCTGATCTATTTGATCCGGTTCCCGGCTTCCAATTACGATATCGATACTGTCGATCCGGTTGAAGATAGCCACTAAGTGCGCCTGGACTGTCGTATTACGTAACCAGTCGAGTTTTTTGGAAGCAAGCGCGTTCCAGTGGCGACCGTTGAGGTATAGGAAAGCGATGGTGACCAACGATAAGCGAAACATTTTATTACCGTACACTAACCGGTCAAGCAGAAGGCCACCTCTCGAGTGGGCAGATTCCCACGGTGCGAACACCAATTCATTTGTCTGCGAGTGATTTTGGGGAGAAACCTCTGTCCAGGCCAGGGATGTTTGCTCATTAGTCAGGATAATATATTGTAACACCGCGCGCGTCATTCAACACGTTGTCCTAGACGATTTCGATGGTCAAATTGGATGCTTTATGCGAACAAAAAGCGGTTATATTTTATTCATCAATAAAGCTTAACCATGTATGTTCGGTTCGCATGGCACGACGTATAATATAGCTGGACTTCAGGCTAAATTTCGGTTCACTGCCCCTGGTTTATTTACAGCACCATGAATGGAGGTAGTGCATAATGTAAGTGCAAATCCGAAGAGTCAATGTTGTCCGAAAATCAGTGTAAAAGTCTATGACATTTCCCGTCTTTTTATTCCATTCGTCTCCAATTTTCCGGTAAATTTTTTACCGAGTCTTGAAAACAAATATTTAGAAAATAATCGACACCAGTTTAAAATATATAAGAACATAGAGAATAAAATTTTATTTGAAAGCAAATGAGTTGAGAAAAGTTAAAACCTTGTAATATTTAAAAATTGCCGACTAGCCCAAAACAAAATTCAGATAACGTATGGTACATATTTATTTTCTCACAATAACATTTGCTCACATGAGCCGAGTGCTCCTGGCCACCCTAATCTAGCTGGTGTGCCCTTAAGTCTTTCCCACATTTTTAAGCTAACCTAACTTGATATTCACTTCGGCCTTCCGCAAACCTGCGCCGTTAAAAATCACTGCCCTGCTGTGCAGCCTGCATGCCGTGGTAGCTGTGTCGTCCTTTTGTCGCAGGTTTGAACGCGCGGCCCAGCACCACTTCGATCGGTCCTTGATGGCATCCGAAGAACACACACCCCGGCCTCGCATGCGCACCTTTTCCACTGCGTTGTCCAGCACAGCGGCCTCGAAATGCGTGATTGCCGGTACCGGCACGAGTCCACTGTAAAACGCCCTCACCGTGTGAAGACCGTCCGGGACCTTGAATGAAAGTCGGGAAAAAGAACCCCTTAGCGGGGTCTGATTCCGTCTTGATGATGTTCTTTCGAGCTGTAGGTTTTCACGGTTCACAGTGATGTTTTTCTGAGCTGTAGATTTTTACGGTGAGCTGAGCTGGAGGTAGTTCACGCTGCTTGACAGTGACCGCCGTGTTCCTCTTCTAATTGCTGTCTCGTGGTTTACACGAGGCGAAAGTTTTCTAGTGCCGGCAACTGCTCTCGTGTTTCGCTTCAGACTGTCTTCGCGGAAGTCATCATGACGTTTCGATGATGAGATGTTGTCAAGCAAATTAATCCGATGGCAGAAAGTTTCAATACAAAGAGCCTTTATTTTCGGTTTGCGGGGGGGGGGGGGGGGTGGTATTCCACTAGCTTAGATTCTTTTTTCGGTTTATGTACCCTAAATATTTTTTTCTACGCTACAACCCTGGTGTGTAAATCACGAGCGAACTTTTCACTCAACTTAGAACAAAATCAAAACTGAAAAGAGGAAGTTAATACCAAAAATTAAAATTCATTTAAAAATAACAAATATCATATGAAAATGTAACGAAAATGGGAAAAATCAATAAGACTCAGTTTTGTACCGATATCACATATTATTAAATATTTTATGCAGAATATATATGGAAAAATATTAACGAGAATAAAAAGGGATAAATAATCGCATTAATATTTTCCGAAAATCCATGCGAATTCATTATACAAGACCTTTAAGTATTTGCGTCTAAAATGTTACTGGTTACTAAGCAGAATTGTTGTCAACTATTATTGCAAACTGGACCTTTTTCACCATTTCGACGCAATTTAACATAAGAGTACTGTCAATTGAAAAAAGTCACAAACAAATAAAGGGCGAAAATAACAGAAACGATGAACGTAAAAAAATCGAAATAACTAAAAAGATAAATCAAAGAAATAGTTATCGGTTTCCGTTATACTCTACTAGAAAATTTTTTGGAAACAAATATTGAAATTCAGTCCGCGCAAATATATATTTCGACTGTGACGTACAGTCTTCCTCAGTGCTTATGTGGACTGGTAAAGAGCAAAGCGTAAATCCTGTTTTTTTTTATTTTTAGTAGGTAAAAATGAGAAATTTAGCACTCTTAATTGGAGTTAGGTAGGGAATTATGCGGTCGATTGTTTACCGTACCATGTCTGGGGTTTTTGGGGAGCAGATTGAATAGCCATGAGGGGTGATTACCTGCGTCTTTGTTGAGAAGCGTGCATGGTTTCAAGTTTCTTTATAGTAAACTTAGCTCCACAACTCTGGAATGCTATTCACTTCATTTAAAACTTGCCAAAGAATTTCCTTTTAAATTCCAAAATTTTCTTACTAAAGTTAAAGTAGCCGAAAAGTGTGAAGGGGAAAGAAAACGAAAATTGGGATTGAAAAAGTTAAATCAACTGCTTCTACGAAATAACAGTAGTAGAAAGACTCCTCATTGACGACTTTGTGACCAATAGGTCTTCGTACGAGTTTTCACATCCCCAGCAAAATCTTCTAAATATGGGCCTTAACTTCGCAATTCCTTCACGACCCAATATTGAACAATCGATCATCGATATAGAAGCTGGGATGGACAGTTGTAAACTATCCACAGAACTAACTGGTGAAGTACGCCAAATTTTTTCAAAAATTACTAAGACACTGCTACGTCATGAAAATTCGTCTGATATAAAGACAGTTGAGGAATTACGTAAAAAACCTGTTTTCTATTTAAAAGCAGATAAGGGAAACAAAACCGTTATCATGGACAAGTCTGACTATGATGAACAAATTACCCAAAAAAATTGATAAAGGTCCATATTGGCAACTGCGGCTTAATCCTCTTGCTGATATGGTAAAACGTGTCGAAAGTACAGTAAAAGAATGCAAACCCGTTTTGGGTAATGCGTTACAAAATCTTCGTGTTTCAAATCCAGTTCTTCCAAGAATAAAGGGTCTCCCCAAAATTCACAAACCTGGAAATGAAATGAGAGAAATTATCTCAGCGGTAGGGGCTCCCCCAGAAAAATTTGCTAAATGGCTGGTAAAAGAATTTCAAGCCATTTCCAAGAAATTTCCAAGTCGATCAGTAAAGAGCACCGGAGATTTCGTTGAAAATTTACGATCCTCGGGTAACATCCAATCTGATGAGATAATGGTTTCATTTGACGTTACGGCCTTATTTCCTAGCGTTCCAGTGAATGAAACCTTAAACCTTTTAGAGGACTGGCTTCTTTCCCAATATTCTGATAATACTTGGAAAAAGAAAGTTGACAGTTTGTTGAAACTTTCACGCCTTTGCATGAAAGAAAACTACTTCACATTTCGTGGTAAATTTTACAAACAGACTAAAGGGGCACCAATGGGGAATCCTCTTTCTCCCTTTCTATGTGAGCTCTTCATGGCAAATATAGAGAGTACATTAGAGAAGAGGAACATCTCACCGATTCGATGGTAGAGGTATGTGGATGATATTTTTTGTATTTTGAAAAGGGCGGATCTTGAAACTTTTTTCATATCCCTTAATAATACCCATAAAAATATAAACTTCACAATTGAAAAAGAACTTAACAACAGACTCCCTTTCTTGGACGTCGTTGTAGTTAGAAAGTTTACGGACTTGGAATTTGAAATTTATCGGAAACCCACGAATACAAAACGGGTAATATCTAACACTTCAAACCATCCCTTCCAGCATAAAATGGCATCCTTCCATCATATGATCCACCGCATGGAAACTTTACCTCTAAGTGAAGTAGCCAAGCAAAAGGAACTGGAATATATTTTCGAAATTGCTAAACTTAATGGCTACAATGAAAGTATCATTCAAGCCATTGTTGATAAAAAGAAGCGTGCTCAAATTCGGAAATCTTTTACAACACTCACCCCAATAACAGAAGATCTGAAAAGGGTAGCCGTTGAATATAACGTTAACTTGACACGCCCACTTCGTTCAAAATTTCGGAAATTTGGGATGGATATTGTCTACACTAGTAGAAATACCCAACTCAAAACAAAATTGGGGTCTACCAAAGACCCTATTGATACCCTGAACAAAGCTGGAATTTATAAAATTGCATGCAGTCACTGTGACATGGTTTACATTGGACAAACTAAACGTAACCTAGGGATACGTTTCAAAGAACATTTCGCAGAAGTGACAAAAGCAAGTAAAGTTTCAAAAAATGCCCCACCACACCTTTCCAAATCAATAGTGGCTGAACATATTTTTAACGAGGAACATCCACTAACTTCGGATAACATTCACCTCCTCCGCCCCGTTGATAATTTATGGAAATTAGACGTAGCTGAAAGTTTAGAAATTTATAAAAATATGCACGCAGACAGCTTTTGGAAATTACTAAACTGAAAAACATGATTAATATGAACTGACAAAAATGGGAAGAATAGATGATATTGATAACAATGCGATCATAGCTAACAAAGATCGGAGCAAGCTGTGAATTTTACTTCAAAACTTTTTCGTTTTTGTGTATATTTATTTTAACTTACATTATTTCATTCAGAAATGAATGTTGATTAACAAGTTGGCCACCGATGCGAAATTCGTATTTTGGCCAAATTTTCTGATGACCATAAACATCTATTACAGTATTTGACGAAAAAGATGTAGGAAAAATGTTATTCTTACCATGCCACCGTTTAAGAGACCGTTTATGGCTGTTTTAAAAGGTTTATCAAATGATCAGACTGTTGATGAAATTAAAGATTGTTTAACAGAACTATTGGTTGGTAAATGGCTGGGCGCGTGTAACTTGAGACCCTAATGTGGTCACTCGCCTTTGTCTAGCAACTCCTATACCAACCTCCACGAGGTGCCGACCGGGATACGAGTAACCTTAGCGGAGATCGGGTATCAAACCCCCGGTGGATACTTTCATCGTAAGCTAGGACAGGACGTGACAAGTGGCTTCTAGTTAATCTTCTTTCCGTTCAAAATTGCCCTCATAAAACATTTTAATTTTTCGGCACGATTGCCAGTGTCGCCAAAAATATTTAATAAAGGAAATTTCAATAGACCTTTTTACGTACGAATATGTTAGTGCAACTAGTTGAGGAAAATATTTACAAATAGCTGTTTTGTTCGCAATTCTATGTTTTTAGCAGCTGGAAAAATATTCAGTTGAACACTCATTATATGTTTTAAACTTGTTTCTGAATAAATTTTTTCCTTCGTGATCAGAAATCGGAAGAAGCTGCTGAACATAATCGACTAAAAATGGTAAAAAGTGATAAAAGTCGAAGCAACGAGATGCGATGATTTACAATTTGGAGGAAACAAAAGCAACTTTACACGGGTTAACACGTTCACTAGTGTGCGTAGCTGAAAAGTCACTTATCTCTATACCTAGGGTTTTTCAAGTTCTGGGTTACAATTATAATTAGTTACTTAATATGGGTACTCAATGAATCTCGAATTGATTTGAAGATATATTTTGGATTTATTTGAACTAGTCATAAATTCAACTTATTCCTCTTGCTTTTCTTGAATTAAATCTGCAATCGTTTATCATAAGTAGTTTAAAAACATGATTAATATTGCGAATGTTAATTTTCACAGATCCGGTGTATGAAAATGTTTCGAAAAGTTGTTGAACGAAACACAGTTCATCCACTTGGTATGCAGGAACAGTGTAAACCAAAAATATCGAAAGTTTTTGCTGCACGGCCAACCATACCGACTAAGAATAAAACTTAACAGTGCGCTAAATAAAATCGACCAATCAGAGAGGGCTTCCAGTTTGACAGAACTTTGGGTGACAGCCGAGTCTTCGGCAACCAGCTCGGCTGAATATTCTCGGCAAAATAGAATTTCGGGAAACCAGTGTTTGACAGATGTAATTTTAAACCGAGAATTTCGGTACGCATTTGACTGCGCTCTCGGCAAATCTAACCGAGAGACGGCAAACTAGTCCAACGACCTTTAAGTTTTATAAGCTGAATGTTTCGGCTCAGTTTAGAGGCGATTTTTCAGCGGAATCCAATCGCAGAGAATAATTTCGCGAGAATCCAGTAGTTTTCTTTCAAAAAATAAATTATAAGATGAATTTTAATAAGTAACCAAATTTATTCATTTTGAGGATTGAATGTTTACAGAATATTTACGTTCTCCTCTTGCGGTTTCTGTCGAACCGCGTCCATTTTTTTCTGAGGTGCTTTTTCCGCTCGGTGCTCGTTTGCACCTGAGGTGCTGCACGACTTTTACAACTACACTGTCAGTTCGCACGAGTCTGTCCTACACTTTTTTCGACTTCCAGCTTGTGAACATCTATAGTTTGCAAAAATTGTAGCAGAACTATTATCTGCTTTCTGTGTGCTCGTGCACAATTGTGCTAATAAGTACAAAGAAAAATGGCGGCCAACCCGTTTTTGAGAATGAAAGCTGTGTTACCGAAACTCGGCAACGAACAAAATTCATGTCGAGATTTTAGTAATGTTTTTGCTGACCTCGATATCAACAGTGTTTAACGATAAATTCGGCAAAAAAATCAGACGTTTCAGAGTTTCGTTAAGCTTAGTTTTTTTGGCGAAGTCTCGGTAAAATAATCTGACGACTTTCGGCAACCGGGTGTTTTTGCTGAAATATCGGTTGAATCCCAAGTTGCTGATTGAAGTGATTGAGCCGATTGAGTGTGTAAGATGGCAGTCCCATCAGCAGGATGTAGGTATCGCGACCCTGGTAAGGTAGCATACCGAAATCTTTCCTATCCACGAACAGCGGAACAATCGACAAAATCCTTGACTCCTAACACGGGAACAGAGAACGGAAAACGATTGAAAGTTGGGTACTTGGAACGTCCGATTTCTTAATGAACCGGCGCTAGATGGCTAGCTTGCTCGAGAACTACAGCGGCAAGGAAACGATTGCGAATGTGCCAGAAAACGACGGACGAGAGGAACCGTGCCAGGAGCCACATGCTCACTGTGGCTACGCGTCAAAACAGAGAGATACGGGGAGCTGCCGAAAATAGAGTCCGCCGTAGGAAGAAGCAGGTGCCTGCAAGCGCAGAAGACAACTTTGCTAGAAACGACGTGCGGAGCTTCTATAGAACAGTCAACAAAGTCGGAAGTAGGAATTTTCCTGTGCCGGTAATGTGTAATGACAAGGGCGGCAACCTGCTTACAAATAAACCGACGGTTGCAGCCAGGTGCAAGGATCACTTTCAGTTGCTATTGAACGGTGAAAAGCGAGAGGAGCAAAACAGGAACGGGATGAGGGTTATGAGCGACGAAAAGCTGAGGAGCCTTTAAAAAAGAAGGGGGTTAAAAAGGCGTTTAGTGAGCTGAAAGACGTCAAGGCCGCTGGGAAAGATAATACCCCACCCAAGCAGCACTTGCAACATGTTTTCAAATGAGACTACTCAATATTTGTTGTTTCAAAACTTTTTAACGGTGCAAGAAACTTTTTCGGTTACTCTGAAGAAATATAAAAGAATTGAGCAACATTTCGCTATTTACGTGTGTCATTCTCGTAACTGAAAACTAGAAAATGTTCAATAGTTTTCTGCAATCTATTTCCAACTGCATATTTCATGATGCTTTTAAATAACGATAATGTCACATGATGTTGCATATTGTTGTTTCACAAACGTTTTCTTTTAAGGAAAGCAAACTAGTGATGAAAATGTGTAGCAACATCTTGTTGAACCATATATTTGCTAAAATTACCACACAGTAAATGTTGAGATAAATCTGATCACAACAATTTTAGAGTACATTTCATAACCCATAACCCATGTACTTTGATCAGTTTTTTTTTTATTCTCGCTTATTTTCCGTCGGTCTAGTTCCGCCACTGTTGTGGCCAATCACCGACGCCCAGGGAGGCGACTCCACACCCAGGACCCTAACTCACGACCCGTTTATTAACAGACCGGCGCCAACGGCTTTACTTCCTCATGCGATGGAAGGCGTGATCCCAGAGATTTTTCGCCTCAGAAAATCTCCCGGTGTCGGCTAGGATTGAATCTAGACTAGTTGGGTTGGTTGTGAGTTGATCACGCCACCTCACAACCATCGACACCTATGTCGGCGGTGGGATTCGAACCCAGGCGTCGAGCGTGGTTGGCGGAGACGTTACCAACCCGCTCGTACTTTGATCAGTTGACAACTATGTATATTCATGACAATAAACTCTTTCACTTTGGTTTTGGATACAACACGAGCAAGTCCTGTTTTTATTCTTTTCAGGTTATGTGCCCAGCCTAACCTATAGTGCGCGTGGTAAAAACGTGTAGTTAGGAACGTTTTATTTTTCACGGTCAAATAGATTGCGGATTTTTATTACGATGGAAGAGGACCGAAAAGTTTACCTGTTCGACGGTACAAATTTCGCAAACTGGAGTTTCCGGATGGAAGTGCATTTGGAGGAGCTGGGTCTCCTGGAATGCATTCAACAATTGCCGGAAGATGTTGAAGAATATCGAGTGCTGGAAAACGATAGTACCGAGGTTAAACAGGCGAAGGGAAAATCACTGCAAAAACGGCAAACAAATGACATTCGATGCAAATCAGTTCTGATTCGTAACATCGCAGATTCACAGCTTGAATATGTCAAGCAGAAACGGAATCCGGTGGAAATTTGGCAAGCTTTGCAGAATGCGTTTGCACGTAAGGGAATTTCCGGGCAGTTTTTCTTGCTGAAAAAGTTGTTGGCACTACAATTCGAGACCGGTACGATGGAGCAACATATATTGCTGTTTGATAGAACTGTCCGCGATGTTGATTCGGCAGGTATAAAACTGGATGAGCGGCTAGTTGTGTTTTTCTTGTTACAATCGATGCCCCGTTCGTATGGTAACCTGGTAACTGTGCTTGAAACGCTATCATAAGAAAAGTGTACTTTAGATTTTGTGCGGGCACGATTGCTTAATGAGAGTGTAAAACGCGCAAATAGCGACGACGTAGTAGCTAATTCAGACTCCACTGCCTTTGTCGGGAGAGGAAAAAGAAACATCAAACAGATTAAGTGTTTCTCGTGCGGAAAAATGGGACACAAGCGCGCGGAGTGTCCGAATCTGAATAATAAGGTACTTAAGGGTACGAAGAAAAACCTGCATAAAGTGAAAGCACACGTGAGTGAGGAAGAAATAGTGTTCGTGAGCCATGCAGTTGGTAAAAATGCAGAGGATTTCCGGCAAAGTGACAGCTCTTGGATTCTTGATTCTGGCGCTTCCGACCATATGGTTGGAACAATAGATTGGTTACGCGACGTGAAGAAATTGGACAATCCGGTGTTAATCAAAGTTGCTTCTGGAGAGACGCTTGTGAGTAACCACTCTGGTTTTGTTGATATAGTGTCAAAGATAGGAAGCAAAAGATTAAACAGCATTGTCAGTGAAGTTCTCTATGTCCCGGGACTGCAGTACAATTTATTTTCGATTCAACGTATCGGGCAGTTGGGCATGGAAGTATGTTTCAAAAAGAATAGTGCCGAGATTCTTCGAAACGGCGAAGTCGTTTGCACTGCAAAACGAAAATACAAATTGTACGAAATGAACGTTAATGTGTCGCGTGTGAATGAGCCAGCTGCTCTAGTGTCCCAAAATATTATCGGAAATGAAGAGTTATGGCACCGGCGTTTTGGCCATATCGGGCGAAGTGGGCTTGTAAAGATAGTTGCTTTTGGTATGGTAAATGGCATGACGCTGAAGAAATGCGAAATAGGAAAACGAGTAGTTTGCGAACCTTGTCTTAAAGGCAAGCAAATGCGAAAGCCTTTCATTGAGGTGCCTTTGCCTCGAAGCACCCGTCCTCTCGAGCTTATTCATAGCGACGTTTGTGGTGCCATGACACCGACGGCTTACAACGGTAGAAGATATTTTGTTTCCTTCACGGATGACTACTCCCACTTCACCGCTGTATATATATTGAGAACGAAAGATGAGGTGCTTGAAGCCTTTCAAACTTATGTCGCTATGGCAGAAGCTCACTTCGACAGTTCTATTTCTCGCCTACGATGCGATAATGGAGGGGAATATGTAGGAACAGCCTTTCGTGATTATTGCCGAGTACGGGGTATACAACTCGAGTACACTGTTCCGTACTCACCACAACAGAATGGAGTCAGCGAAAGACTTAATCGCACGGTGATGGAAAAAGCTAGATCTATGATCGAGGATGCTGGAATATCGAAGACACTGTGGTGTGAAGCGGTTCAAGCGGCAATATTCGTGATTAACCGAAGTCCAACGACAGCGTTAATCGCCAACAAGACGCCATACGAAATGTGGTACGGTCACAAGCCAAACGTTTCGAAATTTCGCATATTCGGTGCGAGAGCTTTCAGTTTCGTACCAAAAGAGAAACGGAACAAATTAGAGGCTAGAAGCAAGAACTGTTTTTTCGTTGGGTACGGAAGCAACGGCTATCGATTATGGGATGGTCATAAGGTTTACATCGCTCGAGATGTGATTGTAGAAGAGTTACCATTGATTACCAATAAAGTTCAGATGCCTGTAACAAAATGCAGCAGTATTAATGTTGAACTGGCAGGTCCCTCGGCAGGTGGTTCCGGAGTTTCTTCAATTTGTCCTTCAGAGAGTTCTTCGGTCGATTCTATGGAACCGCAGACGACTGCTATAGATCCTGTTGTCGAACAACTGGAAGCCAACGACGAAGAAGAAGAATTTAATGACTGCCAGGATGAAATGGAGCCGGGAGAATGAGCAAGACCCCCTAGGAATACGACGAAGTCAACGTGTTCGAAATCCACCAGCCAGACTGCAAGACTATTCTTGCGTTGCTTTTGCACTTAATGCAGAAAGCTATGTATCAAATGTTCCTGAAAGCATGGATGATCTAAAGTTGAAACCAGATTGGCCGGAATGGCAAAAGGCAATCAACGAGGAGTTACGATCGTTAACCGAAAATAAAACGTGGAAGCTGGTCGATCTTCCCAGTGGCCGCAAACCTGTTGACTGTAAGTGGGTTTTTCGGCTAAAACTCGATTCTGATGGGATAATCATCAAAAGAAAAGCAAGATTGGTTGCGGAAGGCTTTACCCAACTGTATGGGTTTAACTTCAGCGAGACCTATTCTCCTGTAATACGAATGTCTACAGTTCGTATGATGCTTGCCTTAGCGAACCAGCACAACTTTATCGTTCATCAAATGGACGTGAAGGCCGCGTTCCTTAATGGGAGATTAACAGAAGATATCTACATGCGGCAGCATAAAGGATTTGAGGAGGGGGACAAGGTATGTAAGTTGAGCAAATCAATTTACGGGCTGAAACAGGCCTCGAAGGCACGGAACGAAAGATTCAACGAGTTTGCAAATAAAGTTGGTTTTCGGCGCAGTTCAGAGGATAGCTGTTTGTACGTGCTGGACAGCAATGCTGGTCCAGTTTATCTTCTGCTCTACGTAGACGACATACTGATAATAAGCAAGGATTTATCTCAAGTACAAAAGGTGAAATGTATGCTGCAACGTGAGTTCCGTATGGTGGATCTCGGCGAAGTGCAGGTATTTTTGGGGATCAGAATCGAACGCAATTTCAGGAAGGGCGTAATGAAGTTAAGTCAGCCAGGATATACTGAAGCAATTCTTCGTCGTTTTGGAATGGAATCATGTACACCAGCCTCTACTCCTATGAGTGTTAACTTGCACCTACAGAGACCGAAAGAGCAGCAAACTCTAGAGAAGCCGTACCGAGAATTAAAAGGTTGTTTAACCTACCTCATGGTGACATCGTGTCCTGATCTTAGTTCGGCCGTGTCTTATTTTAGTCAGTTCCAATGTAACCCCTCACAAGAGCATTGGTCACATCTTAAGAGAATACTGCGTTATCTGAGAGGAACGTCTAAGTATGGTTTGGTCTACAACCGGCAGAAATCAGCTGAGCAGGTGGTCGGTTTCGCTGACGCAAACTGGGCGACCGACGTCAGTGATCGTCACTCCGTTTCTGGACACGTTTTTCAGATTTATGGTTCAACTACATCTTGGAGCAGCAAGAAGCAAAGGACAATTGCACTCTCCTCAACCGAGTCGGAATGCAGCGCTTTAGTTGACTGCATTTGTGAAGCACTGTGGATTATTGAGTTTTTCAAGGAACTAAAATTGCGTGGCAATGAGGCTGTAATCATTTATGAAGACAATCAGTCAGCAATTGCTATCGCTGAATCGGAGACATCCTCCAAGAAACTGAAGCATGCAGATGTGAAACTTCAATTCATCAGAGAGTGCGTGCAGAAGCACAAAATTGCCATTCGGTACACACCAAGCGGTGACCAACCAGCGGATCTTCTCACTAAAGGTCTGCCAGCAGTTACATTCAAGAATCATTGTTTGAACTTAGGAATTAAGTAGTGATTAGATTCAGAAGGGGTGTTGAGATAAATCTGATCACAACAATTTTAGAGTACATTTCATAACCCATAACCCATGTACTTTGATCAGTTGACAACTATGTATATTCATGACAATAAACTCTTTCACTTTGGTTTTGGATACAACACGAGCAAGTCCTGTTTTTATTCTTTTCAGTAAACAGCCATCTCTAATATAAACGAATGATGAATGATCATTGTTGGAAATATGGTTTTGTTATTCCATATTCCGCATGATTAACACTGCAAATCCACTGAGCAAGGTTTTCTGAACTATCGGTTCCCAAAACATTGTTCATAATTTGGCGAGTTTGAATCATAAAATTTCTTTTACAACACTTCATAAAAGGCGCGTGAATAATTACGAAGTAAAAACATTTTTTACACGGTAAATTTTGAATCGCAAGTAGAATAACATACCTATCAGAAGCGTAAGTAGAGAAAAAGTTCGATATATTTGAGGTTTTTTATAATGTATGTAGTTATATTAAACTTCGCGACACCATCACCGAAGAAAAATGACAGTAAAGGTAAACAAACTTAACTTTATTTCTCCTCTCTTTTCTTCTTGTACTGCAGCGTCTTTCGATGCAGATGATGGTTCACATAGCACTGTTAGTTGCATATAGACTCCACCTCCTGCGCTTTTTCGGTTATTTACAAGTTGAATAAAAGTAACGGATGCGATTTATTACAATCTTTGAATGCTGCATTGAGAGTTGCATTTGCTTCATTGCAACAATGCGTGCTGCTTGGGCAGCTGAAAATCAGAAAGCAGGGAGCGAACGGCTGTACTAAGCGATCTACCAGTTCATATTGAGGATCTGGGTGGATGAACAATCGCCGAACGATTGGTTGGAAGACTTCGTATGCCCAATCTACTAGAAGGGCAACTAGCAACTATCGAGGCATAACGTTGCTTAACTCCGCATACAAAGTGCTCTCCCGTATCCTGTTCTTTAAATTGAGACCGTGAACGGAATTCTTCATCCGTGAATACCAGGCTGATTCGAATCGAATTTTTCACCCTGCGACAGATTCTGAAAAGATAAGTTCCGGGAGTATACCCTGCAAACTCAACATCCGATTGAAAATTTCAAAGGCGGCATACGACTCAGTGAAAAGAAACGAGCTGTTGCAGAATATACTGGAACACGGCTAAGCTGTGTTGTATGACGCTGGAGGGATCGAAATTATGCGTGCAGATAACTGGCGTGACGGGGAGCTCCGTAGCCGCAAGGTTACAGAGCCCGCTTTGGTAAGCGGGTAGTCGTGGGTTCGAATCTTAGTAGAATCAGGCCATTTGGTTGTCAAAGGACTTTTAGCATGGGTTTATTCTCAGGCTCCCCACCACGTACCCTTCCTTCAATCTGGATTCTACAGTACCCCTGTTGACTCTCCTCCTAACAGAATTAAGTCCCTATCATAATAAAACTGGTGTGAGTAACATATGAAAGTTCTCTCCAGGGAATTGTAACCAGGCGATATTGTTAGGATGGACAAAGGCTCGGTATAGTAGAGCAGTAAGCTTGAAA
Organism: Wyeomyia smithii; assembly: GCF_029784165.1. Lineage (NCBI taxonomy): Eukaryota > Metazoa > Arthropoda > Insecta > Diptera > Culicidae > Wyeomyia > Wyeomyia smithii. The sequence continues at coordinate 31,228,934 of NC_073694.1, forward strand.
CGGAAAGGTAATTATACATAAGCACTGATATGACAAGCGGTATCTTACTTACTTTTAAGGCGACAGACCGATTATCGATCCAGTGCCCAATCCAGAATACGTCGCCATGTCCCTCGGTCTTGGGCTGCTATCCTCCAATCTCCCCTAACACCTATTTCGCGTGCATCCTCGTCGACAGCACACATCCAACGAGTGCGGGGTCTACCCCGAAATCGACGACTTCTATCGGGATTCCTGCTAAATATAGCCTTCGCCTGACGCTCATCCGGCATTCTTGCTACATTCCCAGCCCACTGAAGCCTGCCATGTTTTATCCGCTTGACTATATCATGGTTCATGCGTCTGCGCCAAACACCATTTTCTAGTTTGCCGCCAAGGATTAAACGCAAATTCCTACGCTCAAACACACCAAGAGCTCGCCGATCAGCCTCTTTCAGCGTCCATGATTCATGGCCGTAGAGAGCCACCGGAAGAATCAGTGTTTTATAGAGTGCAAGTTTAGTACGGATTTACAGACTGCGGGACCTTAGCTGGTTACGTAATCCGTAAAAGGCCCTGTTTGCGGCTGCTATCCGCCTCTTTATCTCACGGCTAACCTCGTTGTCACATGTCACTAATGTTCCTAGGTAAATAAATTCGTCGACTACTTCAAATGTTTCCCCATCTAGCACCACCGCAGCACCAACCTCCGACGGACTACCACGCACTCTGCCAGCCACCATGTATTTTGTTTTGGTAGAGTTTATGACAAGCCCTAATCTCACAGCTTCCCTCCTGAGAGGTCCGAAGGCCTCTTCCACAACTCTACAGTTGATACCAATGATGACGATATCGTCCGCAAAACCAGGAAGCATGTGCGACTTCGTAATGATGGTGCCACTTCTCTGCACACCAGCCCTCCGTATAGCACCTTCCAATGCGATGTTGAACAATAAGTTCGACAGCCCGTCACCCTGCTTCAAACCATCTAATGTCACGAACGAGTCCGATATCTCACCGGCTATCCTGACGCTTGATGTAGAACCTTCAAGGGTGGCACGTATCAGCCTAATCAGCTTTGTTGGGAAGCCATGCTCGATCATAATCTGCCATAACTCATTTCTCTTAACTGAATCGTACGCTGCCCTGAAGTCTATGAACAGATGGTGCGTCCGCAAGTTGAATTCTCGAAATTTATCGAGGATTTGTCGCAAGGTAAACATTTGGTCCATCGTGGAGTGTCCCCCTTGAAAACCGCATTGGTACTCGCCAACAAAGGTCTCCTGCAACGGCCTCAGTCTGTGGAACAGGATGCGGGAGAGCATTCTGTACACAGTATTGAGAAGAGTTATGCCCCGAAAATTGCTACAGTCCAGGCGATGACCTTTTTTGTAGATCGGGCATATGTAGATCGGACAAGCGGTATCACTTACTTCAATAGTGTTACTGCTAATAATATGAAGTGCAGAGTACAGAAAACCTCTGGTCAATATCACAATAGATCTAAGCTCTGGTCGCACAGAAAAAAAACTGGCGTGACATTAGATGGACTGAAGCAGAGGGATGCACTCTCCAACTTACTGTTCAACGTCCCCCTTGAAGGTGCAGTACGAAGAGTAAACGTACAAAGAAATGTTACGATCATCACGAAATGTCCTCTGCTCTTTGGTTTTTTTCGGACGACATTGATATCATTGGTCTCGATCGTAGGGCCATGGAGTAGGCATTCATGCCTTCTAAGAGAGAAGCGACGAGGTTGAAACTCAGTATTCACTCTGCAAAAAAAAAAAAAAACATGGTAGTTGGTGGGGAGCGTGGGAGTTTCGGTGCTTTTGGTGCTGGGGTGGACAATGATGATGAACGATTTGAAGTATAGTTGATGATTTCGTTTATCTTGGTACGCCTGTGACATGTGACAACGCTATGAACCGTGAAGTCAAACGACGAGCTGCAGCTGCGAACAGGGCCTTCTACGGACTACGTAACCAGCTAAGGTCCCTTCGTTTGCAAACTCGCTCAAAACTAGTGCTACAAACGATGCTAACCACCTGATGGTCCTTTACGGACATGGAATGTGAACGCTGATCGACGAGTGCTCGGAGTTTTTGAGCGTAAAGCTCGGCGATCCATGCTTGGTGGTAAATTAGAAAATAGAGTCTAACGCAGACACTTGAATCACGAGTTGTACGAGGTGTACACACATGCTGATACAGTCCAGTGATTGATTAAACTACCATCGCACAGATAATACCGCGGGGAAGGCTTCTGTGGGCTGGACATGTAGCCAGAATGCCTGACGATGGAACCGTCAAAACTATCTTCAGCAGAGAACTAGGAGGAGGCCGTCGACTCCATGGTAGGCCTCGAACTCGGTGGATGTGTACGGTGGATGAAGATGCACGATCTGCTAGTGTATGAGTGACTGGAGAACGGCTCCCTAGAACAGAAGAAGCTGGACATCTCTAACTTGTTTGTCTCTAGACCGGTAAACGGTCCGTCGGCCAGCAAAATAAGTAAGTAAGTTCTATGGACTATGAGAAAGGAAGCTGGAATTAGTGAGATTGTTCGAATATGTTGAAAAATGTTATTGTTGAACACAGAGGCGACGCGTGACCAAGTGGGCCACCTGTTCAATCGACATTTGCAACATTAAAACAACAGTATTGCGATAACAGATTTTAAAAGTTTTATTTATCAACATTTATTTATATAACAAAGGAATCCTTCGGTTTACTTTTAACGCAAACTTGTCGATAATATCGTCGTAAAATAATGGCGTCAGCATCATCTCATGGAGTAAATCTTTCTCCACAGCCATCATCATAATACCAAATAATCGATTCTGCCCCGATTTAGACCGCAAATAATTTTTGATCCGTCGGAGAACCGAAAACGTTCGTTCGACGGACGCCGTTGTATTAGGCAATGTCAGTATCATTCTGGCCAGCCGAAGCGTTTCGGAGAAAGTTTGATGCAGGTTTTGTCCAAGGATAAACGAAATTAAATACAATTTATTTTTGCCTCTGAACTCTTCGCGCGAGTAAAGAACGGTCAGCTCATTATACAGCTTCGCTTCATCGAATTTAGAATGGTACGAAATAAGCATTTTCTAATTCTTTGTAGGGAATGTGACATTGAATTCGGCAAATTTTTCGTGATTCAACAAAATGATGAATTTGTATTCATCTAGTTCTTTGAATCGTTTAGACATTTCGTCAATAATTTTGTCAATGATAAAGTCATATATGGGACGATAATTGATACCGTTGCTATCAGTGATCGTTTCGCCAGAAACATCAATTGCATCATTAAGCGTTCTGTAGAAATGATGCTCTGCTTTGAGCTCTTCGATAGAAGCGAGGCAAGCCTTGACGTTACGTAAACATTCTACTACGTCCAATTCTTTTGTTTGCAAAATTTGATACAGTACATCTGTATGTGCAAAAATATTAGCAAAAAGTTTGAGCAAGAATACGGTATTGAATTCGAGCATGAATGCGTGAAGACCTCTGGCTGTAGTACAAGTTTCAGCATCAAAGACACTGTCGCCAAGATAAATCTCACCTAAACATTCATTAATCGCTGCATAATTCGAATCAATTATTTTGATCATACGCGAATTATACGACCATTTGGTCTTGCAAACATTTGGTATGTGGGTCTCCATAAATTGCTTTAATGTCTCGCTGCGTTTAGGTGACTGCGAGAAAAATGCCGCGAGTGATGAGATCGTGTTGAAAAACCTTGCTGATTTCTTGTTATTTGTGCACGAGTGAAGTAGCACCAAACTAAGCACATGTGCGCGGCAGTGGATATATCCAGCTTTTGGAAACCGTTGCTTCACCAATGTTTGCACTCCAGATTTGTCCCCGGACATTACAGCAGCTCCATCATAGTTCTGAGCTACAACTTTGTCACCATCAAGACCAAAATACGCTGCTATTTCATCAACGTGTCCGGCCAACGCAGCGGCGGTTTTGTCACTGCTAACGTCTGCCAATCTCACGAGCCTTTCAACTGGTGTTCCTAAAATTTTGGTGAACAAAAAAATGTTTGAGCCTCGTTGAATTAAAAAAAAATCAACTATTTGTTAACATATTTGCAAAATTTATTTTATGAATATTTCTTACCATCGGGTCGTAAGTAGCGCAGAGTACAAGATAGTTGCGATAACCGAGCCGAATCTGTTGATTCATCCATCATAATGGACACGAACTCAAGAACTTCTCTTTTAATTGTTTGAAGCATGTAGCTTTCAATGCATTCTATAAGCTCGTTCTGAATTCCTCCCGACGTTCCGCTGAAAACTTTATTATTCATAAAATCCTGGAACGCTGGATCCCTGGCGGCGATCAACGTGCAGAGGTCTTAAAAAATTCCCTTTGTTCGTGGAATCGGAACATTCATAATGTCCGCGAAAGGCGAGACCGTGAGTGCCAAGGAACAGGTGATCTCAATTAAAGTTCGCATACCCTTCCGGTTTTTCGTTACTTCTTCGTTATGCTTATTGCAGGCGATCTGCCGGCTATGGTCAAGTGCTTCGTCTATCCTCATTTGCCCGAACATCGATAAGGCAAGTGAATTGTTTATGTGATCTTTAGAGCTCGAATGCGTTTTAATTGACGCAGAAAGGTGATTCAGATCACTATATCCTTCCTTGCTCCAAACATTTTTTTTCATTGGCGCTACGGAAAAGCAAACATGGCCAGCAGAAAAGTTTATTTAATTTCGCCGATCCACACAGCCATTGCTGGTCATACGATGACACATTAAAGTTGCGGGACATAATTTTCCCCTTCAACTTATACGTGGATTTTAATTGTTCCATAGGTGGACGAGGAACCGGATATCCAATAACATTAATTTTTTCTTCCATGGTTCTGGCGGCAAACGGGCGCTTTAGCATTTGCTCAATATTGCAATGATCCATAACGTTGTCCATCTGGAAATCCACGCAAACAATCTCCAGTAGGTATATGGTAGTTTGTGATGATTAATTGAAATATAATATGATGAAGTAATTAAGCTTTACCCACCACGTATCGTTCCTTAAACGAGATTGAAATTTCACACAAGAAAGCAACAGAAATTTGAAAGATGGAGCAATGGTAGTCTTAGCCGTCACAAACAAATCAAAAGCAACCGTAACGTGAGCAGTCAAACATGTACTATACCGACTATACCATTCTCGTTACCATACTATGGTTCAAGTTATTGAATGAACAACATCGAGAAAAAAGGCTTGAATCGAAACCACACATCAACGAAAAAACACCACTACATCTACAATAACCATGAATGAATTTGTTCGATTTTTCATTTGTATCGCACTCAGCGCTGCGCGACACTTTTTTTCTCACGTGAAGAATAATGTCATCAATGAGGAAATACATGAAAACCCTTCGCTGCACTCTCGGCTTTGCATCGACCTGACGCTCGCTTGAGCGTTGAGAGCTGTGTACTCTCGCGGCCTCTCTCAAATTTCAATGAACGAACATCAAAGAATGGTGGGGGTCGGCGTCGGCGGTATCGTTTCCATCGGCTTGGTTCAACATAATTTTTGAACCGCAAATGTCATTTTTACGCAAGGCTGCGCATTAGTAGTGGTGCACGCTTTATGTACATAACTGGCTGCGTACGCTATAGTACTTGAAAATGCAGAGAAGTGTTTGAATGAATGCTAGTTCAGATAAATGATTTGAACAAACGGTAGTCATTACTGCTTATCTCGTTGTGTTGTGTTGTATTACGGGTGGGCTGTGTTGTGGGTGGGTTGAGTAGTGTAGAGTGTGTTTAGCCAGGTTATATTCTTCACGGTGGAGAAATAAATAGAAATTGAAATTGGTGGAAATAAATTGAAAATCAAAAAAATGTTCGAATGTTCGAAATAACATTAAGGTTACAAGAAAACTTAATGATGTCAGATCCATGCTACAAATGAGAAAAAATTCGAGTAATTGTTCCGAAATTGTCTACCTTTCCTATGAACAGGTTGAACAGGTGGACGAGACGCCTCTGGTTGAACATAACTTTGGTAATAATGTGGAACAGACTTGTCAAATTTGATTTACGATTTTTCAATGTAGTTCTGCAGTTACTTTCAAAAATATTCTATCTAATTTTATCCTAATCTCAAAAAGTGATATGGCCTAAAATCCAATATTGACATGGTTTGCATTCGACCATTTCGTGTTTTGTGCCGTTGTTTTCATAAATTTTCAGAGCAAGCATCAATTGCAGAACAGGTAAATTTTTCTCTGTTATAGAAGTTCCTGAATCGAATCCTGATTGTTTCTACATAAAAAACTTACTTTTTGGGCTGTGAGTCGTTTGGCGAGTTTTTGAACTTTTATTTGAGATTTGGCAAGTCAACAGCTTCTTCCCCCGTCAAAACTAACCATACTTCACAGCAGAGTTATCTTTCGATGGAGAAATAGCCAAAACTTCAGCATTGGAACAGTTTTTAGAATTGACCTCGATTAGATATGGATGAATAAAACTCTTGATCATCGCTCACTCAACGTTGTTTTATTCTCCATATGTATTCCGTTGGTTTAGTCTATACATATAACTCGTGGGATCACTAATTTATATACGGCAAGCGGTGGTTCAACCTGAGATACATCAATTCAGCCACAAATGCAACCGCACTAATTCCAAGCCCTATCACTAGCATGTAGAATGGAAACTGTAAATCCAGTACCGTCAGAACCTTAAGCCCTGGTTCTTCAAAATTTCTCACCTTTTCCCTTTGCTGCAGCGTCACGTTGAAGTTCATAACGCTAATCCAGTGATTGATTAAACCACCATCCAATAGTCGCAGCAGAAAGTCATTAATTCGATCCAACAGCACCGAATGTCGGGAAACTACATACGCCAGACTGTACGTTCGGGGACATTCCGGAATCATGTACAGTTGCTTGGTCGTCAGGAAGATGGCATTATCGAGGGACAGTGTCGTTTTACGTGTCACAGTGGCAACCTTACCCACCCGAGCTACGTATGACAGCAAAGTTTCGTTCATTATTCGCAGCTCCATCTTGTTGCGTAACGATTCCATCATGACGCTGTAGTTTGCCGGAAATACATCGTCCATAAAACCCTTATACTTTACCGGTATTCTTAAGCCCGCTTGATCCAGTTGTTGAAGACTGTTGATGTCTTTGTAGTAAACGGGATTCACAAACACCGACGCCAAACCCGATTGGAACAACGACACAATAACTAGGCTTACCATCAGAATGCCGAAAAGAAAAAGTCTCTCAATTCCGGAGCGGGTGAATCGAAGATACGTCGCACTCAACAGAAGCAGATATGAATCGATGCAGATCTGAATTAACTTCCGATACAATGGGGCGTCCCTAATTTCATCGGAGAGGTTAAACAAGTACGCGAACCGATACTTCTGGGACCACCTTGAGTGATCTTTCATCGTCGCCTGTATGCCCGCTCGAAGAGCGATCCACATGACGGTGCAGACCAGTCCTGCCACAACCAGAAGTGACCAAAGGTCGGCTGGAAAGATTGTGATGGGCAACAGATATTCCGGCACCCTGCTAGCCTTCTTCACCAGGCAGCACATTTCATCGGCGTACACTCCAGTAGTGAATTCTATGTCACGGGTGAAGTAATCCTTCACGAAGAATCCAACGAAACAGACATCACTTTCGCGTCTCAGAAGTCGCCCAATGGCACCATTGTAACTGCCGTTCGGCAGGCGAACTCCGAAGTTATCCTTGTCGGGCGGTAGACGAATGGCTAAAAAAAGATAACGTTGATTGCGCTATGGGTGATAAATGGTTTTCTCATTCATCTTACGGGTAAAATTGAATTTTTTGACAAACACCCAGCTGAGGACGACATCTGGACCGGATAGGTCGAACTTGGCACCAGTTTTACCGGCGATTGTGTCGCTGTATGTTGATTTGAATATGTCGATTCGTAGCGGGTAACGATTAAAGTTACGTTCCGGTACCTGTGGAATTGCGGAGGCACTATTCACCTCAACTACAGATCCATAGGTAGAGTTCCGAATTAAAAATGGGTTGAATACAAGCATTCGCTCGGCCGTCAGCACGAAAAATCGTAACACTCCTTCCCGCCTCCAAATGGACTTCAGCAAGCGCTCTAATTCAGTGAATTCGACTCCTTTAGAATCGAGAAGGATCAGATATGTTCCGGTAGGGTCCAACATGCATCTGATTAGGGTCTCAAGAGAATGCAAATCAGTAAACAGCACATAACCACCGTGATGGTTCTGCACCCAAATCTTAGCAAATGTCTGATATGTTTTGTCCCAACGGATGAACACGAACTCCTGATCGAAAACTCTAGCGATCATTTCTCCTGGATCTGGTTCATCAGGTAAGTTGGTGTCAGCACCCACGCAGACATCTTCAGCGGAAGCATTGAACCCGTAGATACGAAACGTCTTCTGTTGCAGTGTGACTCCTTCGTGAACTAGATAATTAATCTGCTGCTCGATTTGATCAGTTTCAAACTCATTAAAAACGATATCGATGTGATCGGTTTGAGCGAAGATGGTGCTGATAGTCGCTTGGATTGTACCATTGGTCAGCCAACTTGGCGAAGCACTGTGGCTACTCTGCACAATAGCTAACACGACTAGCCACGGAACCTTGAAGCACGACGTCGAAAACATGCTCAACCCAGGGACAGGTTGCTGTCAGACTGCGACGTCGTTTGTTAGCATTCGATTCATCAAAAGCTTTTTTTTTCTGATTCCTTGACATCAATCATCGGTGTATCTGATGCTCGTTAAAAGATGGATGAAACGATCACTTCTTGATTGGGATGTCAACACGGGATGGAACCGGTTCTCACACGTTTGGTGGTTAGAAGTCAGTTCGAAATTCGGGAAGTTTTTTATTTGCCAATTTGTCGGACTAATAAAGCTGTCGCTTCCGTTGCGATTAATTATACATGCCAACTGCCAGCTGGTGTACAACTTATTGGTGCTGCTTTTGGGGCATGAGTTGTTTTCAAGGGGGAAGAGGTCTGGGAATTCACCTCGTTTGATTTTGGCAGGAAAGTGTTTAAATTATATCTAAAAGCCAATATCATAAAAACCTATACAACAAATATCAGAGCAGTGAAAACGACAAAATGCTCAAAATAAGACAGGGTCATTCTATGGAAACAACAATCGGATACTTAAAATATATCAAAATGTTAAGAAAAGATTAAATGCTCGGGAAATGACTTTGAAATTTTACAAAGACAATTAAAATTAAATTGAAAAAAGACACAAACCATTTCTCTGCAATCCTCGTTTTAATTGATTCTTCTGTTTTGATCTGTAGAAGTGTTTTTCAGCTCAATTTTGAACTATTTTCTAGTCTGTAATTTCTGAGATTGCATTTTTTTATCCTTTCTGGCTTTTTGGAGCGTGTTTCGACGATGTTATGTAGCAAAAACAATAAAAATATAACCTTCAAACATTGTATATCAAATCTGATCTTTGGTCAAACATTCAATAACTGAAGCTGACACGATAGTAAAATTAAATAATAAAGAACCTCACCATCAACGAAAATCCTGCGCACGGCAATGTCTTGGGCGCACGTGTGATTTATCCCACGGTCCCTGATTGGGAACAGCATTCGCTTGATTCGAAAATCGAACAGGCGATAAATTAACGAATCATTCCAACTAATGACATCAACAATGTGATTCGATCAATCCAAGCACTCGGGTGCGAATCATATTCAGGGCAACAGTCAAAATGAAACATTTCGATTCAGAGACGCTTTCCATAATGCCTCGCAAAATAAGATTTAATTTATTCCACAGACCGAAGGAAATTGTTGGATCGCACACGAAAAACCGCAATGCAGACGGTGCTCAAATGCTCAAAATGCACAAAACTGTTCCGAAGAGCTGCTCGGAAATCCGTCCGAAGGTTAACTTGTTTCCTCAAATATCGCTTCACGATTTGACGAAAAAGGTATCTTCTAACAAATTTTATTTCAATCAATCGTGTTTCAATCATTTATCCCCAGGACCAAGACAACGTTATTGAGTACATGTACAGCTCCGACTGGAAGGAAGCGTCGAGATTCACTAGCTCAGTTAGTTACACTAGCTTGACCCCGAAACCTGCACTCGATAAAGTGGACACGAAATTTCCGTTTTTCGATCGCTACAAAAGGAAGAAACAGACCGGTCAATATTTTGACTTACCCGTCTACGAGGTAGATCTGTCCAAATGGTACAAATAAGACAGGGAATCAATAAAATTCAATGTTTCTTTCCGTTTATTTGAACTTTCTTCAACACTTTGGAGTTTGGCTCTCGGTGCCACTCCCAGTTGCTCATATTTGATTCGTCCGGTCCAAGTTTCTCCAGAAGCTGGTGGATATCTAGCGATGTACCGTGAGGAATACCATATCCAACTGCTAAACCATGGGGGTTTGATGGCGTTTTACAGTCTTGCTGAGCTTCTTTGCGCAAAACCGTATCCACTTCCACTGTGGAAAAGAAAGCCACCGACTGGGGTAAATCGTGAAATCCGATTCTGGAAGTAAAGCTTTATCTTAGTTGTGTTGTATTCGGAATAGATACCCAATAACGGACCTTGAAACACAAAATGCGCGCGTCAGCAGATTTGTGGCGTGCATAGCGAGAGCAGCGCGATGCGCGAATCGATCCTCCACCAGATAACGCACCTCGTCGTGAAAGCTCAGACAAAATCGCACACGTGGTCCCATCAACCAGCGCATCGAAACCAGCATCAGATGCAGAAAATCGACTGCGCCGCTTTGCACGACCCAGTTGATCCGGGTCGGTAGGAAGCGCTCTTCTGTACCTTCTTGAGGCTCAAGTGCTCGGCTCAGGCGTCCTCCAAGAAACGGTGTTACTGGGGTTTCTGACCCAGCGATATGCTCCAGTCTATTAAACATGGCACTCTCGGTTCCACCCTCCCAACGGGGTGGCTCGAACAGTTCGATCACCGATTTATTAGAGATTTTTGCCATTTTCAAAGCTTCGTACCCAGTGTATCCTTTGTTTATGAATTCCTCGCGGAATTTTCTTTTGAGGTAATAAAATTTCCTTCCCTTGGTGAGGGCAAACATCTTGCTAGCTTTCGAACGTGCTTCCGCTTCCGAAAAAGTGGGATTAAACTGTTGGAGCAATCGCTCTGCAAAGTTTTGACCGGCTCCGTAAATTCTGGCGTAGTTAATAACCTTAGCGTGATCCCTAGATATTCCAACGGCCTTGGCAGTCACACTGTGCATATCGGTCTTGTCTGCCTTGGTACCGCTTAGAGTCATCCACCCGAGAGGTGTTGCTCCATGAATGCCTGCAGCATAGCCATCTCCCAGAACCGAAGCTATCCACAGTTCCTGGCTGTCCACGTCTGCCCCAACAATTTTAAAACCTTTCGGAGCCTGAACCATTGCACGCAGCTCCGAACCAATCCTTTCTCGCTGGGCATTACTAGCCGTCATCCAGGTGGGTTCCATTGCACGTCGTGTCAAGGTCCCACAAACAACCACTTGTGGAATGATCGCCCCAAAATCCATTTCCTCTTCATGTAACAGCTGTGGAAGCTTGTTCTTATCCAACCAAACCACTAGTTGCCCAGTTATCCTATCGCGATTATTTCTCCAGTAAGACAACATTCTTGAAATATCAACCACACGCTCAGCCGTCTTTCCATCACCTGCCAAAACGTTGTCCGAAAACTTATTAAGAAAATCCTTCGCCAGTGGATTTCCCACCCGGTGGGACGGTCCGTCCTTATGGGGCAACTTCAAGAAATAGCAACAGTCTTCCAAATCCAGATTGCACCATATTCCGGTTCCCTTATAGACACTCCCGGTTCGGTCCTTCTTCAGCTTTCGGTAGTAATCTTTACGGCTGATGTTAGCTTCTACATCTTGCCACAAGCCAGTCAGTGCCTCGAAGCTCTCCTGTGCTGATGCTTCCGGGTTGATCTCCAACACTGGACATTCGCGGGCCAGTTCTTCTAGCGGAATCATGCCAGTTTGATCGTCATCCTCTCGGCGGTATTTGTGCGGTACCAGGAAACCCCAACCCTGACCTCGAACGTAGTGCAGTGGGTAACCTTCCCAACAGAGGCGCAGCAGTTTCGGTGCGATCTGCATGCCAGTGGAAATGTTGGTCGGCCCTGGTGACCAGTCGGGCTCTGTTGGTTTCTGGGAAAGTTTGTTATCGTTAGCTATCAATATTAGGGAGGTAAAACTGGAATTATAAAATTTGAGCGCAAAATATTGAATGCCCGTAATGGCAAAAAAATTGAGTTCAGCAAGTTTTTCTAGCAGTCTGAATCCTAAAATACGCGAAAAAACCTCGTAAGTTCTGAGTTTTGTGCACAAAAATATGCTCGACCTGTAGTTTGAACGAACGCACATTTCGTAGTTGCTCATCCGTGATAGGGCTGATAGTTGCCCAGCCATTTACCATAAATTATAACTACTTCGAGAAGTATTCTTATTCAAATGGGTGTGACTTTTCATCAGAAATTCAGTACAAGGGAAGGGTCAAAGTAAGGGAATGACAGGGGGGGGGGCTGAGAAAAAACCTATGCGTAAAAGTCCCTTTGAAACCAAGCGGTCTAAATCTACTAAGATTCGAACTCAGAACCAAAGCGGACTTTGCAACCTTGAGGCTGCGAGCTTCTTTTGGAGTGTGAAATCTAAAATTCCCGTAAAACTCCGTAAGCTCTGAATGTTGTGTACAGGAATTTGCGGGAAAAAAAGGAAAATTTTTGCGATTATCATGCAGATTACAACAAATATATAAATCATAACATTGTGAATTGATAAAATTTGAAATTATAAATCAATTGAATATAGAAACAAATGAAAGAGAGAAAGATAAAAAAATTGAATATTGCAAAAACAATAAATACAACGCGAACAAATTAAAACATATGTAATTTCAGTGAAAAACCTTAGAAATAAGTACACAATGTATTAGTAAAATTTATAGAGAATAAACTATTTTACAAAAAAAAAAAAAAATAAATAAATAAAATAATATAATACAATCTAGAAAATTGCGATTGAAACAAACAATATAAATCCTAAAAACTCAATCAAAAAATCTAAGCAAACTTGACCATTCTAAATTTATGTTTGAGTTAGGGATTTTTTTTCACTTATTTATTCATTTATGTTATTTTGTTAACTTCATTTTCATTTCCTACTTCTTAATTGGATTAAGTCTGAGTTAACAAATATGGGAATATCATGAAAAAATTAGGAAAGAAATGAAATAAAAAATTAAATGCAAAAAATGCTGGAGTAACCTAATGTAAGTTGTAGGTCTAGTCGAGTGGAACTTTTGCTGATATTAAAAATTTTCCAAATTATAAATCATGATCAAAAAACCGTTTTTTGGACTGCAGCGTTGAGTTATTTGAGCTAAAATCTAAATTTTTGAACTGTTCAACACAAAATTTCAATTTAAATCTGCCAAATTTATTTTTGTTTGAAAAGTACTACAAACTTTGAAACTGGACATTTAGTAGTTGTACCAGTAATTAGGAACCCGACAAACGCTTTTGTAGCAGCTGCTTGCTCAACCGAAGATTGGTTAAATAATTAAAATATGATAATAAAATTTAGAAATGTGGGAATAAATATGTATCAACTTACCGAACACAAACTCCTATACCATGCCGGATAACCTGGTAGTAGCGGTCGCCGTACTGGAAGCCGATCTTTGGTTCTATATAAATACTCAAACTTTGCTGCAAGTTGATCTACCTCGCCATCATCATCCACAACCACAGCCTTCGTTACCTGCTGATGACCAACGACTTCCGCGTTAACTTTCATCTTTTTGGTTACCCGTTTCGGCGCTGCCTTCAGCTTCAGTTCTTGTACACTCCAGTCCTGATCCCAGAGCCACAAATCCTGCCGGTACTGTTGATCGTGCATCAACCGACAGGCCGCGTCCGCCCGCTGTGCCAGCAGGTGTTTTGCCTCAATATCCAAATCTTCATATGTCAAATCTGATTCCTGAATGTACCGCTTCCAATTACTATTGACCGGTAGGTAGGCGTTACCGATCTCCAACATGCCAGCCAATGTGGCGGGATGTGGAAATCGCTCTGCGAAGAGAGGAAACAACTGCTGCAGAATCTTGAGGGTTGCCTTCACATCACCAGCGCAGTAACTCATTAGACTTTGAAAATCCTGCTCGACATCGGCAAGTGTGCCTTCGAGAAAAATATTCCGCTTTTCCTTGTCCAGTTTCTCGCCGCAGTACAGCTCGAAGACATCAGCCAGATTGTTGAGAGAGCTTTGGCTGCTCCAGCCCAAGTCCTCCAGAGGCAATTCCTTGCTCGATTTAAGCATTGCCCGCTGGTAGCTAGTCACTCCGCTCACACAAACGTGCAGTGACATCGTATCTATGAATCGCATCCCCGTGCTTTGCAGCCAATATTGTTCCCGAATACGTGCGCGATCGTAGGAAACATTGTGACCAACTACAACTTTTGGGAGTTGGAATTTTTCGTCTGATGGATCATCGTTAGTTTCCGATTCCATGGGAATCAACTCGTTCAACTGATACCGATGGCCTTCGGCAAAAGTGGCTTGCGGATTGGCGAGATTGTGACTTGTCCAGGAGTACCATCGGGTTGGACTCAAAGCAGTTGCCATCACGGGAGCTGCGCCAGCAGAAACGCAAACTTCGACATCGAACACCAGTGCCGTTTCGGCTGGATATGGAACGGCTAACGGACCTCGGTCCTGGTCATAGCAGGTCCATCCAGGAGAACTCGACCATTTTGCTGGCTGGGGAATATCTTTCGTGGTAACCAATGACTGCAGCAGTTCCCGATAGGGTCGACTTTGTTCGTCTGCTACATTATAAAAATGCTCCTCGATATTGGCTCCTTTCAATTTCGGCAGCTGGAAAGACACCTCTGGGATTATGGCGGGATTAGCGAAAGGAATTCCATGACGTGTAAGATCCTGACGAAGTTGGTCTATTTGCGTTTCGTTTATATTGGCTTTGGACGAAATGTTTGGAAAAATTTGTTCGTACAATCTTTGTGACAAAAGCTGTATGTTCATCTCGTTCAATCGAACACCGGGAGCATGGTGGACAACTGTTTCTTCGATAGGCACTCGCGGAATAGTTTCTGGTGAGTTTCTTTTTAAGCGTCGAATTGTGCTGTGTGGAAAGAATTCTATCGCACTGCAAAATTGCCGAATGTAATGAAACCGGTGCATTTCGAAAACTTTTCATACTCTCAAAACCACTGCATAAAATGCGCGCAGAATACCGGCGAATTTACGATACGTTTTGTTTACAAATCACTAAACAGCTGATCGACCGAAAACACGAGAACAGAATTCGCGTCGCGACTCTCAGTGCCAACCTGCCATAAATTGCTGGAACGGCTGAAGCGGAATACTGGTCAAAATATGTTGTCATAAGGGTAAGTTCATCTGAATTTTAACACCAGAAAAAATGACTAGCTTGGAACAGGGCTTTTTGCTAAAAAATTTATTCTGTTTGGACCTGCAAACAAATTCTAGTTACATGTTGGCTGTACTGCGGAAAAAAATTCATTCCTCTTCAAGTGTACACTATGGATGTCACTTCAAGTAAACTTTAAACTGAAGGCTGGTGAAATACTTGTGCTTTCGCGATTGATTTCATAGAAAAAAATTATGTTTTTACACTTGCTTTAAGTTTCACGTCGCTTGGATTTGTTAACTATGCTTAACAAAGAAGTTACTTGAGTTAAGTTAGCATCACTTATTTTGGATATTATTTACATATTATTTTGAACGATTTCTATTTGACATGCAGCTGCAGGCTGTCAGTCGTCGGGCTTAAATTTCAATTTATTTGTTTTGCAAATATTTTCAACAGGGAGGATACGCTACGACAAATCAGCTGAAATATTGCTATTCCACAACACTTTAGTGAAATAATTTGTTTTAATCACTCAAACACAGTTCATTCGTTGCTTGGAAGCTTTTTCTGATCACCGCCTAAAGCTGCAAATGCGTTGGTAAGCATCGGTTTAAAATGTTCAACCTTCTCTGGCCGGCTATTTTCTTGGCCATTGTGCAACCGTCCTTGCAATTCAATGACAAATTCGACGAAGAAATGTTGATAAAACCTCTACCGGATGGATTTGTGTACAGTTATTTTCAGTTCACGACGCGCTGGGATCTAGCTTCGAACGATAGTCGTAAGTGTGGTCTGAGGCCGAGATTCATTAGTTTTGAATAACTTGCCTTTGCTTGCAGTGCTACACACACACTTGGTGTCTCGTTCCGTGGCGGAGCTTTTCCACCATTACGAGATCAGTGAACTTCATCTCAGCTTTACCAACGGTATTTGGCGGTATGAAAATTGGGGGTTTCCGGTTGAGAACGCCGGACCTGGCGCGGAGGTGTGGGCCTGGTTTGAACCCACTGCTACAGACGGCGACGGTGGGGTTGACCGCAAGTGGAAACTGCTTTGCGGTACGCTTTCCGGATTGTTTTGCGCTTCGTTGAGCTTCGTGGACAACACCAATACATTTCAGCCGGTATTTTCTCTGCGGCCGGTCACCCATCAGTTCGAGGGCAAACCGATGGGGAAGATTCGATACGCGGCACTACCGCGTGAGATTGTTTGTACAGAAAATTTAACACCTTGGAAGAAGTTACTGCCCTGCAAATCGGAGGAGGGTTTCGTTTCACTACTCACGCCCGATCACATCTATTCGGGGAATTACAACTCGCTGGCGGTGCACATTCGGAAACTCTGCGCGGATAAAGATTGCGTGCAGTTTCAGCTGGAGGTTAAGCAAAGCTTGAGCCTGGTTCAGGATCAGCGGCTTTTCGGTGGTAAAGATTGGTCCGTTCGTAAACTTTTCAAGCAAGGGGTGCAAGGAGCTTGTGTTTTGTCTGAAAGCAGCCGACTGTATGTAGATGTTACCCACCAAGAGTACGATATGACGCAAAAACCTACGAATATTATATATTCTACCCGAGGAGGTGCGAGTTCGGTTCTGTACGAGTATGACATCAAGGAATTCGAAAAGAAACAACAAATGTTTAACGTTGCTGCCATGGATAAGCGGGATCCGCTCATAGTTTCCATCGTTCAACCTCCTCCCATATTCTCGAAGCGGTTCATTTCCGGTGTTGGCCAGGAGCGGGGTCGTATTGTTACTCGAATAACCAACACCCACTGGACGGAATTGAATTTGTTAATTTTTGAAAACATTCCATGGTTTGTGCCAGTTTATCTGCACACCCTGAAAATCAAGCGTGATAATAAGCTGATTATTCCAAATATAGTCAAATACGTTCCAGGTCGACAAAGAGAGCGTCCGACGCAGCTAGAGTTAGCAGTCACCATACCGGCTCGATGCACTGTCGAACTGTCCATCGATTTCGACTACATTTTTCTAAAGTGGCAAGAATATCCACCGGATGCCAGTCATGGCCACTATATGCAATCGTCGATTATCTCTGTACTGCTGCCAGTTGGACGCAATTATACTGCGCTGCCACGAGAAGCTGCTCTATTTCGAGATGCTTTTAATGCGACTCAACCGAATGGATACTTTTTGCAGATGCGAACGGAAGCCCTCTTGTTAACTCTACCCATTCCGGACTTTAGCATGCCGTACAATGTAATTTGCTTGGCCTGTACTGTCGTTGCGTTGGCGTTCGGGCCGATTCACAACATATCAACCAAAAAAATTGTCGCCAAGCGCAAAGAAACTGCGAAACCCAAACTAGTGGACAAGATAAAAGGTTGGTTCAAACGGAAGCCCAAAAAGGAGGAAGAGGAGGGCAGCGAGTCCCTAGTTGATACATGTAAGACTGAAGAGGAGCCGCAAAAAGCTTGATACCAAAAGAAATGTATTATGAGTTGTAACTAAGTCATCGATTGAAATAGACACTGAACACCAGGTTTCAGTTATTTATTTATTTGAAAGTATAATGCAGTGTTTAGTGCTTGTCGCTGGCCAGCTTAGCACTGATCATTTCCTTGAACTGTGACAAGATCTTGTTCTCCCTCTTCTGGCGTTCCTCTTTGCTGAACATTGCCAACGCTCGCTTTTCGTCCGCTGAATAGATTTGATTTTCCTTACGTATACGGACAGCTTCCATTCGCCGGTGCCTGGAACGTTTAAAATTATGGTTAAGTTCTCTACTTTTGACGCTAATCTACCAATTCAATCACTTACCGACTACCACTCATAACGTAACCCACTTTCTCGAAGGTATCAATCTCCTCCGAAGTAAGTCCAATTTCACCTCGCCGGGGTATACGTTTACCCTCGGTAACGTAGGCAGCCATGGCCGCACCTTCACCCGGCAGCAGCGCTCGACCAAAGTCCTTCTGGTTTAAATTGCCGCTCGTCTTTGTCGGACCAACAACGCCATCGATCGTCTCCTCCTCCTGGTTCAGAATACCAACCTTAGAACTGCCCGCCTTTGCCAGCCCAGAACTGTCCACGAGGGCAGATTTCTCCACCCACTCATCCTCCTCGTCACCATCATCCGTAGATGAACTGTCGGAAGATTCTTTGCTTTTCTTTTTCTTCTTCGAATGCTTTTCCTTTTTGCGGTGCTTCTTTGAAGACTTCTTTTTCTTTTTGTCCTTTTTATCGCCCCCAGCGCGGGATTTTTTCTTCGAACTCTTTTTCGACGATTTTTTCGTGACCGCCTGCTCGCGTTCATCCTCGGATGAGTCTCGCGGGGAAGGCGAATCAGCCCACGCCATCGCAACACCCTCCTCGCCGATTATTTCCCTCTGCAAACGCCGTGATTGCAGCAGCTCTTCGTCCATGGCATCGTGGGTGGGTCTATACCTGGGGCGGTAGCTGCGATCTGCGTCGTGCCACGATTGCTTCTCCCGGTACATATCGTTTTCCCATCGTTTGCTTGATATACCACCAGCGGATCCATTGTAACTGGGACCGGCAGGTTGCGCTTTTTCTGACGGTGGAGATTTAGATTTACGGGACCGCTTGGAGCGATCTCTGGACTCCGAGCGACTTCTTCGCTTTGATTCTTTCGACTGCTCGTGTCGTTTTTTTCGCTCATCACGGGAGGATGTATGTTTGCGGGGCGACCGTGAATCGGACCGCCGCTTTCGACTCTTCTTCTTTTGTCTTGAACGGTCTCGGCTGCTGTCGTTTTCGCTAGAACTGCTGCTTTCAGAGCTACTGCCACTGCTACTGGAGCTTCGATGTTTTCTCCTGTTGCGTTCTTCTTTGCTTTTAACATGACGCGAACGACGGTTACGATCCCGTTCCCTGGAGCGACTTCGACTTGCCATTTTGGACAAGTGTTAATAGTATTGAAGAATAAACGGATACAATAACTTTCTCTCAAATGATTTCGAAAATAGTCGCGACGACGTCGTAAATCCCCTTCCCACTGTTTTGATGTCTAATAATTCTTATCTGATTTCTGATTAGGTCCTAATAGACAGCACAGCGCAATGCTGTATTTAGGCGAAAGACTGTTATTCCGCTTCCTACTCTGAATAAGACCGCTAAGCTGATTATGATTTTAATTGCTATACTACCTGTACAACGTGTTTTCGTTTTATTTTTTCTTTTAATACAATTTTTCTGGCAAACATTGTACATTTATAATTGGTCCGATTTGGTCAAATAAAATGACTTCCACTGTGATTAGCATCGCTGCCACGAAAGGCTGTCACTTAACGGCAAGTAGGAAGCTTAGTCACTATATTACTAGACTGGCGGATTAAAACAGCCTGTTACTGCAACAGAATAGTTTGTATTATTTTACTAATCGTTTTTGACTATACAAAAATGCATAACAAGCTGTAAAATATTTTTCTGTCATGAATAAACTATTATATTTTACAATGATGCTTTATTTAATAACTTCAGATGGGTTTTTGTGATAATTTATGTCGTAAAAACAGCTGAAACTGATTGAAACTAAATTTTGAGTTCGCCAGACTATAGTAAAACAACGACTATAGTTGAAAGTGTGGAAGAGTGCGCAGACAATCGCAACAAATAAATAAACAAACGAATTATTGAATGTTTAGCGATTCTTTCAGTGTCCATAGTCGTAAACGGTGTTTTTTATCTTCGGCACATCGTGAACGTTTTTAATACCTGAACGGATTTTTTCTAGCCCCAATCGGAAATTAAATTAAGGAATAATCTGAAGAGAAGAGCTAAGTGAAATTAACCGTGAATATTTTGAAATTGGAATTCTGTAAAAGTGAGAGAATAGCGGTGAAAGGACGCCATTTTCGCTTTAGCGTGTTTTATGCAGACCGATGTCATGACAACAGTTTCCTGAAGCCGCCGCCGATGATGATGGCGCTACTGTTGGATATATGGTCATAAGCACCGTTCATTGTGCCGCATGTGTTACAGTACAGATTTTTCGCGTGCTTCTAACTATATTGAATGTAGGGCTATCCGGAACGTGTTGAAACATGTTTGAACGTGACCATTTATGTTCTGCACAAAATCCATAAAACGTTCAAAACAAAACAATTGTTTTTCGCTTTCTGTGTTACTTCACACCACTTGCAGCCACAGTTGATCTCGCATGGACGGTGCTTAATCGGCTGTTTCGCAAGCACTGACAGCCTTTTGACGTATAATCGAGCCAGAGAGCCAGAGAAAAACGGCTTCAAGCGAAATGTATGGGGATGACGTTCGTGACAGGGATGTGGTTTTATGCGGAATAATAATGATGATTGATAACAATTTCGGTATTCCGGACGACCCCGGTCCGAACATAGGAAATAAATATCTCGGAACTATCTCGAAGGATAACAGGAACATCAACAATGCAGAGGGAGAAGATGATCCAAAGACCAAAGCAAATTCCGAAACACGTGCATATATCAACATAACCTACAACAATAATGATTCTGCTCCATAACGCATTTATTCCGAGTTAAGAGACAATAAAAATGGCGCATTGAAAATTAATAAGTTCTCACTAGGTGCTGAACTACAAAAACTGGACACAATTGAAAATTTCATTACAGACATGAAGTATGTCGGAAGGTATAGAATAATAATATTTATGAGCAGCTATTTGAAAGCAAATATGTTAGTTGAAACGATTAATAAAGGAAATGGACCGTACCGTGCGTACGTACCGAAGCATTTGGTTTGCGTCACGGGTGTAGTAGCAGGCATCCCAGTAGAACTCAATATCGAAGATATTAAGCAAGATATACTCTGTGCCAATCATCGACGTCAAACGCATGACAAAACGAGTGGACAACGGAGATCGAATCGCAATCAACCGTATTAGTGTCACGTTCAGAGCGAACCAACTTCCGGAAAAGATCAAGCTGTTTTGCTGTGTGAGTCGCGTGAACTCATTTATCCCTCGAGTAGTTAAGTGTTTGAACTGCCTTCGATTTGGACACCGGCAAGAAAACTGTAAAGGAATTAAAAGATGCGGTAGATGTACACAGCGCCACGAGAATGAATCGGAGATATGTACTAATACTGAAACATGCGCGCATTGCAAAAGTACTGAGCATAACTCCAGGGATGAGTCATGCCCGGAGAGAAAACGGCAGTTGGACATTAAAAGTTTGATGTCAAAACGAAATTTAACATTCACTGAAGCAAATCAACAAATCAAGCCATTACTAAGGAATACATACGAGCCACTAACCGTTGATTCAGAGGATTTTCCAGATCCGAAGGAGAGTTTTGCCTCCATTGTCAAAGGGAGATTCACTTGGAAAGATCCAATGAGGAAACAATGGACTAAAACGAATGATGAGAAAAAACCAGTTCAACCAGCGATTAGACTTCATAGAGAGCAAACTAAACTAGTACCTAATAAACGTGCGCGGGTGGACGTAAGAAACAAATCAGTGGCAGCAATAACAGAACAAAGGAATACAATAGTTAAAGATACACTCGTGATATCTGACGGAATGGCTCTAGGTAATCCGTACAGTGTTACAGAGAAAGAACGCTGGGAAAAAATGCTTAAAGAAGCTCAAACATCAATACAAAGGAGAGCAGAGGAGAAAATAAAGAATTTTTACTCGGATTTCATTGAAATGATCGGTCCTAATGACGATATCAAGAACATTTTCAAAAAATGTACCACTAAGCACTTCAACCTTGCAAACACCATTGTACTAAACAGACACGCATACCAACTACCGAACTAAAAATGGCGTCTAAAAATTTTAAAATTCTACAAGCAAATATTCAAAGCGTAAATAAAAACAAGGCAGAAGTTCATCGCGTACTCACAGCAAACAATTACACGGCAGCTCTACTGGCTGAAACCTGAACGAACGAGAATTTAGAAAACAGTAACAAATACAAAGTTCAAGGCTTTCATTTCATCCCCCACTCGAGAGAGGATAACTATGGCGGCTCAGGAATATATTTGGTTAACACCATCAATTACCAGAACATACCAACTCCCCCAGTTTCGGAAAATACGCAAATTGTTACGGTTAAAATACCTCAATATAATATAGTATTATCTTCGATTTATGTAAATCCTTCAATCTCTACAGTGGATTTTGACAAGGATATGAAACTTATATTCCAATCTCTGCAAATTTATAAAAAGGTGATCGTGGGTGCCGACTTTAATTCCCACCACATTACATGGGGCGATAGTTTATGTGATAAAAAGGGGGAAGCTCTGATGAATACAGTGAATACTACGAACTTTCTTATACTGAATGACGGATCATTTACATTTGTGCCATTTCAACTGAACCGACGATCAACTGCTATCGACATCACCTTGTGCACATCTGAACTGTTTGGGAACGTAGAATGGAAAACGCTTGACTACGGAATTGGTAGTGAACATTTGGCTATAGACATCGTTTTGAAGCAAGAAAACATTTTGAACAACCAGTATTATTACGACAAGAGCGGAATCGCGGAAGAAATCAGCCAATTGGATTGCTCGCTAGTTAGAAACACTGAGGAACTCGGTACCAGCGTATCGAGAATACGGAAGAACAACAGAAAAAAGAACAATAAAAATCCAAAATTTTGGTGGTCGCCAGAAGTCGATGAAGCTTGGCAGGAGAAAACGGCAGCAAGAAGGGAGTTCAATCGCGTCTCGAGCCAAAAAAATTTGTTAGAGTTCAAGCGTAAGGCGGCCTTATTCCAAAGGAAAAAACGAGAAGAGATTCGAACAAAATTTGAGCAATTCCCAGAAGAAGTCGGACCTTTTACTAGTACGAAAGAACTCTGGTATATGATCGGAAAACTAACAGGCAAACGAGTTTTTAAAAAAGAAGACGAGGCGAAAGCACAAACATTTCTAGATGTTCATTTTGGAAAACACGATCCCAAACCCCTAGACTTATTGTTTATTGTTTCTCGTCTTCGAATAAAAATCGTACAGACTAATTATAGCTTACTCTAATTTCTAATTCTATTTTTAAAAGCCGTTTTCGTCATACCCAGTTCATGGAGGTCACTGACATCGTTATATGCTTTCAGACATGCATTATATGCACTATCACGTCCGTAACTAGTTCTTCGGAAAGGTAAATTAATCGTGGGATAACTTCGGAGGGCTCGCGGGGGTACATTAAAATTGATGTGTCTTAACAGTTCTGGACAGTCAATAACATTTTCTATTATGTCGAAAATAAACGTTCTCTGCAGCTTGATTTGACGGGCTGCGAGAGTTTCTAAATTAAGAAGCATGCAACGCGCGGTGTAGTCAGGTAAATTCACCGGATCATTCCACGGTAGTTGGCGTAAAGCATACCGAATGAACTGCTTTTGTATCCGCTCTAATTTCACGGCGTGCGCTAGTTGGTATGGTGCCCAGACTTGAACTGCATACTCAAGGATGCTCCGAACCAATGCACAGAAGAGGGTTTTTAGAGTGTATACATCAGTGAAATGGCGCGACTGCCTTCGAATGAGTCCGAGCACTGCAAACGCTTTGGCTGCAATGATTGAGACATGATCATGAAATCGGAGTTTAGAGTCTATTGTGACTCCTAGATCGCGAACAGAAGTGACCCGCTCCAGGACGTTACCATCGATGTAATATGTATGGTTTACAGAGTCAGAGCGTCTTGTGAATGAGACAATTTTGCACTTCGCTGCGTTCATTTTCATGCCATTTTGTGAACACCATAGCGAAAGTTCGTTGATGTCGTCTTGTAAAGCCAGACAGTCCAGAGGTGCCGATACTACTCTATAGAATTTGAGGTCATCAGCAAACATCTGCTTCTGGGACTTCAGTCTAGTGCATATGTCGTTTACAAACAAAACAAATATAAGCGGACCCAGTACGCTTCCCTGTGGGACACCAGACGTGAGGACGAACTCTTTGGAACACACGGAGTTCACGCAGACTGAGGCTTTACGGGTAGTGAGGTATGAGTGTAGCCATTCGGTGATGTGCTCTGGAAACCCCATACGTTTAAGTTTTTCGATGGCATAATCGTGTGGTACAACATCAAAAGCCTTAGAGAAATCGACGTAGACAGCATCGACTTGTTTTCTGTTCTCAATTTCAGGAAATAGTGCGTTTGTATAACACATCAGGTTGGAGGTTGTGGACCTTTGTTGCACAAACCCGTGTTGGTATTCTGATATGAGCGGTCGTGCTACTCTATATAGCACGACATGAACTAGCGACTCGAATATCTTCGCAAGTGAGCATAGTATTGATATGCCACGATAATTTTTGACGTGGTGAATATTGCCAGTTTTGAGAATCGGTACAATGCGTGCGGTTTTCCAGAACGTTGGGAAGACCTTCGAAGAGAGCGATAAGTTGAAGAGGCATGAAACAGGATGAGCCAGTGATGCTGCGCAATTTTTGAGAAGTAGAGGCGGAAGCCCGTCCGCTCCAGCGCCTTTTGTGGTGTCGACATTTTCCAGTGCTTTTCGAACCTCTCTAATCGAAAACCTTATTTCTGGTAGACTTATGTCATACGAATTTACACTCTGGAAGCATTCGGGACGTATCGCAGGGGACGATGTACTATAGACACTTTGAAAGAAGTCGGAAAATAATTCAACAGCTTCATCAGCCGTATTTGAGGTTTTACTCGCATGTTGTAAACTGGACGGTATTCTAGGGCCAGCCTTAAGTGACTTTACATATTTCCAGAAAGAGGCCGGATTTTGCCTTAGGTTTTGTTGTACATTTTGCAAATACGCCCTGTGAGTATCAGCAAGAAGATTCTTATACGTAGCTTCCATATTCCGAAGCACCCTACGGTTTTCTTGGGTTTTCGACTTGAAGAAGCTTTTTCTCATTTTACGAAGCATGTTCCTTGAGTGGCGAAGTTCGGGAGTCCACCAAGACCTGCGAGTTGATGCGTGGGGCGCACGACGTACAAGCGGAACATGTGTGTTGATTACCTCAAACAGTTTATCATAGAAAGTAGACATATCCAAATCGACGGATTCGTTAACCAGATGCTGTTGCCAGTCGATAGAGGCAAGAGCATTATTCAGCACATCAAAATCGCACCGCCTGAAATTTAGCTCCACTTCGGCTGGTCGATTCGCAGCATTTAACACATCGCAACGAGCATCGAGCAATACAACGAATGGTCTATGATGACAATCAACTGGTAGCAGCGGGTGTGGGGGCTCGTCTACTTCGACTTCATCCGGCATGTTACTGAAGAGCAAGTCCAGCCAGCGCCCATTCACATTTGTGAGATTGTTCAATTGAACTAAACCACAGGCGAGTAGTGTTTCAGTAAGTACTATCTCTTGTTCAGACGATGCATTACTGGGCAAATAACCGTTCAGATCCGCGTCACATTGCCATCTTAGGTGTGGGAGGTTGTAGTCCCCTAGCACCATTATAACGTCAGTATTGTCGACCTGATCAGACATTGCCCCGAATGCTGCAGAGTGAGCAGCGTACACATCAGCACTGGAATTTGGCCGTAAGTATATACAGCAGATGTAAAGTGAGCGACTTGGAAGGTGGACCCTAACAGCAACCTGCTCAAGATGGCTACTGTTCGGCAGTGAGATCAAAGTGCTTGTGATGTTATTTTTGATTGCAATAAGCACACCACCACCCCGCGATAGTTCACTGATACGCTCACTGCGGTCACATCTAAATAAGGAGTAGTCGGATGACAACTCCGAATCAATGATGTCAGGTCGGAGCCAGGTTTCAGTGAAGACTAGGACATCGTAGTCACAACTGGAAAGCAACAGTCTCAGCTCGTTTGTTTTGGTACGTAGGCCCCGCACGTTCTGGTAGTACACAGTCAGATAATTTTTTACGGTGGTACTCTGTGATCTGGAAGCGTAGTGCGGATCAGTAGTGCATGCGGAAGAAACGGAAGTGTACTTGCCGTGACTAACATTTTGGAAGCCCCGTTCCCCGCTACCACACGCAGGACCGGGACGACTGTTGAGCGCTGGCGGCAGTGGCACGACTGCGGTGGGGGGTTCGGAGGATTCCACAATGCTAGAGTCGTTGCGTCCCGGAGTTGTCAGCGAGTCGACCGTAGAACGCCGTGTGTTGGAGACTGGTGGCCGAGGGTCAAGTTCTAGCGGGCTGGAAGCGCAGTGCTGATGAAAATGATGACCGTAAAAAGATTTGTACTTGCCATTGATGAGTTCTTGGAAGCCCCGTTCCCCACTTCCACACGCAGGACCGGGACGACTGTTGAGCGCTGGCGGCAGTGGCTCGACTGCGGTGGAGGGGTCTGGGGCTACCATAATTAGAGAGTCGGTGCGTCCCAGTGGCCAGAGGACTGTGGTTGTAGCTGGTGAAAAATCGGTTGATGCGTTGGTCTTCGTGTCTACGAGGTTTCCATTTGCGAAGAGCCTACTTCCGTGCTGGGGGGCAAGAGATCGCTTGTTGGGGTTACCTCTATGCGGGGAGCATTCGGTGTCTTTTCTTGAATTTGTGGTGCCCAGAAGTTTTTTGCATTAGTGCCGTCGAACTCCCGGAACACAACGCCACGTGGCCAGGTTTCCACGTCAAGCGCGATATCGCGGTATTTTTTGTCCATTCCAACTTTGAAGGATATGAAGTTCATCGTGCTCAAGTCGGCGTTCCTTTTCAACAAAGGAATTACTTTAATTGGCTCGTTGCACTGTAGACTCTCTTTAGCGAGCTCGACAATAGCTTCAGTTTTGACACTGGGATGAATTCTCGACAAATATAACCAGAAAAGTTCCTTTGGAGATGAGACTGTCATTATCGTCTGTGAAGAAGATGACTTCGTTCCGACTAGAAGTGGTGGAATCGTTTTCGTGAGTTCCTCGCGGCGACGTTTTTTTGGAGGCTCTCTAGCTTCATTTCTTGAAGAAAGTGGTGTGGATGCAGTTTCAATGACCTTCTTGGAAAGTTTTTCCACGTGTTCACCATTGGCTTTAATTGCCTGTTTCAATTCGCTAAGAGCTTCGGCGTGTCGATCATGGGTTGATGAAACGGCACAGCTAACAGATGACATAGCTTCCTTGAAGCGAGTCATTTTCATGAGCTTTACACACTCGTCGCACATCCAGATAAGATTTTTCCTTTCGCGAAGAATTTTCAAAAAGGACGAGTTCATTTTGGCACCCATAACATGGGCGATTTGGTTGCAGAAACCCATGCATCGAATATTATCCCCATCGGCTTGTGCCGGCTTAGCGCACTGGTCACACACATTCTCCATTTTAGCGAAAGATTTTCGTTCAGTGTAGCAAATGTGTAAATTTAAAACGGCGGTGGATATGACCTTATCCTCGATGGCGGTGGCGCAAACGAGCAACAAAAACAATAGGCGGTGTCAGTGATTAAAATGAAACTTTGCAGCTTAAGAATTAACGGAATCAATTAAACTTCACTTTTCTTTGGTCACAAATCACTTTAGAAAATAGATGAGATACAACACATAGCAGACGAAGTTTGAAGTTGAAAGAAAAACACAGATAAAAATCTACTCGAAAAAACGCTGAATGTAAACAACAGAAACAGTTGATATGATACTTCTCGATACCGTTTGTTACGGATAAACTTTTGAATATTACAAACTGGACACGTATACTTTCCTCAAAGAAGAAAAACTCAGCCCCTGGAGATGATGCCGTAACCTACGAAACACTAAACCTTCTACAACCTGAAGTAGTAAAGATGATAATCGAAGAGTTAAACGGAATGTGGAAAAGGAGCTGTTTGGCCGACCACCTTAAGAAAATAAAAGTGGTTGCCATACCGAAACATGGAAGGGACCAGAATCTTCCTGAGAATAAAAGGCCTATTTCGTTAGTTCCAACTCTTACGAAAATAGCGAATACTGCAGTTTTGGAACGATTACAAGAGTTTCTCCATAAAAATAATATATTGCCACCGACTTCATTCGGTTTTCGCAAGAATTTATCCACTCAGACTTGCATATCTTATGTGACTAACTGGATAAAGCAGAGCAAACGGGAAAAGTGCGTCACTGCTATGATATGCATAGATCTCAGTAACGCGTTTAACGCGATTCAAGTGAACACGCTGGAAAAAATTCTACTAGAAATCCAAGTCCCGCCTGATATAGTAATGTGGATCCTCTCATTCCTCCAAAACAGACAAATAGTTCTACATATGAGAAACAAAACTATCACGCGTACCATTACAAATGGAATTCCGCAAGGAGATGTATTATCTCCAACATTGTTTAATACGTATACTTTGGCGTTGCATGATATAAAGAAAGACGGTGTTGTACTTGTTCAATACGCGGACGATTTTGGGGTTATGGTGAAGGCGAAAAATTTAGAAGATCTCAACAAAGTGGCTCAAGAATATATAGACGAATTTATAGCCGTTGCCGAGATGCTAAACTTCAAAATTAATGCTGAAAAGACCAAAACTCTGCTTTTTCAGAACAACGACAAACATCTTAAGATTCAAATTAATGGAACGGATATCGAATCAGTAAGAAATCACAAGTATCTTGGAATAATAATAGATCGCTATTGAGGCTTTGGCACACACACAAGACAGATAAGAACAAACATTCAAGATAGATTGAACATGATAAAAGTGCTCAGTGGTATCAAAACTGGGGCTCATCCAGACACAGTGGCCAAAATATATAAATCAATTTTTCGCAGTGTATTGGAATATGGCAGTGTAGTGCATTGTAACGCGAAGGAAAGCAACCATAAGATGTTGACTATAGTAAACAACCAGTGCCTAAGAAAAATAACGGGCACGACGCGCTCCACGCCGCTGAACGTACTGACAGCACTAAGTGGTCAAGAATCATTACATCTCAGGCAAGTATATGTTGCGGCTAGAGAAATCATACGCTGTTGCGCTAGAGATAATATCGTCGCACACCAATTAGAGCATATAAATCCACCATCGAATGAAAACGATTTAGAAAGTTTTTCTTTTATGGAGCGGCTCTACTGCAAACATAAGGACACCTTTGACAACATAGCTAAGGATAAGCGGTTGTACACGGTAGGTAGAGTTGGAATCGCTTCTTACATAGAGGGATTACTCAGCTCTAAAGTCAACACAAATCCTATGAAACTCAAGTAAATGGCACTGTTCACTATGAATGGGACTCATAAAGGACGAGGGCGCATTTTCACAGATGCGTTGAAAGAAGGTACAGTATGTGGCATAGGTGTTTTCATTGAAAGTACCCGTCAGAGGTTTCACTATCGCTTGAGGAACGAGACAAGCATCACGTCAGCAGAACTTACAGCTATAAAAAAGGCGACCTCGTTAGTAGACGAGTTTCATCTAGAGAATTTTGTCATCTACACCGACTCGAAATCAGCTTGTGTAATGCTAGAAAGCACACGAGATAGCAACCATGGCGAAGACATACTAATCGACATATTAAAAATCTGTGCGAAATGGAATATTTTCATCAAGTGGATTCCAAGCCATGTGGCAATACAGGGGAACGACATCGCAGACCTTCTAGCTAAAAAAAATTTAACATCAGACAATATTTTGGAAAATAAATTTTTGGTGAGTGATGCATTCATGTTTTTTAAACAGCTACTAGCAAAAAACGCCACAGAATGGTATAAATCATATTCGGTGGAGAGAGGAAAAAAATTCTACGAAATAAATCGAACTTTTTCAACAACACCCTGGTATAGGAAAAAAGTAATGAATGGTCAGGACATAAGGCTTATAAACAGACTTATGTCTGGACATGATTACTCACGATATTGGCTAGCCCGCATGAAAATTGTTTCTGACCCCGATTGTGATCTCTGCGAAGAAGCAGAGACTGCAGAACACAGTTATACTGCATTGTATGAAGTATTGCATTCGAAGAATGGACTATAGCTTCGACAACAAATACAGATCACTAGCTGAAATATTCACTAACGGTGATATTGACACCTACAAGGAAATAGCTGAATTCGTGAGGAAAAATAAACTAAATATTTGAACGATTTGAACACTCGAGAACAAAAGTACAGCAGGGTATATAGTCGATGCGACTGGCCCTCCCAATAGAGCTGACGTGAGACGGCTCAAAAAGAGTTAAGAAGCAGAAGAAGAAGAATGTTTAGGAACTTTTGATCGCAACTTGCAGAAAAAAACCGCTTTTTAAAACCAATGGCTCTCTGATCCCGTTCAGCGCGACGATGGAGTACTTTCAAACAATCTGCAGAATTTGCGAATCTCAGGACAATTTGTGCGATTTGACAAACAAGCTGAACGAAAATGTGGCAGCAAAGTTGTCCTCGCTGACCACGATCCGGGTAAGTATTGCATTCCCTACCCTTACTAATAAATGATACAATGCGATGGTTTGTTCCCGTAGATTCAGCAAGACGATACCCTGCCCCGTTGCATTTGTATGGAGTGTGTCGGTACACTCAATCTAAGTTATGATTTTCTGCTTCGTTGTGAGGCAGCTGAGCAGAAACTTCAGGAGGAAATTCAGGAGCTGCTGAAAGCGGAAGTTTCAGTAGACACGGGCGAGCAAAAGCCGTTGATTGAAACCATCGAGTTCTTAGTGGGTGAAAATGTAGACATAGAAGACCTTGTTGGCAGGAGCAGTCCCGACCAGCAGGAGCTTGATGTTTTGAAGGTAGAGAACCATGTCGAGCTGGCTGAAACGGAGCAGTTATTCAAAGCGCAATCGGAAGGTTTTGCAATTGAAGAGATTCTGGAAGAAGAGGATGACATAAATATGGTTGAGGGTGAGTTGATAGATAACGGCGAAGCCACCGATGTTATTTGCCAAGATCAGGAACACACTAGGAATTTCATTCCAATGCAAACCACGTCCATGGACGGAACCAAAAAGTTCTTTTGCGAAACGTGTGGTAAAGGGTTCGAAAAATGTACCGATTTGTATAAACACAACAAGGATCACGGAAAGGAACGTTTCCAGTGTAAGCAGTGTGATCGCTGGTTTTCCCGGAGAGCACACCTGCAAAGTCATGAAGTAATACATACCGGGGAGCGAAATTATGCTTGTCAAAGTTGTACGAATTCCTACACGAGCAGCCGTAATCTTCGACGGCACGTCAAAAGTGCCCATCTAGGGGAGAAGCCGTTTGTTTGCGATCTGTGCGGGAAGGAGTTTTCGCAAAAGACTATTCTGGAAGCTCACCATAGCACTCATGTACAGGAGAAAAACTATTGCTGCCCAGTATGTGCGAAGCGTTTTAAGTCAGGCAAGTTGCTCAAACTTCACGAAACGAGACATACCCGCAGTGTGCAAGTGAAGACAAGCGTCGATGCGGTTGAATGTGATGTTTGTCACAAGGTGTACTCGAGCAAGATTTCACTGCGAAGCCACAAGCAGATGCATTCTGATGCAAAAATTCTGTGCACCTTCTGCGGCAAGAGTTTCAAGGTGAGAGCACATTTAAAAGTCCACCTGCGTAGTCACACCAAAGAGCAACCGTACGAGTGTGGAGTTTGCCATAAGAAGTTTGGCTATGAGACCTCTCTCCGGACGCACCGGTTGATCCACTCGGGTGAACGGCCGTACAAGTGCGATATGTGTGAACTGTCCTTCAAGCAGGTGAACCATCTGAAGGCGCACAAGTTCTTGCACAGCGGACAGAAACCGTTCGAGTGTCTGGTGTGTCGCAAATCGTTCGCACTACGGGGCAATCTGACCATCCACATGCGGATTCACGACGAGCAGGCGTGCAGTCCGTTTCAGTGCTACCTCTGCGAGGGGAAGAAATTGAACGATTCCAATGCACTGAAACGGCACCTGAAAGCCCATCCTTTGGCCAAGGTAGTTAAGATGGGTACGCTGACGGTGATTTTAGATGCGGAACAGGAGCTAAAGACTGAGGAAAGTACGGAGGCTGAACAGTTGGTGCTGGAAGCTGGACAAGACGAGGACAGCCAGAGTTGATAGAACTTCGATGTTACTTTATCATAGAATAAAATTGCATTTACTTTTGGTACTTATTAGTGCTCTCTTCTAAAGTTTTGTACTGGAAAAGTAGTTAAAAAGACATTTTGATTATATAATAAAAATGGTACGTAGAATACAATTGTCGTTAAATTATGAGTTGTTTTTTCATAGTAATTATGATCCACTGTTTAGTAATGCAAAAAAGGTATTACAATTGATTTTTAAGTTTTGGTGAGCTCAACGAATAAATTCGTTTTTTTTGCCTTATCTGGGCTAGATTCAGGATTACTTTTTTGACCTTTAGATGCATTTTAAGACGATTCTGTGTTTTACCTGGAACTGATCTCTCCTGACCTGGGTTCTATTTGGGATCGATTTCATTTCTGGTTTTGTTCTATCGTCTAACAGTATTTTTGACGATTCCGAGCTAAGTTTGAGATCAAATGCATGGTCGAGACAATATATGTAGTTGATGAATAAATAAAAAAAAATAAATTAATAAATGTTCAACGAAGCCAGATTAAACAATGAACATGTTTATCGTAGAATAAATATCTAGTGAATAGTTTCAGCAAATATATAGCAAATATAATATGTGCAGTTCGTACAGTTCAATACCTACCATGATCCATAACCAGTTCACGCAACCTCTAGTAGCTATAATAGCTATAATATCAGTTAGTTATACCGTCAACGCTCGTCAACGTCAATTGGCGCGTGAATTGCGCGCCTCGGTTTTGCTGTCATTTTTTTATTAGTTTGACAGAGATCAATTCGAATTTTTTCAACAGACAAATTTTTGTTAGAATCGACTATATTCTTGTTTTAATGTAATTTGATCATAATCTTTTGTGAAAGTCGCAAACAAAGTTAGTGAATCCAAAAAAAAAAAAACGTCGACGAAGGAAGAAAAAAATGTCAGCAGAAGTGAACAACCTTGCTAACGTCTATGCCTTTTTGAAAAACACCTACGATACGGCTGATGTGCTATTGGCCCCCGCTCCAACATACGTACAATCGCTGACCGGAGAGGCCGATTCGAAAGTCATTTTCATCTACAAATATGACGAACATCGGAGCAGGGTCATGCAAATCGATGGAGCTCAATTCAGGAGCAAAAAAGGAGGGAGCACATCAAGTCAACCGGATTTGGATCTTACCGGATCGCCGCTAAAGGATGACGTGAAACTAGATGATTTAAATCTCTCTGATGAGCCGGGAGCAGTGATCTACTTGGAGAACCCGTGGCTGGACAAGGAAGAATGCTACGTACCGATTCCGGTGGAAAAAGCGACAGCGATTTTTCAAGAGGTGTTGAACAGTGATTATTCCGGCAGTGGTCAGTTGTGGGCTCTGTGCGATGCTCGTGATATGGATCAAACTATGCTGTTGCAGATTGTGTTGAAGAGAGGGGCACGGAATTTTATTAGAGGAGTAGTCAGGCTGTTGGGATGTTTTGCTGATGATACTCTTTCGATGGTCAGGTTCCAAAAAGTTCACGAAACAAGAACGCGAGCTGGTTCGGAGAAGAAACTGGAAACAAATATTGAACTGTGGTATAAAATCCAGTCCCACATAAGCGTTAAACTCTACTGGACCAATTACTCTGAACAGCCGTCGTTTTGCATCAATAAGAAAGCCGACATCTGGCTGCAGCAAACCATTCGCATTGACGACACTCAGTCGGTGGCGGAATATTTTTGGAGCCAGTTGCATCTGCTGGAAACAATCAAGGAGAAGATAATTCAAATTCGCAGCGAGGGTCGTCTTAATCTCGAAAACGATACGTTTGCCGGTGCGTTGGATATCGACCTGATTAAGGAGAAGGTCCACAAGATTTTAACGGAATTTTGTATGATGGAATCGACGGACTACAAGCTGGTACAGATCGGATCGGTTGTGGAGCGCGTAAAAAACAGGACAGCTGCTGACGTAACGGACCGGCTGTGGAGTGTCCTAAAATGTTAGTATTGATCGATGTTTCCACATTATATTATTTTCTAAAGTTGTACGTTTTTAGATTGCTCTGGGTACGATGATTTAAGGGAGGTTCTAACATTTATCTTTAAAGCTGCATCCAAAAGTAATCTCGCGGTAAGTTAAGCATTCAAATCCAACATTCAAACTAGAGTCACATTCTTATCTCACAGAACATTCCCAGTAACAACAATCGGCTAGCCCAGTTGATCAAATCGATTGCTCAAGGACGTCTGGCGATACCCATGCTAAGCGGAGCCGAACCTCTGGAGTTGCTGCTAGAAATAGGGCTGGAAAAAATTTTCAATGATTATCAGATTATTTTCCATGAGAGTAAGATTTGCAATCTAGACCTGGCGAAAGTGGGTAAAACTACGGCCACGAATGGAGGACAGAGTGCCTCTCGAGCCTCGAGTATAAGAAAATCCATGTACGACGCGGTAAAGCCATCGGAAGCCAAATCGGCTCACAGTCGTAAGACGACTTTACTGTCAGGCACTGGTAGCACCGAGCAGGATGATGATGATGACGGGGCCATTCGTAATAGTTATTTCAACGCGAACGAAGCTACGCTGAAGATTGGTAAACTGGCTCAGGTTCATCTATTGCTCGAACACTTGCTTTCGATCGAAACGCACTTGAAATTAACGAACATTTACTCGCATGTTGCTGAGGAATATTTTGCCCGGCCAGCTGTCAGCTTCGAAGATATACGGTCGCGCAAAACTGACCGACTAGAGATTCCGATTATGGACAATAAGATCATCGAACTGGTGGAAAACGCTACACCCTACATTCGCAAAGTTAAGATGACCAGCAAGTGCAAATTCCGTACAGTGCAAAGCACCTTCTACCAGAGCACGGAGCCGATTTTCCCTACCCATTTGTACAGTCAGCTTAACGCGGAATGCGCGGAAGGAGTGAACTCCTACTGGTGCTTGGAATATACGAAACTGATCAATCATTGAGAAGGCGGTCTCGTGAGTATTTTCTGTCTCCGTATGATCATCACAAACCTATAGAGATGTATGCGTTATAGGTGGAACTTTTGGAGCCTTTTTTGTTAGCCTTTTTCAACCTTTTCAGCTCCTATTGTTTTAGATTTTTAAAATCTGTTATTATTTTTCAATACTTGTCAGGTTCGTTTTTCAACAGTTTTTTTTTGCCCTGTTCTAGACCGTGTTTACAACAATTAAGAATATTTTGTATCGTCTGGCTTTCGAAAATATTTGAAGTGATGTTAGATGATATAATTTTCTAAAGTATCTTTCCTCCACTGTAACTTTCCTAACTTGTCTTAGGACCGAAGCGTTGATCTTCGGCTTAAGGCTTAATTTGAGATCTTATATTTAGGAAAATTAGTATTTTTAGCGTTGATTTGTTTGAAATGGTGTAAATATTAGAGATCGCTTTTTTCATTATTGTGTCAGGAGTGATTCCTCTCTAAACCTAATCCTCTCTCTAGAATCGAGACTATTGGTATATTGTTTGGAAATACACATCTGTTAAATAGAGAGAAGAATTTTACAAAATCATGAAAAGGGTATTTGTTTCTTTTTTTGTGTTCTAAGAATATGTACATTTTTGTTATATTTTTGTTCGTTTATTGTTACCATTAGATGAAGGCAGATTTGATTACTTCTTCGGCTTCCTTCGCGTGCCATGTGCTAACACCTACAGCGACGGTAGCTCCCTCGTAACGGCCACGATAGTCAATCTGTGGATAATGCAATCTATAATTTCAACGCTTACGTCCGTGCAAAAAAATCCTCAATTCTTACCCTCTTTCCACACATGTTCTCGAATCTGGGGTGAACGAAACTCCAAGCGCCCATATTACGGTGTTCCTCCTGACTCCAGATAACTTCGCGCGCATTTCCGTACTTGTCCAGCTCGTCGCGAATGCTCTGGACCGGGAACGGACAAAGTGATTCCACACGTATGATCGCTACATCCTTGTTTTTGGACGCCAAGCGTTCACTGTGTAAATTATAGTAATGTTTGCCGGTGCAGAGAATAACGCGTTTCACGCGTTTCGGATCGGTAACTTCGTGATCTCCAATAACCGCTTGGAAGTGCGTTCCCGGGGCTATTTCAGCATGCGTCGAAACGCACTCCGATAGGCGTAGTAACGTCTTAGGTGCTATTACAACCAATGGCTTGCGAAAGTTACGAATCATCTGACGACGTAACGCATGGAAATACTGGGCTGGTGTCGAAGGGTAGATGATTTGAAAATTAACGTCCTCGCCATCCGGAGTGGATTCCTTTGAATCGGTCAGCTGAAGGAACCGTTCCATACGACAGGAGCTATGTTCAGATGCAGCCCCATCGAAGCCATGCGGCAGCAGCATGACCAATCCGTTGCAGACCATCCACTTTGCTGAAATGAGTAGCAGACGATCGTAATTCTTTGCTAGATGTTAGAATCAATAGGATACTCACTTTCACCGCTAACCAAGAATGTATCGATCATGATTTGGGCCCCGTTAAAGAAATCCCCAAATTGAGCCTCCCAAATGATCATATTGTTCGGGTTGTCGATTGCCATGCCGTACTCGAATCCCAGCACTGCTTCCTCGGACAGTATACTGTTGGCGATCTCTAGCTTTCCTCCGGAACCTCCCTCCAAACTGTTTAGCGGAATGTAAATTTCGTTCGTATTCTGATCGACGAACATCGCATGTCGTTGGGAGAAAGTTCCCCGGCCAACGTCTTCGCCGCTGATACGAACATTGAAACCCTGATACATTAAGCTTCCAATTGCCATTGTTTCTGCTGTGGCCCAATCCAGCCGCGTTCCTTCGGCGATCCTTTTCAAGCGTGCTTCCACGTGGTGTTTTTTCAAGTGCGAGTGCAGGGCGAAATCTGACGGGTATTCCACACTCGTTCGGGCGATTAGATGCAGTAGACTATAGTCTACACCAGTGTCCCAAGTGGTGATCTCACTTCCAGCTTGTTGCATTCCGCTCCACTGCTGTTCGAAGTAGCCCTTCTCCGGTTGGTATTCGTTAAGATTTTGCAGCTCCGAATTGAGGAAGTCCGTGTGGTTTTTAACTATGGTCTTAACATCAGCCTGTTCCAGTTCACCAGTTGCTAACAACTTGGCTGCGTACAGGTCCGGAACTGACTTACGGTTGTGAATTATTTTGTAAAGCAGGGGATTTGTGAAAGTTGGATCATCCATTTCGTTGTGACCCCACCGTCGGAAGCAGTTGAGATCGATGAAAATGTCCTTCCCGAAAATTTGCTGGTAATTAAACGCCAGCTGAGTTACCTTGGACAGCGCTTCCGGGTCATCGCCATTAACGTGGATCACAGGTGCCATTATGCTTTTGGCCAGATCGGATGAATAGGGCGTTCCACGGCCACGGTCTCCTGGTGTAGTGAAACCGACTTGATTGTTCACGATCATGTGAATCGATCCACCGACGTCGAAGTGCGGCACAGAGGCCATCATCAGGCATTCTTGGTTAACTCCCTGACCAGCGAACGCCCCATCACCGTGCAGTTGAACGTTTAGTATCTTAGAGATTTGAGCGCCGTCATTGGCATACGGTCCATCCTGCTGTGAGAGCTGTTTCGCCCGTGTTTTACCCATGCAAACGGGATTGACCGCTTCCAGGTGGGACGGGTTATGAAGCATGTTCAAGTGAATGGTTTTATCACGGACTGATAGGTCCTGTGAGGTATCTGAAAAGTTTGTTCGTGACATTAAATTGTTCTGGAAAATATATTTAAGTTCATCTTACGGAAGTGACTTGCAATATCACACATGGCCTTTGCATCGGCAGGAAACTCGGGCAAACCCTTGAATTTGCGGAAAATTTTCGCCGGCCTCGTTTGGAACAGCGTGGTTAGCACATTTAGCTTACCTCGATGAGGCATGCCTACTACGACGTTTTTGATATCGGCGTCGGCTGCACAGATAAACAGTTGGCGGTAAAATGCCATTATGCTCTCCGCACCTTCGCCGCCATACCGTTTGACGGTGGGAAACTTGACGGCTAAGAAATTATCGAATGCCTGTGACTTGAGCAGCAATTCCGCAATTTCTCTCCGGTCTTGCGTCTTCAAATCATCTTGAAATAGTCGCTCGTATTCCTCTATCAGCCATTCTCGTTCGTGTTCGTTTTCGATGTACGCCAGTTCTATACTAGTTGCACCGCAGTAAATTTTTTCCAGCAGTTCTTGGAGCTGTGCAGTGGACACGGTCGATGAGATGTTAGTTTGAACTATACCAGCGGGATCAACTGTTTCGTTGCCGGACAATCCGTAGCGTGCATAATTCAATACTGGTGGATCTTCAATAGGTTGGGTGAATAGCATTGGATTGACCGCGGCCTTTCGGTGAGCATAATTCCGGTAGGCTTCAACCCACCGATGAACGTTGCTGTTTCGTGTTCTAGCTTCAACGATGTGTTGTTTCACTGAAGTAACAGAAAAAAAAATTGTAATAAACCTCTCCTAATTCTTACTAACTCATCCAATCGTTAATAATACTCCCTCAAACTTCAGTACAAATTTGGGAGTTTGGTGACATAGATATTGTCAAAATTTCTAAAAATGGGTAGTAAGGTTATATGCACCCGGAAACAACACTTTTTTATTATATTTTGAACAACATCTCTCTCTACTAAACGTAACCCTAGGTCAAAGCTTGCCTCAATTATCGATATCACCAAGCTAACAAAAGTTCTCTGAAATCTCAGTTAACTTCACAAAATAGTTTACGAGCAATCCCTCTACAGCGATTACTTTAGGGCGAAGTGTCTTCTAAAGCATCACATGAGAGTTGGATAGATACTCCGATGGGACTATTTCTACGCTGATAAGAGATCCCGGTACACAGTGTAAATAAGATTTTGCGAAAATCATTTCGCATACTCGCATGTGCTTGAGCTGAACTTACACTTAAATTCCTGTCGTACTTTAGGTGTAAAACCGAACACTCCTCGGGTACTGTGGTACTGTCGGGAAATGATCCTGAACATTTTGACCCCAACTTTGTTGATTCAGCGCCCACACACTTTACGCTTTCACGTCGCGCAACGGTATGTTATTTTGTCTTCCTAGTCGTCAAGGGGCAGGCAGGCAGGAGATAAAAATGCGATTGTTTTGAGGTTCTTTTTTTCACTGCTGCTACACACAGTGTTCCTTTCTTGGTCGCCGTCAAACCAACCTCTGCGGGGAGGGAACACAGATCGGCACGAGCGCTAAAACGAAACTGAGAGTGATTTGCTCAGCGATCAACAACAACCCAATTCAATCTGCTCTGTGTCCACCTTTCCCGTTGGACGAGAGATTGGCCGTCCGTTGCATTGGGCATAAATTTGTGTTTTTTTTTCATATTTTTTCTCTTTTTGCTTTGTTGTCATTCTTGTGTTTCTCTGTCATTCTGCCTTATTTTTAAAGTCACAAAATATTTTCAGGAATTTTATTCTATTCATTATAACGCACACCCTAACTGAAGTGCCAATTCCTAATCAAAACGATAGCGTCGCTTTGCCGTTGAACTTGCTGATAACTAATCTCACTTGTTGCGCTCAGTTTGTATTTGCGTTGGATGGTGCTTTGGGGGCCGGTTTGATGGCCTGTTTCGAATTCGTTTTGGGCATATGGTTCAACTTATGTTTTCTGAAAGCTTCGTATGGGCTGGGAGCGTACGCAAATTTTTTTATTATATCGGCTGATTTTGTTTACGCTCATCTTAATCTAGTCAAAATATTCTGAGATTCGTATAGCATTTAAAGGGAGACATTTTTACATTTTTTACGTATGCAAATTAGTACTGTAATTGGTAAAACAGGGTAACATTGGTCAGCTTGGCTGGATTTCGATTTTTATTGGAGGAAAATTGCAAACTACTTTTTTACATCTCTTAGCATTAAAAGTGCTAGGTGCTACTATAAAACTAAATGTTTCAAGCTTAGAGATGTTTTTTCAATGATATTGTATCTGAACACCAGTTGAATTCACTCAGAGAGGATAATTTGGGATTCAGGGCGAAGTGTTAGAAGAAAAAACAATTCTGTTTTATACCTGGGGTGATTCACTTTATTGTACAGGGTGACAAAAAAGTCCGATCACACAGGAAAATCTCAATATTTCAAAGAATAAGAAGAAAATCTGAATCTGGCTTTCATAGCTTTATTCAGTAACTCATAAAGATACTTCACAGACGAACCAGCTTCACACGTCTCGGAAAGTCGTCGCAAGCGGCGCGCACGTGCTCCATCGGCATCTCGTCCCAGAATATCGTGATCACTCGCTTGAATTGCTCCAAATTTGTTATTTTATAGTCGTTCAGCTATCCCCACACGAAATAATCCAGTGGATTCAGATCCAGAGACGACGGAGGCCATTCATTCTTCGAAATGAAATCGGTCAAGTTTTCCTCACACCACGCCTGAACAACCTTTGCGGTGTGGGATGGGGCGCCATTTTGCTGGAAGCAGTAGTAATCGTCTTCAAACAATAGTTCAGCTTGAGGCAGAACATTTTCATTCAAAACCGTGTCCAGGTAGTACGCTGCGTTGATTTTGACCCCTTTATCGATAATAATAAGAGGCAGTTTACCTCTCTTGCAAATGGCTTCCCAAACCCTCACTGACGTCTTATTTTGGAACCGGGAACCGTTCAGTTTGTCCGCAGGAGCTTGCTGGAGGCTCACACTCCAAACTCGATCATTTTGGCGATTGACTGTTTGCTCCTAAACGAACAGCTTCTCGTCCGAAAAAATAATCTCGTTATTTGCGCGCCAACCGAGCAACTCCCGCGATCGTTGGTACCTCTTGTCCTTTGTAGCTTTGGTAACCCCATGAACCACCTGTTTTTTGTACGGTGTAAGTTTTGAATCCTTGCGCAGAAGCAGGCGGTTTGATTCTCGGTTCATTTTAAGGTTCCTGACCAGCTTCCGTGCAGATTTGGCGGGACTCCGGCGAATCCGGTCTCGTATAATCTTTTTCAGCCTTGGAGTTCTCACAGACCTTGGTCGTCTAGATCGTGCCTTGTCCTCGGTGCCTCCAGTCTCTAGGTTCCGATTTATGGTCCGGTACACGAATTTCCGGTTGATTCCGAGCGGTTTTAGGTGTTTGAATATGTGTCCGGGTTTGTACCCTTTTACATATTCAGCGATAACAGCTGCTCTTAACTCTGCCATGGCTCACAACTCAATGTAAACAAACTGCACAGAAACGAAACTCTGCCACTTTAGGCAGCAAAGTTAACCCTTTCATTTTACATATAGATGGCACCAGAGAGATGCAACGTGTAGGCTACAGGCGACCCCAAAAAAGTGTGAGCGGACTTTTTTGTCACCGTGTACCTTTCTGATCTATGGAAATATTAGGCTCGGCGATTCTATTGAGCGCGATTCAATTTGAGATCATTTTCTATTCTGGCCTTTTCTGGCCTTGAGAAGCACTTTTCGGCAATTCTGAGCTCAATTTGGGATCATTTTCTATTTCGACCTTTTCTGTCCCTTAGAATCACTTTCCAGCGATTCTTATTCTTCTATTTTATTCTTTCCTGGCCCTTTGAAGCACTTTTCGACGATTCTGAGTTCAATTTGGGATCATTTCCTATTTTGGTCTTTTCTGGCCTTAGGAAGCACTTTTTGACAATTCTGAACTTAATTTGGGATCATTTTCTTTTTGGCCTTCAGAAGGGGTTTTTGGTGATTCTGGGCTTAATTTGGGATCATTTTCTTTTTTGGCAATTTCTGGCCTTTAGAAGGCGTTTCCGGCGATTCTGAGCTCAATTTGGGATCATTTTCTATTTTGGTCTTTTCTGGCCTTCAGAAGCACTTTTCGTCGATTCTGAGCTTAATTTGGGATCATTTTCTATTATGACCTTTTCTGGGCCTTAGAAGCACTCTTCGGCGATATTTAGCTCAATTTTGGATCATTCTCTATTTTGGCCTTTTCTGGCCTTCAGAAGCACTTTTCAGCAATTCTGAGCTCAATTTGGGATCATTTTCTGTTATTGCATTCAGAAGCACTTTTAAGCAATTGTGAGCCCAAATTGGGATTATTTTTTATATTGGTCTTTTCTAGCCTTCAGAAGCATTTTTCGGCGATTCTGAGCTCAATTTGGGATCATATTCTTTTTGGCCTTTTCTGGCCTTTAGAAGGGGTTTTTGACGATTCTTAGCTTAATTTAGGATCATTTTCTTTTTTGGCTATTTCTGGCTTTAAGTAGGCGTTTTAGGCGATTTGAGTTCAATTTGGGATCATTTTCTATTTTGATCTTTTCTGGCCTTTAGAAGCACTTTTCGTCGATTCTGAGCTTAATTTGGGATCAGTTTCAATTTTGACCTTTTCTGGTCCTTAGAAGCACTTTTCGGCGATATTGAGCTCAATTTGGGATCATTCTCTGTTTTGGCCTTTTCTGGCCTTCAGATGCACTTTTCGGCAATTCTGAGCTCAATTTGGGATCATTTTCTGTTATTGCATTTAGATGCACTTTTAAGAGATTGTGAGCTCAAATTAGGATTATTTTCTATATTGGTCTTTTATAGCCCTCAGAA
The DNA here is from genome assembly GCF_029784165.1 of Wyeomyia smithii. NCBI lineage: Eukaryota > Metazoa > Arthropoda > Insecta > Diptera > Culicidae > Wyeomyia > Wyeomyia smithii. Next base: position 31,271,742 of record NC_073694.1, read on the forward strand.
GCACTTTTCAGTGATTCTGAGCTCAATTTGGGATCATATTCTTTTTGGCCTTCTGCACTTAATTTGGGATCATTTTCTATTTTGATATTTCTGGCCCTTAGAAGCACTTTTCGGCGATTATGAGCTCAAATTGAGATCATTTTCTATTTTGGTCTTTCCTGGCCCTTAGAAGCACTTTTTGGCGATTCTAAGTTCAATTTGGGATCATTTTCTATTTTGGCCTTTTCTGGCCTTTAGAAGCACTTTTCGACAATTCTGAACTCAAATTGGGATCATTTTCAATTTTGGTCTTTTCTGGCCCTCACTTTTCGACGATTCTGAGTTCAATTCGGAATCATTTTCTATTTTGGTCTTTTCTGGCCTTAGAAGCACTTTTCGTCGATTCTGAGCTCAATTTGGAATCATTTTATATTTTGGCCTTTTCTGTTCTTTAGAAGCACTTTTCGGCGATTCTGAGCTCAATTTAGAGTCATTTTCTATTTTGACCTTTTTTGGCCCCTAGACGCACTTTTTAACGATTTTGAGCTCAATTTGGGATCATTTTCTATTTTGTCCTTTTCGGCGGTTCTGAACTTAATTTGGGATCATTTTCAATTTTGGCCTTTTCTGGTTTTCAGTAGCACTTTTCTGCGATTCTGAGCTCAATTTGGAATCATTTTCTATTTTGGCCTTTTCTGTTATTTGGAAGCACTTTTCGGCGATTCTGAGTTCAATTTGGGATCATTTGCTATTTTTATTTTTTCTGGCCCTTAGAAGCACTTTTTGGCGATTCTTTGCTTAATTTTGGATCATTTTCTATCAATTGTCGAAAAGTGCTTCGACAATGCTGTTGGCTTTGTGCCAACGGAGGCAAATCCGTCATTACTTCGAAGACTTTTCTGGAAGGCAAGCTCCAGAAAACTGGGAAAGTCTCAAAAAACCACCAGGATTTGAAGAATTTGGAATCATTTTATATTTTGGCCTTTTCTGTTCTTTAGAAGCACTTTTCGGCGATTCTGAGCTCAATTTAGAGTCATTTTCTATTTTGACCTTTTTTGGCCCCTAGACGCACTTTTTAACGATTTTGAGCTCAATTTGGGATCATTTTCTATTTTGTCCTTTTCGGCGGTTCTGAACTTAATTTGGGATCATTTTCAATTTTGGCCTTTTCTGGTTTTCAGTAGCACTTTTCTGCGATTCTGAGCTCAATTTGGAATCATTTTCTATTTTGGCCTTTTCTGTTATTTGGAAGCACTTTTCGGCGATTCTGAGTTCAATTTGGGATCATTTGCTATTTTTATTTTTTCTGGCCCTTAGAAGCACTTTTTGGCGATTCTTTGCTTAATTTGGGATCATTTTCTATCAATTGTCGAAAAGTGCTTCGTCAATGCTGTTGGCTTTGTGCCAACGGAGGCAAATCCGTCATTACTTCGAAGACTTTTCTGGAAGGCAAGCTCCAGAAAACTGGGAAAGTCTCAAAAAACCACCAGGATTTGAAGAATTTGGAATCATTTTATATTTTGGCCTTTTCTGTTCTTTAGAAGCACTTTTCGGCGATTCTGAGCTCAATTTAGAGTCATTTTCTATTTTGACCTTTTTTGGCCCCTAGACGCACTTTTTAACGATTTTGAGCTCAATTTGGGATCATTTTCTATTTTGTCCTTTTCGGCGGTTCTGAACTTAATTTGGGATCATTTTCAATTTTGGCCTTTTCTGGTTTTCAGTAGCACTTTTCTGCGATTCTGAGCTCAATTTGGAATCATTTTCTATTTTGGCCTTTTCTGTTATTTGGAAGCACTTTTCGGCGATTCTGAGTTCAATTTGGGATCATTTGCTATTTTATTTTTTTCTGGCCCTTAGAAGCACTTTTTGGCGATTCTTTGCTTAATTTGGGATCATTTTCTATCAATTGTCGAAAAGTGCTTCGTCAATGCTGTTGGCTTTGTGCCAACGGAGGCAAATCCGTCATTACTTCGAAGACTTTTCTGGAAGGCAAGCTCCAGAAAACTGGGAAAGTCTCAAAAAACCACCAGGATTTGAAGAAGGTGGAAGATGAAACTGTGTAAGGAATTTTGATGAGTGGTGTTAAGTACAATGGTCCAAAAGGTGCTTTCAGCTTGATTTCAGATCATTCCCACACTGTTATTTCCCAGCCTTCAGCAGTATTTTCAGTGTTTCCAAATTGCATTTCATATTATTTTTTGGGGCCTTCTCAGAAATGCATTTCGTCGATTCCATGTAGAAGATCTACACGGGATTTGTGACTTTTGGAAATTCAGAATTAGTTATGAATTCAGATCAGTTTTTTCACATAAACAAATCAACTTTATTTATTCTGAAGTAAAAAAAGTAGTTTATAACTTTAATGATCAGTTAAAACACGATTCCCATAAGTGAACCATGCAAAAATTTTTGGGATATTCCACAGTGGATTTATATAGCAACCCTTATTTCACAATATATGGTTAAGGAATGTTACGGATATCCAAATCCGCATCCGTAACTGCGGAACATCCGCATGAAAATTGACATCTGTAGCATACCATGCGGATGTTGAGAAAAAATATCCCTTCATAAAATTTTGTAGAAAAATTTTCCTTGGTGTGTTTGTTGCTCGCTTGAATAGTTTTTGCACTGGGGAGGGACATGGGCATGCGAAATAAGCAAAAAAAAAAAACACACAAGGGATGCTACGAATATCTGCATCCGCATCCGCATGAAAATTGACATCCGCATCTACATCTGCATCCGTAATCACATATCCGCATCCGCATCTGCAGATGTCTAAAAAATCAGATCCATAACATCCCTAATATGGTTGTTTGAGTTATGAAATTTCAAACTTGGTGAAAATTTACCTCAATCACCGCATTTCCTCGCAACTTTGGTCGATCGATTTGTTTGTTTTGCCGATCAATTCGTATTGTTTTTAGGTTATAAGAAAGGTGGTTATTTGAAAGGGGGTTTTCTGCAAGAAAAACGCTCAGAAATTTCACTGTAAAGTCAGTTCTTTATTCTGCTAAAATTTCACCTGTTGGAGCTAAAATTCACCTGTTGAAGAAATGGCATAAATGCAATGAATCAAATGTTACCCAAATATTCTCAGCGTAAAATCTGGTAGGTTGCCCATAGAAAAAGATGGCGACTGACTGGACCTGTAATATTCAACTTCGTGGACGAAACACCAAGACAATTATAATTCGTAGTTATGGACAATTTGAATTCGGTTTATATCACATGATGGATGACTTTCACTATACTACAAAATTTATTCTATTTCTAATTTTTATGATATTTTTCGATATAAACTTTACATCTCACTTCAGAAGGTCTACACATTTACACCCGTGAAGCATAATCGAGAGCTATCTATCACAGTCCACCCGAGGCCTTCATCATCAATCAACCTTGGGCTGTGGTGAGTACTTGTGGTCGGTACTCAAGCTTTCTGGAGTTGTTGCTGCTGCTGCTCCATTTTGCTTTTCAGCAAGCCACGACAGATAAGCAGCCCAATCAATGCGAGCGGAATGAGCAGCACGAAGACAAAAGTTAGCGCAACGCCTGCTTGTCGAGCGGCATACTCTGGTTCACCTGTTTTTTATTTTGAGGTTGAAAAAAATGTGGTTGAACTTTTATGATAGAAAAAATAAAACAATACACAGCTCTCAACGGGCATTGTCTGCGCTGAAAATGAAACCATAAATATTATTTTTAGGGTATGTTAGTACAGTAGACAGTGTAGGACATTGAGTTAGTTTTATTGATTTCACCATTTACGCTTATCATAAAATACACACTGTTGGCCTTATCGCTAGGAAAAAAAAACATGTTATCTACTTGAGCTGTACGCGACTAACTGTAGAAACGAAAATAAGATGACGGAATCAGTGATGTCGAAAAAATACCTGACTGCTCCCTCTATCTGAGGTTTTGTAGCAATATGGCTTTGTCAAGGATAGTTAAAAGTTAGACCTCGGTCGATCGGCTGTCCAGGCGGGCTGGAAGGCCTACGTTCTGAACGAGGGGCTGGTTGCTGCTTTGTCCACCGTAGAAAGTGCTGTTGGGTTGGGTAGTTGTGGGAAATTCACCGGGTCGTCTTTGATTGACCGGCGAGGGTTCCTCAGTGGCAAAACTACTGTTACGATCGATTCCACTGAAAGTTGGACTGTAGGCTCCGTACGCGCGCGTCGGAGACTCGGTCGGCGGTGGTGGATAAGTATTTTCTTCATCGTCACTGAACATCGAAGGCCCCGCGGCCGCTCCGTTTTCTGTTCCGGTAGTTAGTCTCCGTCGACCTAGTTGTTTTTGATCAGCCATATTCTTATATTGGAATTCATTTACAACTTTATCTCTATATTCACCTCCTTCCGAGGACGTGATGTCTTCTTCATCCAGGTCCATCTTCTTTGGCTCGAATTGTATGTCGGGCTTGCCTTCCAACGGTTCGTGGGTTTTGTAGGTAGCGTCGTACCGGCGGACCTTCTTGATCGTGTTGTCATCATATTCGCTACCGTCACTGTTCAGGTTGCGCAGTGTTGCGCGCGAACCCGACCGAGACGGGAGTGGCATACGCCAGTCCGGATCGTCCTTCAACTTGCGCTTACGGAAGCAATAGACTCCACAGACAATACACATAATCAACGGTATCATTACAGCTAGGACAATGCCCGTTGTGATCCAGGCGGTACGACGGGCATAGAATACCTTGCCTAGATGGGCAGAGAAATCTCCGGTTAGATATGTTCCCTAACGCTCGAAAGCCCGGAACGTCGAGCGGTACTTACGTAGACATTCGGTGAATCCATACTCCGGAATATCCCATTGACCGTTCTCACGGCAGACACGTCGTGCGTCACCTATCAGGAAGAATCCTTCGTTGCACTCGAATGACACCCGAGCGCCCGGTGTGAACATAAAGTTCGACTTGCGCCCGAATCGAGGAGTTTCCAATATTCCGCATGATATTATCCGCCTAAAAAGATTGTATTAAAGTAGAACATAGTAGAATTATGTAGTGGTCAACTCACTCATTGTTTATAGTCTGTATGTTAATGGCACTGGCGTGATAGTTTTTGGTGAAATGTGCCATTTCCCGATTCAGTGTCATTCCGAAGTCATACCGACACTGGTAGCTTTCACCGCAGAGTTCCTCCGCCCGTTCTATGTCATGTGTTCGATTCGGCGGCAGGAACTCTCTCGGTTCGCGCCGGAACTCCGGCAAGAACGTAGCGTTTGCGAAGTAACTGGACGTCCGTCCGAATTCTCGTGTGAAAAGTGCCTGCCCAACCCCTTCCTGTTCTCGATCTGACAGCATCCCTGTTAAAAAAAGAACGATTTTATTTTATTCTTTTTTCAAAAGTGCTCATGCTTACAATGCATTGCAAAGTTGTTGTGTATATCTCCGAAGTGATTCAAATTGGGCGCTATAACGGTTCCATCCGGACGAACCAAATCATCGGCCATATTCCAGCTCCAGTTGCCGAAAAGTCCTCGCGTTTTATTCTGAAAAATACATTCTTTTACCATTCACCATACAGTGAGGATAGTAGGATAAAGCATACTATGAAACTCCAAGGAGTGTAAACTCTCGCTGTCATAAATCCGTTATTCTCCACCACCTCTACGCCGACTCCTGACGAAAACATGATCACAACTTCCGACTGGTTCAGAATGTACGTCGGAGTGTACACGGTAACTCCATGGAAATGCTGGAACTTCAAACTCTGTCTGTCGAAGTAAATTCGCCGCTGATCGGCGAAAACATCCAGCCGATATCTCCACTGGGCGTACTGCGGTCGTAGCCGTACTTCAATAATCGTAGAAGTGTTACCCCGGGCAGCGATCGATGTTAAATGTGTTGCCATAACCGGTCCGTGGATGTTACGTGGAACCTGTTCGAAACGACCCTGAACGTCGATACGTTCCTGGCCATTGTTGCCGCGTAGAAGCACGAATTCACCCATTCCGTTGAAGGTGTACTGCAGCCCATCGAACGTCACAACGTGAGGATCACCGAAGACGGCAGCGACAGCCGGCGATTGATAAGCAATACAGTCCTGAGAAGGTCGTCGTTCGAATCGGAACGTTTCACATCCGACAGCTTGTTCATCCTGCCACATACAGCACGAGTAATACGGACGTACGTCGTGGAACCAAGTGGACAAGGTGGGCACTTTGTTAGCTTCATTCCACGGCATCTGGCCAATGTTGTGATTACGGCGTGGTCGTGATCCCCACATTTGATCGTACGAAAGCATCAAGTAGCCGTTACGATCGTAGCAGCACTGCTGCTCGGAACCCTGGGCCGACGGTTGTCCTGACCGCATACAGTGGATCGCTCCCCGGTGATGCAAACAGGTTGGGTTCGTATCTCGATCGCAGTCGGGATCCGGCAGATAGCGGCCTTTATCGTAGATTGCGTGTTCCATCATGCAGGGACAGATCGGCAGCTCATGGGCGAAGTTGCGCAGGAAGCGATCGGTCATCAGCCAATTGTCACACAGCGCTCTCGGCCAATTTCTACCGTGGATTCGTTCCCACTGGGGTCCGAAGTACCAACCTAGAGGGATCGGTTTAGACCATAGAACGCTGCAATTAAAAATATGATGTAAACAATTTGTCACTTCCGTAATTGTTAAACAACTTACGGTGAAATTGCCAGTCCGTTGAACTGCTCTGGGTTGGTTAGGTTGATCTGAATGAATCCGAACTGCATGTCCACGGTGCGTGGATTATCTCGAAGTCTGTAGTTTGCAGGAGCAATCGTGTATGATCCAGTGTTTGTCAGTTGTGCCTCAAGCATATCGATGTATTCCAATTCCGGTCTGAAATGATGAGAATGAATTAATAGTGACTAACTTTTGAGTCGATCACTAATAAGACTCACCGAATAGTCGCCTCGCGGTATCCCCAAAGCGAAATCTGTACGTTAGCATTCAAGTTGGTTGTCAAATTGTACCGATTCCAGGTGATTCTAATTTCCGACGGACTGCGTCGATGGACGTCATCCGACTCGAAGAAGATCCGATCTGTTGCCGTCGCTGGGGTTTCGACAAAGTAGCGTCCTCGCCACTTGAACCGTTCTACGCCAACCGAAATCTCGAAGCGAATGTATCCTTGCGCCTTCAGGAACGGCTGAACGCAGATGGCACGATTCGTGTCCACCACCGTTCCGATAACCTCCTCCGTGTCGAACCGGCAAGCAACGCGATCGTTGGGCATGAAGCAAGGTCCAGTAATGTTCACCACCGTTCCTCCTAACATGTTTCCTGACTCCGGGGCGAACACTAACGGCAAATGTGCGGCGTCTATATCCTTGTTGCAGGTACCAAGCATAATGCGTTCATCTAGACGGAAGATGTGCCTTCCGGGGAAACCGTTCGCCCAACCGCGTCCTGTCAAGTCACGCAACACTGAAGCCTGGCTGTACGGTTTGTACTCATACGCCTGTGTACCGTTTCCTGCGTTGAATCCGATCTACAAAAATCCTTTGATTAGTATCCACCGAGAATCCTCACTTAGAGTAACTTACGAAAGCAGGAACACCACCCTCTCCACCAGTTGTATCACCACCCGCTTCAGTGTGTGATGACCAATTAATGATTGCGTAGTTAAAGATTGCGTATGTGTACACTTCATCAGTAGCGAGAATCATTTGGAAACTATTCGTCTAAAATGTTTCGAAAATTTAACCTTATTTCCAATATTCCTTCTTAAGCTACCGACAAATTTTACCTTAAACAAAGAGTTATCAATCCCCCCAGCGAAGCTCATATTCTTCCAGGTCGTGATGATGACGTGCTTCGGAATGAAGGTGTCCGAACCGACCACTCCTTCCCGTATATCCCACATTGCCCGCTCGCGCATTTCAACTCCCGGTCGGTCGGTTCGGGTCTGTAAATCACGCTCCATCCGGAAGTAAACCCCGGGGGAACGCTGATCGATATCGGTGTCGTAGATTCGACCGATACGGCATTTGGAGAAAAATATTCCAATAAAGGACGGATCGTTACGGCGGGGCCAATCCTTGATTGGGAACGACAGCGGGTAAGTGTAGTGCTCCGGTGGGTCGGAAAATTCGAGAAAACCGTTCATCGACACTCGGGTGTAGTTGAAACGGAAACCGTAGAACGGAAGCTGGAAGTTGAAGTTCTTGTGCACCTGCGGCATTGAGGCATGAATGTCACGCTGCAGATCGCCAATATTCTCCGGTCCACCGCGGTCGTAGAATGGGTAGAAGAATTGCCGGCGAAGTTCCGCCAGTCGGGCGGATGTGATGGTGTACGCCGTGCCGTCTTTTTGGAAGTTGGGTGGGTCCTTCGGCTGAACGCGGTTCATTGGATCTGGTCGAACGAGTGAGAAATTGGCATGAGTTGTATTGAATTGCTGCTGAATAATCATCGCTGGGTTCTCAGAATGTAATCAGTCTGGGAGATAACTGGCTATCTATAAGGTTGTGTGAGTCATACACAGGTTGCGTGCGTTTGTTGGTTATTTAGTGGGTAGACTCATTGACATATTATCTTAAAAACTAATAGTAGTAGTAATACTATTTCACAATTACTTGCAACACTATTTTTATTCATTTGCTTGGACGATAAATAGTTTCAAATGGTCTCACTGGAAATAGTAGGTACACTCATTACATAGGCCCATATTACAGAAGACGAGACGAGCAACTCAACTCGCCCGCAGGCGAGCAAAATGTTGTATTAGGGAACACAAGTGAAGCTTGGCTGGTGTGGTGACAGCTGAGTGACAGACGAGCTACTCGTCTAAAATCCCGCCGGCTCGCCATCTGTAATACCAACAATGTTCAGACGAGTAACTCGCCGCTCGCCTCATCTTTTGTAAAAGGGGCCATAGTTTTACGATGAATTGTAAACCTGCCACATTTTCTTGACTGAGACGTTTACTCAATAAACACTTAGACATTTTTTATTTCAAACAGCGTAATTCAAAATTCCGTGTAAAAACTGTTTAAAAAATCAGGGTGTACATCTATTTTATCGAACACAATATTTTGAATGTTGTGAAGATGTTTCCAGTGCGTGTTTCGTGATTTTTCGCATGCAGTACCACGGTCAAAATCTGGGTCTATGAGATTAAACGGGGACGATCGCCTACAAAGAAAATGAAGATAGTGCCATTCACTGGTCAAGTTATGGCAACGGTTTTCTTGCATGCGCATGAGATAACTATTCATTATATTTAAAAAAGGGAAAAAAACAATCAACGCTGAGGATTTTGCGAAATCACTGGAGCATTTTCATTATGAAATCATGAAAAAAGACCATTTTTGTAAAGAAAAAATTACTCATTAAGAAAATACACTAGTTCACACCTTTTAGTTACATTTAGTTTCCTCGCATGGAGGTTTTGCTTTCAAACTTTTCTTGTAAAAAAGCAAAAACTCATCAATTGTGATGGTAGTTGTAGTAACCGCGGATGGTGGGTGTATCCATAAAACAAAAATTTTGAGAATTGCTTATTGAAGGCTTGTTAATCAGACTCGTAGGAAATTATTGAACTGTCTTCTTCATAAATGATTTTTGGAAATGATATCAACTGATCAAAAACCGGTTCACTTCGGCTTGCTGTCTTAAAAAAAAACAAGATTGCAATCAGTACCAAAAAAGGTAAACAAAGCGTAAAACGTAAACGATTCGATTCAATCTATTCCCAATTGATTCGATTGGGTGACACTGATGTGTTGGGTTGAGTATTTGTTTCGAACCGTTTGTGTTTTTTTGAAGTAAGGTGAAGATGTTTTATCTGGCAAAAACACATACCTTCCATACGTATGCATGTGTGATTTGAATTTCACCTGTTTTAGTTACCACTTCTATACTTTTCCTTTTACTTATTCTAAAATCAAGATTGGATGAAAACACAGAAATGATAAATACCAGAAAATATTCAACAAGACAGATATTAAACGAAAGGAAAAATAGTTACAAAGACACAAATGACACAAATGTGTTATGGATTTATCGAAATTCTTATATTTTATCAAAAAAATAAATAATTTTCACCCATTTTGATATGATTTAATGAGTTAAGAATAAATAAAAAAGGGATCAAAAAGAGGCTAAAAATTAGTTAAAAAAAGGACAAAAGAGGGTTTTTGGCAAAAATAAGTACTACACATTACACTTTTTATCCACTTTCACTATTTAATTCTATCACTTTTAGTGATAGAATTAAATAGTGAAAGTTGATAAAAAGTATAATGTGTAGTGTAAATATTCTATCAAAATGCTCGAACAGAAGTTAATAAAAAAAAGTAGTTAAAAGTCTTGTTGATAACAGGTTTAAACGGTGAGAAAATGTCAATCTAGCGACAAAAGGTGTCAAAAAATAAATTCAATATTACTTAAAATAAACCAAAAAATGGGCGTTAAAACTGGGTAAAAAACTGAACTAAGTTAAGCTTAAAATGTGCCGAAAAAAAAATTATCTGAGCCAGACCAAAATTAAAAATATATTAAAAAATGAACCAGGAAATGAATATCAAATGTGCCAAAACTGGATGAAAAATCAAACAAAACTAAGCTTGAAATAAAAAGTGATTAAAAGTGGGTAAAACCAAAATTAAAAATTAAACTAGAAAATGGGTATAAAATGTGCCAAGACGGGATCAAAAACCAAACTAAACTAAGCTTGAAAAGTACCGAAAAGTATTCTCAGAATAAGACAAAAAAGATCTGAATCAGACAAAAAAATTGTTAAAAGTAGATCAAAATTGCTTCAGAAAATCTAAAATTTATTGTGTTAAAAATGAGTAAAAAACTTAAAACCTGTTGAGAAGGTCAAAGGAAAATTTTTGGGAACGAAAGAAGGCTCAAAGCTGGCCGAAAAATGTGAAAAAATGTCCTAAATTCAGAAAATGACAACGAGCCAAAATTGTATCAAAGCTATGTTTGAATGCGTCAAGCAAAATATGTTCAAAAGAAACAAAACAAAATAAATCGAAATGGCTGCAAATAAATGAAAAATGTGTCACACAAGTACCGAAAATGCAACAAGAAGTGTCAATTCACCAAAAAAAATGAAATCGGCTAAAAAATTGTAAAAAAAACTAGTCAAGACTTAAAATAAAAAAGTTGTCAAAAATGTCTGCAAATGCTATTCAACACTAACAAAAAAGTTACAAAATGAATAAATAATGTTGCCGAAAATAGGGAAAAATTTACCATATATTTCACTTAAGGCAGAAACAGGCAAAAGTCGTTGTAAAAATTGAAACTTTTTCGAAGGAATTATTTATTTTTACCTATTTTGATCTATTGTGTTAAAAATAAGTTAGAAAAATATAAAAAGGAGTCGAAATTGAGCCAAAATTCAACAAAGAGTCGATCAGAAATGGGAATTTTCGGAATCAATAGATCAGTTTAAAACAAAAAAGCCTTCAAAATCATGCGTTCTATCAAAAAGAAAATATGTAAGAAAATTTTATCGAAAAAAAAACTGCCCGAAGTGTCAAAACCGACGAAAATATGTTTATGTTGTTGTTGTTGTAATATGTTTGAATGTGCCAAATAAACCAAAAGTGTCAAATTAAAGAGGTAAAAAAATAACCAAAATGACAGAAATAAGTGTTGCAAATTTAAAAAAGTTATATTTAAACAATAGAAAAAAGTATCAAAAAAATTATAAAAAGTAATTATTGTTCGCCTGTTTTAATCCATTGGCGTAAAAAATGGGTCAAAAATGGGCCATAATTTAGCTAAACGTCGGTCAAAAGTAAGAAACTTGAAAGTCTTATCAAAAATATGTTGAAAATGTGATAAAATGCTATCAGCAACAAAAAGTGAAAGTGAAAGCAAAAAATTGAAAAATTAGTTAAAAAATGAGACAGAAGATATGGAATGTGTCAAACTGGATGAAAAACGAACAGAACTAAGCTTGAAAAGTACGGAGAGGATTCCCAGTATAAGACAAGCGCTTGAAAGTCTTGTCAAAAATATGTTAAAAAGGTGATAAAATGTTACTAGCAACAAAAAGAGAAAGTGAAAGCAAAAAAATTGAAAAATCGTTAAAAAATGAGACAGAAGATGGGTATAGAATGTGTCAAAACTGAATGAAAAACCGAACAACTAAAAAGTGTTGAAAAGAATTACCAACTAAAACAAGCACTCAAAAGTCTTGTCAAAAATATGTTGAAAATGTTATCGGTGACAAAAAGTGGGTAAAACCAAAATAAAAATTAAGTTAAAAATTGAACCAGAAAATGGGTATAAAACTGGATCAAAAACCAAACAAAACTAAGCTTGAAAAGTGGCGAAAAGTATTACCAGAATTAGACAAAAAAGTGTAAAAAAATCTTAAAATGGTTCAACATGGTTTAAAAATGAGTGAACAATGTGGTGAAAACTGGCTAAAAATCGTTTACAAGTTAAGAGGATTTTGTGACAACGGAAAACCAGTCCGAAGTGTCCGAAAAACGTATAAAATTGTGGCTTGAATGTGTCAGAAACGTACCTAAATCGTGTCGAAAATATATTCAAATGTGCTAAATAAATAAAAAATGCCAAAAATATGAAAAAAGGGAGTATATGTAAAATTTTAATTAAAAATTAGCCGAAAGGGGGTGAGAAATACTCTCCCAGCTGGTCTCGAGGTACGATGCTGGCCTAACAAGCCAGTCGTCGTAGGTTCGAGTCTCGGCTTGGGAGAGGCTGTTAGTGTCAGTAGGATCGTAGCGCTAGCCCCGCAATTGTCCTGTACACCTAACAGCTGGCTGCGAAGTCCGTGTATAATAAACAGAAGGTCGAGTTCCGATACGAAATGTAGCACCAAGACTATGCTTTTTGGGGTGAGAAATGTGTCAGAAATGGAAGAATTTTTGTCAGAAGAGAATCGAAAAAGTATTGCAAACGTTGCCAATACAAAAAAAATGTTGGGAAATAGATAAACCCTCTCCCGCTCACAAGGTTTACCATTAAAATTTATAGCTCCACGAGAAAATTCAAACTGAACACTTTGTAGACTAACTAAAATTACTGTCAACTGTAGTATTTTGAAGAAAATGCCCAGTGATGCTCTGAGGCAGCATATAAAAGTTTAAGGAACAATCGTAAGCACAATAAACTATTTTATGTCAAGATATGATGATTATAATGCTTGGTGCTTTAGAGTCACCATGAGCGGGAAAGGGAAAAGAAAACTAAAACTAAATCTTAATTTGTCACATAAGTAATGAAAATGCAACAAGAAGCAGGCTTGTAAACGGTCAACACTTTCATTTCATTCGCTTCATTAGTGTGCGTCGCAGTAGGCTCTCGCTTGTAAATGTAGAACAACCATCGGCTCTCGCACACAAAACAAACGGTAGAATAACATTCGCGCAAAGCAGCGATGCACACTGTCATTCGTTTGGCGATGCTATTTAGTTATTTGTCTGCTCGATTCTATTTCCTTTGAGAAATCTTGTTGTAAGATCAATAATGTAAATAATTTTTAAAATCTCCGCGTCATTCTCATTTCTAGAAAAAAAAAATACAAAATACGATTGGGAAATACGTCGTGCTGGCAAATACTTGTTTGACATCTTTGTTCAAGAATGTATTAAGATAGTGAGCCTAGGCATTTGAAGTAGGAGAGGACAATTATCGCAGTGAAAAACTGTTCTTCCTTGACCATTCACAAGCCTGACAAGAAGTGTTACATTACCTGAAAATAAGTTAAATTGACTGAAAATGGGTAAAAAATCAGTCAAGATCAGAAATATTTGCCAGCAAAATGCTTCCAATAAGTTGTCAATAATGGTCTAAAGCATGTTAAAAAAACAATGTCACAAAAATTCAGGCAAAATGGATAGGAAACTAGGAAACTAGCCAACGATAACTTAAAATGAGTCTTAAATAAGCCAAAAATGAACTAAACCAGGTTAAAAATATATAAACATAAATAAAAAATTTAGCAAAAATAAATCAAAATAAGTTTAAAAGGGGCCAAATAGATCGATTGTAAGTCGGAATCGACCAAAAATAAGTGGAAAACAACATAGCGACATTGGACTGCAGGCGCTTTTTGTTTCTCAGTTTTTCCAGGTGATATCCATACATCGTAAAACTTTTCCACTTCAGAGATAATTCGCTAGCGAAACGTAGATGCTAATAGGATTAAGGTTTGCTAATCTTAATCCTAAGATAACCCTAACGTTTATAAACCAAATCTTTCTATGTGAATATTGAAAATCGCTAAATCAGCAATTCAGTGTGATATGTTATGTTGCTCAGTAAGTTCCAGAATTCAAGAATTTTTGTTAAATTATTATTATCAGGCTTTCATGATAGATCAATTTCAAGCGTGATTGAGCGGGTCTAGGGTTAAATAATTGCGCAACAGTAAATGCGATGACTGGCTTCATTGCCATCTATAAGGCTGTCATTGAATTCCAGTTTTGCCTTTTCCTCACCTTTGGGTGTTATCATTCCTCAAACATTGCTAAACACTCGAGTACCCAAGAAAAAACATATCAACGCTTATTCGGCATGATATCACCATACAAATAAAGCATACCTAGCCCGCCAACACCTAATCTAATCAATATATGAGAAATAAACCAACCAACCAGCAAACGTAACGCTCGATTGCGACAGGTGAATATTCAGGGCATGGTGGAACCGTATCTACCACCAGCACATAAGTTCGATAAGATAACACGTGGATCACATTCTGAGAACAGGTACCTAAGTTGCGAATCACAAATGCAGTAATATTCTTCCATGTAATTTAGAGAAAAAAAATACTTACCAGACCAATCATAGTTTGAATCATATGTATCCAAGTTGGACAGGAAGTCGTCATAGTTGTAATACTTTCCCTTTCTAGTTTTAACGGAACTTGCGGGATCCACTTCAACGGCATCTTCATCCACCTTGGTGTCTTCATCGTCTGGATCCTCACTTTCAGTAGCTTCTTCGTTCACTTCCTGCGACACTGGAGCGGCTTGCGTGTCTTGTTCCACATTTTCCGCCGATAGTTCGACTGTTTCACTTTCGCCCTCGGCAACATCCTCTTCCGCGTACACAGGAACTGTCCTTTCCAGCACAGCTACTGCTGCCAGCAGTAGCAGAGCAAACTTCCAACGCATTTCGCACAATTATTAGTAACTTTCACTTTATTTCACCTTTTGGCATTTATCACTGATCACTAGTTGAAAAAAAATTAGTCACACCTGTGCTTATCTTATCACTATCATTCCGGCCAACGGAACCGTGCGTACGGGAGTCCGTTTCGTTTCTGTCCGGTCGGGGCGTTGTCTGATCGTAGACTGAGCGTTCGGGGTTCGTGCAATACCCGGTTGAGTTCCTCGAGTTTTGCTGATTCGCGGTTCAACTGATAAGATAAACTTTTTAGTACAAGTGAATCTGCGTCGGTAAGGTGCGCGAGTTGAGTATCCTCTTACTGTAGCATACCTTTCAACAGGTGTAGGAGTGCTAGGGTTTTGCTGTGTTCCTGTTCGATTACAGGTTCTGTATCGGAACTGTACGAATGTAATTGGACTGGGTTGATAATAATAGCGATTCGATAGTGAGTCACGAAGCTTTATTCCGAGAATGGGATATGAGTGAACCCATCATCGCATTTCGATTTATGTGAAATCCTTTACAGGTCTTGTTACTATTTCTTTGATAGAAGTTTAAGCAACAATACCCTTCTTTAAACACGGAAGACATATAAACGTTTTCGGTGGAAGAGTTTCGAACTTCCTCAACTGAAAATCTTTGCACGGTTACACTAAATCAACAGTCATCAACACTGGACAAATTCGGATAATCGTTGAGAGTATTTTTTTCCAAAGCTACAGTTTTTAGATGAAGAATGTTTTTATTTTTGCTATTCTATTCACTGCTTTCAAGCTTCCCCAACCTTCCGTTGGGGGAGTTTTTTACACAATTCCATACGTCTACGGTAAAGATTTAGATTGCAGCAGCAGTAAGACGTTTAGCTGTCTGTGTTAAACTGAATTCTATTTTGCCCTACGCATGCCTATTGTTAGCTGGAAATGATTGTCGGATAAAAA
Organism: Wyeomyia smithii; assembly: GCF_029784165.1. NCBI lineage: Eukaryota > Metazoa > Arthropoda > Insecta > Diptera > Culicidae > Wyeomyia > Wyeomyia smithii. Next base: position 31,287,754 of record NC_073694.1, read on the forward strand.
ATCGAAACATTCACATAAAAACATCATACAACGAAGAAAAGAAAACAAAAATCAACATATCCCCGAATGGCAACAAGTTAACATAACCTCTTATTTCACAACAACGCTTACGTAGTTCTGCTCTGCTGTTTTTTCTTCTAGAAATAGTTTTAGAGTTTTACGCATCATCTACACTTTATTGCACTTTGCACAACTGCGTTAAGATGCATTACTGACTCTTTTTTACGCAGTGCCACAACATCAACTACTACTACTAAGAAGCGTTACTTTGACGGCTTTGGCTGTTATAGTTAATCTTGATTGATTTTTAATCTATGAATGTGAATCTGGATAAATCGTATTTATTATCTTTGGCCCATCGTATGTACAATACTGTCAGTTTTACTGGGAAAAATAATTACCTATCATTTTTGTTTGCTCTGATTCTCCTCTACTTTTCTAGATCCTACAGAGTGCGATTTTGGGAAAAATATCTGATTCTCTCACTGTTAGTTTTTCCTGCTTTCGGTAGAATTTGGTTTAGATTTAATACTCCACGAAGATGATGATGACGATGATGATGATTATGCTCTTTGTAGTTTGTTTTTCTTTTGTGACGGGAAGAGAAGGGTTTTACTTCTCGGAAGCTTTACCGGAAGTTTCAGCCAAAGGTGCAGCACCCTTCGGTGCTTCTCCGTTGCTGCTGGAAGTTTTACGGGTGAGAAACCAACACTTCATTGGTTCCGGTTTGCCCTTCATAACCACTGGTCCCCGGTACTCCAGATGAAAGGAGGGATCATGATTGACGGGCTCGCAGAGCAATCTGAAAGAGGAAAGTGTATTGTTAGCCACAAATCGTCAGTTTATTCAATTTGCGAAAGGTAAACTTAGGAAAGGTCGAAAGAGAAATTGATCTTGAATTATGATTGAGCTAAATAGCTTACTACAAAAAGAAAGACCCCACAGTGTTCTCAAAATTCTAAGGAAATGCTTTCAAATATCAGAAAGATCAAAAAAGAAAGTTAAGGATCAGAAATGACCAAAATAGGAAGAAATCACTAGTCAATTCTAAACCCAGCGAAAGGTTTTTAGAAGCTTTCGAAAACAACGTAAATCCAGTTCCAAATTAAGAAATTCCACAACAGAAACAGAAAATATTCCCAAGTTAAGGTCAAAATAGTTGAGAGGGTTTCCGCGGGCTGAAAAGCCAAATTAAAGAAAGCCTATTTTTATATGAAAAATTTTTTGACCACTTTTAAAGGCCAGAAAAGATAAAAAAAAAGATAACAATCCTAAATTCTGCTGAGTATGGTTGAAAAGTACTTTCACAGGTCGGAAATGTACATGGTTTCTTAAGACAGAATAGCAAAAAAGAATTACAGGTTTTTCTTTACGCGCAGAAATACCGCATAAAAACCACGTTAATTCGAAAATTGAAAAAATCGCGGTGGTTTAAAAACCGCGTGAGTTAAAAATCTGCGTGAGTTAAAAATCCGCGTAAAGTAAATCACTTAAAGAGGTTTAAGAAAAAAAAAACCGAAATCGTCCTCTATGACTGTCATTCACATTCTGGATCTTTCGGAGACCGGGTTTTTTTTGACTAAGTCTATTGCTCAATTAACGCTTTCCAACTCGCGGTTATTCGAAAATCTTCGTGAATTTTTAGAATTAACGCGGTAACGCGTAAAAAACCGCGGAAATGTTCTAATATAAAGGTTATGAATTGCTTTAACATAACAATACATAACATTACAAGTTTTTTTTTTTGCGAAATGAGTCACTTTATTTCACCAATGTACATAGACCTCTCTGACTTCATATAAATATTCACTGGAATCCTCGAATCGTTTCTGAACAGAATGGTCTATGTACACAATCCTGGTAAATGACAAAGAAAATGACAGTAACTCGTATAAAATGGCTAGTGTCACATGCTATATGATACATATAGCATGTAACATGTAAGATGTCACGTGTAACACAACATGTTACATATTACATAATATTTAACATGTTACATTTTTCGTGTCACATTATGTGTAACATGTCCGTTGCCACAGCTATGGCCGCTATCCGCTGCAGTGCTGTTGCTGCTAAGTGGCCGTTCAATAATTACGTAAGCAAAGTGGAAGGGAGGGGGGTTGTGCAATTTTCTTACGCTGTCTTACAGGGGAGGGATGGGGGTGAATTGATTATCTTACGTAAGAAAAACATTGTTGATGCAGCTGTTCATATAACCATGTTTATGAAAGTGCGGACGGTAAAATTCATAAAAACAAAATTATGGAAGGACGATTAACTCGAATTAAAGACAGAACCAAGTATTGTGCGTGCATCAGGATGATAAAAATCTATACATAGTATATATAGTAAGATCTTACTAGGGGGAGGGGGTTATCAAAAAATCTTACGATATCTTACAAGGGGGGGAGGGGGGTTTGAAAAAATGGGAAAAACATGCTTACGTAATTAATGAACGGCCCCTAAGGGAGGACTGCTGTTGCCGCTGTCTAGAATTATTATGAGCGGCTTCGGCTGAAACAGGCTCTAATATAGGTCAAATAGCACATTTCAAATTGCAAGGTATATGATTCTGTCGACTGTGCTCGGGAAGCAATCATTTAGCGACCAATCAGAGGTCTAATTTTTCGTTTTGACCAGGCTTGATAATTTTCAATAGTACAAAAGTTCAAATAATAAAATTATAATTTTCTGCATTTGGGAAGAATCTTAGAAGATTTTTCAATCTATTGCTGCAAGAACGAAGGAAATCTACCGAAAACTAACCGATTTATTAGCATTTGAAATTGGACATATTATTCATTTTTTAATTTAACTATTATAGAGTTATTCACTTTTTCCAGTTTTCGGTAAGGTTTGCCTTTAACGAGATCTAAATAGCAGGAGAAGTGTGATAGTTAGTTCAATTCTGTTGGTTCCCTTGGAGGCTGAGAAAATTTCGTGCTCGATTGTGTCTTAAAAACGTCGAATAAGAGAGGAAATGAAGCACTTAGAGAGGAACAAATGTAAAATCAAATGTTCTTTGATAACTAAACTGCAGTTTTCTCTCTAAAATGGGTGAGAAACGAGGGTTTTGTTGTTAACCAAATTATTTAACTATTTTAGTTTAGCTGCTTTTTCACTTTAAAATCACTAAGGGGCCCCACGTGGACACCTTGGGGGGGGGGGGGGGTTGTGGGATGTCCACGGTCCTTACGAAAAAAAAGGATTTATATCGGCATTTGTCCCAGGGGTGGTGGGGGTGGGGGCTAATAATCGTTACAAATCTGCCCATCTACGTGGTATGAGGATGGCCCCTAAGCTGCAGCTACATTTAGTATAGTAATATTCACAATTTCACTGCTTCACTGAAAACCCCCACCCTGAATGGCAACCACTGACAGGGCACCTTGTATTTGACTTCCCCCACGAAGGAAGTGAGCTCTGAGGTGAAGGTCATTTCACACACCAAGTTCTCCAAAAAGGTGCTGCTGTGGCTGACAATCAGCGAGAAGGGGATTTCAAAGCCACTCTTCTTTCTGACTAGACTGGCCGTAAAAGAGGAAATTTAAAGTACGGAGTTCCTACCGAAGGTTGCGTTGTTCATCATGAAATACTCTGAGAGCGAAGACGCGGTGTTATGGCCAGATCTGGCGTCGGCCTACTACTCGAAGCGATCGTTGGCTGAATATCGATGCGATACGCGGCGCACCCACTCAACATCCCCCAGCTGCGTCCTATGGAGAATTCCTAGGCAAACCTGAAGCGTAAGATCTACTTCAACAATTTTGTAGCGAAAACTGTGTAGAAATTGATGAATAAAACGGAGAAAGAACTCAATAACATGCCTGTGTGTTCGTCCGCCATTACGAATGTTCTGGTTGACTGCCGGAAGGTAGCTCGCGAGGGCTTGGATTTGGTTTTGCAAGTAAGCTAATATCATTACCTTATATGGGAAATTAATCAAACTCAATTCTCTGTCTGAGTTTGTTGTATCACCATCCTTAAAAAATCATTTTTTTAATGCAAACCTCTCTGCAAATAATGTAGTGGCCCTGAGAATATTCAAAATAACACATGGGATCAATTTAGGACCATCTAGGAGCGATTTAAGGTCCCCAGATATCATTTTAGTTCTGGAAATACTCCTGTTAGATGGGATTCGGCCATTTTTGGTAGTTTACCAGTAACATCAAAATGGCTTCTGGGGAGGATTTTTCCCGATTACAGAAATGTTCATTGCTTTGGTTATTTATGCTGTTTTCCAGAAACCGGAAGTCACCATCTTGAACTTCAAATTGGCATCTGGAGTTGACTTTTGGTCTGTACTGCCCCTGTTTACATAGTTGACGTAACAACCAACACCATCATTGCAAGAAAAACGCGTTTTTGTTATTTCAACCCAAATAATTATTTTGAGATCCAATTTCAACAAAATAGTCTGTCAATTTTATAAAGATTGGTGTTTGAATAGAGGCCCCGTGGATTATACGAGTCTGCCCATGGTAATTAATCCAGAAAAACTGCTACGCCAGTTTATGCGAATAAACATGCATTTTTCTCACAGATTGTTCGCATAGCTTGGCGTAAAAACTCGACTACTTCCCACTCTGCCTCGCAGTTGAATTAGTTTTATCAATCGTGTTTCGGTCAAACGTCAGTTATTGTCCATCGGCAGTTTCAATTAGACAAATACGCACAAACACACATACAAACCCACACACATACACACACAAACACATGCACAAAAACTTACATTTACGCTAAGGTGGGTAATCGTTACAAGGAAAAATGCAAACTTGACAGCACAGAGCCAGAAAAAACTTTTTTTTGTTCAATTTAAACCCCCAGACAATGCTAAACCTGTCGAATATGGATTACTCGTGCCTCTGATTGGTGCATTACATATGCATGTACATGAATTTGTATGAAAATTAGTATAGGAAAACTTTTACGCATGTTTCTTCCTAGAGAGCTATCGATCAATCCACTTCCGGTAGTGTCAGGATTGTTTGGGGCCCCAAATAGAACCATAAAAACGTTCTGGCAAATCGATTGAATTTACCACCGTAATATACACACACGTTTTAATTATTCAATCTGATGCAAATATCCACTAGTAGGGGGAAAGGACACGGTGACTTTAGACCTTTCAGAGGCTGAGTGTTTGTAAAAATATGTATATACAATACAAGAATTCAATCCCCCTTTCCCCTTTTCCCCTTTCCATGGAATATTTGTCGAACTAAACGACTTTACTTAGATAAACAGACAGTAGTTAGACAGTCGAGTAAAACGACTCAACATAGACAATTGCACCTTGTATGGAGTGACGCCAGTTTTTGCAACCAATTGGCAGTTACGCCAAGAAGTTTTTCCAATATTTCTCAAAAGTTTCAGAACAAAATAGTTTTCTTTTCATTTGTAGTGTATGTATCTTAGGGAAAGGAAGCTGAATCAACGAAAAAGTGCATTTTGGTCATTTTGGCTCTTACGTCAACCATGTAAACAGGGGCAGTGTAGGCATCATCTAGATTCCAGAAACACCGATATTAGGTGGAGGCACAAGAGGTCACCATCTTGGATTTAAAAATGGCTTCTGGAGACGATTTCTGGCCTCTGTATTATCCCGATTACGGATTTTGGTAATTTTGGCTATTTTTTAGAAATCGGTAGTCACTTTTTTGAACTTCAAAATGACGTCTGAAATTGATTTCCGGTTTCTGAGCTTCATATTGGTTCCGGAAATATTCATACTGGATGGTATTCGGCTGTTTTAGGTTTTTTTGTGTAGAAATCACCACCGTGGAAGTCAAAACGGCATCTGGGGTCGATTTCTCGCCTCTGGATATCATCGTGGTTCTAAAAATACCCATTGGGGGTGTGGCAAAGCTACCGATTTTCCAGAACCAAGTTTTTTTATTCTATTTGGGGCCTCAAACAATCCTTAACTTACTGGAGGTCTAGTGGTTTTGTCTCCGTTTGGCGCGTTGCATTTCAAATTTGTATGGGAAACCTTCTATTTTGCTTTCTAAAGAGCTCAGTTATGCTTTAATAATGTACAACATTCCGTTTCAGTATATTAGTTTAGATGTTTAACAACTTTGCCGAAGACACTAAAAAGCTAGGATGTTCCTAAAAATGTTAGAGCAGTTGAGTTCGTCGAACTAAATGCTGAAAACAACACTGCCAGTGTACCGGAGTCAAGTTACCATTTAAAGTCATAAAACGAATGCCTTAGGCCATTCTGAAATCTCCAGAATGGAAATACACTGAATTCTGTTTTTACGCGACTTTTTTTACGTGATTTTATTTTACGCGATTTTTTATGCGATTTCTCGAAATTACGCGATTTTTTTTACGCGATTTTCTTGAAATTACGCGATGTGTGACATGGGAAATATTGTTTATGAGCCAATATGTAACACACACACACAAACATACACACACATACACATACACATACATAAACATACATACACACACACACTTACCACATAGCGAAAGGTTTTGTAACGACGCGATCTTTTTTACGCGATTTGCTCCATATTACGCGATTTGTTCGAAATTACGCGATTTTTATTTACGCGATTCTTTTTTTGCGCGCACGTATCAATCGCGTAAAAAGAGAATCCAGTGTCGGAAAAGCTTGCGAGTGAATTTTTGAAACATTAAACATTCAAATGCCAAATTTTCATTGCTATAGTAATTTAATTTAACAAACAGCCTTTTGTCGTTTCAATTAAGTATTCTATTTAGCCTCAAAAGGACAGTTTGTTGTTTAATTTTATGTCGGATATGATACTGATCGCATCACTGTGCTATCCCCGACAGGGGGAAAAGGCACTCTTCTGATGACACAATGCAAAGCTTTTTTCGCTGAAAATTTGACGGCCGATAGGCTTTGATTGCCAGTATCCCAAAATCGGTTGTGTATTGTTCGAATACGGCAGAGCTTTTCACTGGAGTAAGCGCTGGCCAATGCACCCTCCGCTGCCCCTGCTACTGCTGCTGCTAAGTTAGGACTGCCCTAGTCGCTATCCGGAACTAATATGACTGGTTTAGGCAGAAGCATGCTCTCATATATGTTGGGTGTTGCATATTGCTGAAGAAAATGAAAATTTAGTATATGCTGAAACATGAAAATGAAGTCAAATTTATGACCGTTCCAACATTCAAAATTAAGTGTAATGAATGAACTCTTCAATTAGGTATTTTATTGGTCTTCAAAAAGACGGCCATTTGCGACCGTGCTAGGGAAGCAAGCACTAAGCGACCAATCAGACGTCGAATTCTGCGTTTTGATAAGGTTTGACAATTTCAATCAACATTTTCCTGCATTTAGGCGGATGTATGCATAATTTTCCGATCGATTGCTGCAAGAATGAAGGAATTAGTTAAAAACAAATCGACAAATTTCGTCGGTAGGTATGTGATAGGCTAGAAAAGGACGTAGCTCTACGTCAAAAAAAAAAAAAAACTCGAAAGCGATCCCGCTTTGACTTGGAAACGCCGGAAATGCTTTTAGAGGTCAGATTTTTGCCTTTCTCCCAGAAAGGTATAGAAATCACTGAAAAAACTAAGGTTATAAAAGTGCTCCAAAGGGCCGAATGTCGTATATCACTCGACTCAGTTCGACGGGCTGAGCATTTCCTGTATGTGTGAGTGTGTGTGTATGTGTGTGTGTGTGTGTAACGCTCTCCCAGTCTCACTCGATTTTCTCAGAGACGGCTGGACCGATTTCAATGAAATTAATTGCAAATGACAGGTCTATTTGCCCCATAAGACCCTATTGAATTTTATTGTAATCGGATTTCTAGTTTAGAGGTTATGTATCAAAATGTAAAAATCACGAAAGATCAATATCTCAGAAACTACGCAACCGATTTAAACAAAATTAATTTCAAATGAACGGGCTATCTAAAAAAAACCAACAATAAACAATATCGCACGCTAGCCTGGGGGGCTAATGCGGTCTCGATCAACTAGATTAGTTGAGAGAATTCGTTATCGATATTGTTTTCGGCACATTTTGCATGTTGTAGGATAAGTACAACGATACATCGTGCCCCAGTGCTGAGTCGAGAAAATTTCCAGCTCGAAAAGATCCTCGACCTGATCGGGAATCGAACCCGATATCACAACCGTGTGGGAGAGCTAGCCGACCGACATCGCTAACCACAGAACCACCAGGACCACAGCTAAAAAACACTTAACTTTTGAATTTCATTAAGATTGAACATGTGGTTCAAAAGTTATGGAAAGAAACGTTTTCTCGAGACTATTGAATCTCACTCATGTTTCTCAGAGATGGCTGGACCGATTTTCATAAAATCGGTGTCAAATGGAAGGTCTAGTTGCCCCATAAGACCCTATTGATTTTTTTGCAATCGGGCTATTACTTTACCTGTTATGTTTAAAAATGTGAAATCCAGCTATGAAAAGTAAAATATTTACAAGACTACTTAAACTCACTCATTTTTCTCAGAGATGGCTGAACCGATTTTCACTAAATTAGTGTCAGATGAGAGGTCCAGCTGCCTCATAACACCTTATTGAATTTAACTGTAATCGGACTGTAACTTCGTCTGTGATGTATCGAAATATGAAAATCACGAAACTTCATTATCTCAGAATCTACACAACCGATTTTAACAATATTGATATCAGATGAACGGGCTAGTTAAGGGTTAAATGATAAATTATGATTAAACAAGTGGTTTCATAATTCGGCTGCTCTATTGGTTCCCATTTCATTCGATTATAATCGAACTTAAGCAACCGTTACATATTAAATCTCTAAAGTCTATTATCTCAAAGATTACACGACTTATTCAATGTAACTAGCGTCATACGAACGAGTTACCTCTTAAACTTACAAACAACTAACTTCATAACAACTTGATATGTGGTTCAAAAGTTATGGAACGAAAAGAAATTCAAAGACTATTTAAAACTATACTTGCTTTGATCAATATACGTGGACTCAACATAATTTAAATGCGGTTTCGTACTATTTGAACGTTCCCGGTATCGCTCGTGATGAAATTGTTCGAAATTAAGAGTCATTTCGTTTATTTCGCTATTTTTTAAGCACTAACATTACGTCAAATTTCATATTTTATACTTCAATAAGTTTTGTGTCCTGTCTCTCGTCGCGTTCCGTGAGTGGATTAATTTAGGTTTTTTCAAATTAATTACGGAATTGTTAAACATATTATTTCTTTACAGCATACCATATTAAAACACATAAATTTTAAGATAGCTTTGGTTATCGTGTAATTTATTTAGTCGAATTTCAATTATTTTTCGACGAGCTTTTATGACCTATTAACACAAATTGTTACGTTTCAGTCTATATAGATTCTTTCGACCATCTTTATAAAACAAAAATTTAAAGATAATACCAATTTATTTGCTATACAATTCAATAAACTAAAAAAATCACTGATTATCGTATATAGTCCAATCGATTTGTCAGAAAGATTTTTTATGGTTGTTCAGAGGAGTTAAAAGATTGTCTTGAGAGTTAAAAGGCAGTGGCAAGCCAATTTTTAGCGTTCATGGCCAATGTTGACGTGATTTAGTGTGCACATTTCAAGATTGCATGGTTAACTATTTCAAATTTTTCGACCATCTGTTCTCAGATAGACGAAAGTTGTTTAACCTGTCTCCATATCAAGTGTATCTCCCATCAGTTTGTATTTTCAATAACGATTAAATCCACGCCAAAGAAAACGTGAACTGCAACTTGCTTGAACTGTTTTCGTCCCGTGTCTGTATGAACAACATTTTTTTTTGTTGTTGTGAAGGAAGCCATCGAAGGAGCCGAACAAGCGTATAATCTGAAATGTACACTTTCCACATGCACCCGCACGAAATACGGCGGGAGGTGAGACTGGAAAACGTCAGCCCTTTATTGGGGAAAAAGGGAATCGATTGCTGTCGTCCTAGCAGCAGCAGCAGCACTAGGCTTCGGACAAAGGTAATTAAAGTTTTCCTTTCAGTTCTTCCCCGACACTCAAACTTAGTCGTTCCGCTCTGATCCTAGAATGCGTGTTCATGCTGCATCGATAGATATAATTTTCTTTAATAATGCGATTCTTAGAATAGTTATCTAATTTTCCTCTGGGGTTAACAAGCAAGGAAACGGAACGGGAATTAATATAGGTAAAACTTCTTCATTCGGGAAACTTGTTCTTATAACGAGAGCAACAAAAAAATGGAATACGTTTTCGATGTGTTTTTCGAGGAGTCGTTTTTGGTTATGGAACGGAGTGGTCTGAAATCGCGTAGCGGTCGACGGGACGTGATTGACCACTTGAACGCGGTGATCTCTGGGTGCGTGCAGGGCCGAGAGACTGCCAGCGTGCAGCTGGCGGTCAGTTTGGCCGTCAAATCGGCCATTGATTACCATCGGAAGATGAAAAGTGATAATTTCGCAATATGCATGATGGGTAAGTATCACAATGTGCTCTACATAGCCGTGAGGATCGCTTGGGACTGGAGCCTGGAGGATTCAGAAGTGATCGGGTGTTTGCTGGGTAGTTTAGTTCGAACTTATTGGTTGTTCAGTTCTGATTTTAACCTCACTTGTAGAGGAGATCTATGCGTGCGAAAAAACTTTTGAAAGGATTTTTCTGGGAGCCCTGTTCGGATCGACTGCACCACATTTCATCGCGGGCTGGAAGAGTGACTTTAACGACCAGGACGAGAATCTGCGAGCCTTGGTGTTTTTTCTACACCATGCAGGGCGAAACAAGTCGTGCTTCCCAAGTTACTCATACGCTTACCATGATATACTACCCAAAAAGTAGGTTGGAAACTTGTCTTGAAAATGTAATAGGCTCAAATTGTTGTTTTATGTTTGTTCCAGATTCATAGACATTCCCATTGAATCTTGTGGGAAAGCGGCCCCTCTACGGGTGGCCATTCAAGCGTCAGCTCCGGATATTCTCATGATCCTACTGCGGTAAGTAAACTGCCCAAATGTGCAGTATCTGTATTAAAAAGTTTTTTGTTTGTTTTAGTCATGGAGCCGATCCGAACCCCGATGATGGCGGAGCTTCTCCGATCATTAGCATTCTGGACAAACTGCTCGATTATGAAAACCGTGCCTATCCGTATCAATTAATTTCATGCCTAGAGCTGCTGCTCCGTTGCAACGCAATGGTTGAGCTTCCTTATAAGCCACATCTTTTCCACGCACGCAGGGAAATGTTCGAGATAAAGTATGCAGTACTGCTGGCAGACAAGGTTATCCCACCGAATCAGTTCTTCGGAGTTCCTCCACTGAAAGCAATATGTCGTTGCCATGTGCGCAATCAGCTGCGAAACTGCTTCCAGCTGCCACGTGGAATCAACAAGTTACTTGTTCCCAGAAAAATTAAAAAATACCTTGACCTGCTGGATTGATCCAGGTCAGTCATGAGGAACCACTTACTTATAGGTCGTTTCGCTGATGTTGATCTTCCCATGAACACCAGTAGTCTCCGTTCGACTCGTCAGGTTGACCGTGTTTCCGAACAAACAATAACGCGGCATCCGATTTCCTATCACCCCCGTTACGACCTCTCCCGAGTGGATACCGATTGTAATTTTCTGTTCAATAAATGTCAAAAAAATTGCGTAGCAATTCAAAGTAGTTGGTTTTAATTTGTTCGTAACTTACCAAAGACTCGGAACCCATTTTAACATTCCGCGCCATATCCATCATATCGAGGGCCAACCGGGCAATGCATTTGGCGTGGTTCTCGCACTCATCCGGTAGCCCCGACACGGCCATATACTTATCACCCACAGTTTCTACCTTATAGATGTTGGAGTTACTCTTCGAGTCCGTCAGCTCATCGAAAATCGTGTACAGCTCGTTAAGCATCTTGACAATTTTCATCGCACCCTCGGCATCCGTGTTGGCAGCACAGTACTGCCCGAATCCTACAACGCCGGAGAACATTAGCGTAACAGAATCGTACCGCTTGGGCGCTACCGGCCGCTGGTGCCGAAGCTCATTGGCGACCGTTTTCGGGAGTACCGAGTACAGCAGTCGGTCCGTTTTTTGCTTTTCACTCTCCAGATCCCGGTAGGTTTGCTGGAGTCGATCTGTCAATATTTCCAGGTTGGTCGTCAGTTTGTATTCGGCTTCGAACTTTTCGGAGAGTAGCACCAGATCGCGGGAAGCATCGTGGAGGGGGATGTCGGAGATGTGAAGGCCTTTCCTGTAGTGAAAAAAAATCAAGTATAACTTCCTACTAATTTTTTAAATTGATTCAATCGAAATACTTAGTCAAATCATCCAAGTTCATCACACTTGGATAGCACTGGAAAAGAATCAGGTCCGACTCCGGAATGTACATCATTTGACCCTATAAAAAAGGTTTTTTTTTTTTTTTTGAAAAAATTCTTCATTCTTTTGAAAAAAATCTTCAAACTTACTTTCAGCCTCAGATATCGCTCACTGATGGACATCACACCGGCCTTGGTCTTGAGCACGTAGATGGTGTTGATGTGAGCCAAAATGTTCCCGAAGCTAAGCTGCAGGTGCGGTCGAATCGCTTCGAAAATCGTCATCAGCGGGCAGTTTGTTTCGGAAATCCTGCGGGAAGGTTAGGTTATGTGATCAGTTTCAGTTAGTACCATAGGGAAGCCATAGCGGTGCTTCTCTTCATTTTTTTCTAGTTCACCTACTTCGGTATAACACGGGACACCGATTTTCCTGCTTGTACGATAGTTAAATCACGGTTAAACATCAGGTGGAACGGAAACGCCTTACAGAACGTGGTGGGGGAAATCATCGGCTCTGGAAATGATGAGTACATTAATTTCGATTGTCATTTTTCGTTACACAACTTTATGGGGAATGGTGGGTTTACTTTTTTCTATCAGAATACACTCAAATGCGATTTATTTATATGTTGGTAGTATTTAGTCTTTTCAATACTTTTATTTTTGTTTAGTTTGTTTACTTTTTGAACTTATTCAGTGAAATTAATTGCTTGAATTAACCAGCGAATCCACTCACCTTTCGCTACCAGCTGAAAATCTGCCTGTTGCTCCCTTTCCTCGCTTCGCCGGGTTGGCGTTTTAGGGCCCGAGATCTCCGTTATCAGAAACTGTATGTGATCGGAGCGTTCCACCGGTTCCGATGCGCTGGCGTTTCTGGGGTTCGCCGCTTTCGTTGCCTTCGCCGCCGGGGGCTGATTGCTATCACAATTATTGGTTTCGTTACTACTAGTGGTCATCGTTTGGCTATCATCGAAAAACAGTCTACTATTGCTTCCGTTTTGACTACTACTTAAGCTAGCTTTATTGCCGTTGCAAAACGTAGCTTCGGTTCGGGATGCAAGCGTTGTCGAGCTTTTGGAGGTGGCTAAATCCAGCATTGGGGGGTTAACAGATAGGAGGAAAGAAATACAGAGAGGAAAACTACGTGTTAGTACTACCGTACGAGTAGAAGACGTCACCGGATTCAACCTACTATTCAGTCTATGCGATAGATAAGATTCACCGTACGTTTTCGACAGCAGTATTCGTTTACATAACCCTAAATTTGCTAATTCAGGCACAGCCGGATCGACCGAAGTAATTACAGGAACTGGCTTTTCGGCTGTTGTTGTTGTTGTTGCTGCAGGAGGAGAGACAGGTTTCGGCTTGTCTTCCACCTTTGCCGAGGAAACGTTGATTGGGTCACCTTTTCGTAGGATGATCTTACACTCTACATCTACTCCGTGTAGCTTCGAGGCCACGGCTTTTACTATTCCTATTACTATGTGCTCCAGCCCGGGCCGTTCCGAGTAGTAGTGCAGCACCAGTTGACCGTCCGTTTCGGTGCACCGAAACGAGGGAGCCCGCATTCCCGGATACAGCGTTCCCAGATGATCGTGCAAGGCATCTAAGTTCTGTAGGAAATCTCGTGGCGTAGCGCCTAGCACCTGGAGAATTTTGTCGTAACCTGAGTCTTGACAAAACTCGAAAAATGTCTTACCGAACAATTCCAGTATGTCGCCAGCGGGAATGTCTGCGGATATAGGGTTGATACCTGTGTGTGGGGCCAAAATAAAAAACGATTGAACTTACTTAGGATGTCCACTGCGGCTTCTATCAGATTGTACGTGATGTCGTCTTCGTAGATTTGGCGAACCAAGAATTGGCCCTCCATGTTGACCTGAGCTTTCTTTCTGAAAATGTGCAAATTGTGGATGACACGAGAAATAGAACCAATTAGTTCTGGTTGTGATCCTTATTTTCGTCATACTAAGAAAAGTTGGTCGTATTGAAGTCACTCGACACCTTCATATAGCGAATGAGCAGTTTCTATCAAACATGATCCAAAAGTCATCCATTTTTCGACCGATACCAATTACTTTGATTAGAAGGTAATTTTTTAGCCTTTAGCTTTGATAGAAAATTGATTGCGTCATATTGTAGAAAAACGCTGAATAAAATTTCTCTCCCTCCCAAAAAAGTCACGCACACCGTGACGTTCTTCACTTGAAACGACTGCGTCTTAACTATACCCGTAAAGAATGCTCATTAGAGGGCAAACACAATTAAAAAGGTCTTGATGTGTAATGATTTCACAATAATCTGTTGTTCCGTCTGCTGCGTCAACCGGAACGGGACGAAGCTTCCGGAGAGTTTTCACCCGCATGAAAACGGTTCAAAAGGGAAACCGATCTAATCCCATTATGGTGTCTATCCACGCGTAACCTGCTATGGGGCTGTAATTTGTTCAATTGAATAGGAGTAGCTCTTTATTATCCTTGTTTCGCGCCGAAAGTTGCTCTTTCAAGATTGGAAGTTATTTGTCTGGGGCTCGCATTTCGCGAACGAGGAATTTTTAATGTCAGTTGGGTTAAGATTAGGGGAAAGTAGGTAAAGACGGACACTGCGAGTAAGATGGACACTTTTAATATTTCACAAACTAGAATGTATTATGATAGTTGAGTGATGCGAATACCTTATTTATAGTGTGTTAATGCTTTTGAGTTGCATTATCGGTTTTCAGCAAGCATACTGTCAAATTTGTAAGTAAAACAAAGAATATTTTCGTGAACGCGCAATTTGATGTAATTTTTATTCCACGGAAAATAGTGAAAAACTCGTAAAACTTACGTGTTTTCATTTGTTCACAAGAGTAAAGTGATTAATTAGTCTTTCCTCGGTTTTCTAGTGGAAATCCAGCAGATTTTCGATGTTCCGATGAAGAGCTACGATCGTTTGAAAAATTTACAACCAGGTCGGGCAAGACGGACACACTAAGGTAGGGAAAGATGGACACACGGATTTTCCAAGAATTTTCACATATAGCATCTGTTGTGTACTACAGATGTTCTCAAAGTACACCCGCGAGAGAAACCAGCAGATATTAATCATTTAGCAGTTAGAACAGGCCATATAGGCGGAGCATTTCGCCTTCATCGAAACCCATTCTCTCAAACTGTTCACGTGATGTATAGATGGAGTCTAATAACGTAGAGTAGTGTATGGCCATCATTTAACACATAAATCAAAAGAATACTTATTGTACTACATCTTTTTTGTGAGTGTCCACCTTTACCTTCGTAGTGTCCATCTTACCCACCCTAAGTGTCCGTCTTTCCCAACCATGACAAAAAACAGCAATTTGTAGTCTTATTTTTGAAGACCCAAAACACATAAAACTTGAAGGAAGTTCACTAAAACCAAAAATGATTATGAAAACAAATGACCTTAAGTTTCAATTTGTATGACTACTGCGATCTAAATAGCAATAACAAAGTAATTATTTAGATTAAACTATAGGGTGTCCGTCTTTACCTACTTTCCCCTAATTATTAATAATAAGCTTGAATAGCAATCACAGGCATGACTGTAATTTCTGTGTAGAAACATAAAACGAGACGACTAGAGCGGGGCTAGTTGGTCATATTTAGTCAAAATTTTCTGTAACTTTTTGTAGGAAACATTATGGCAAAAACTCATTCCATGGAAATATTGTGTTAAGTCTATAGCATCTAGAAAAAATATAAACTGTTCAGAATAGTTAATAATTTTGCGGATATTCTATGTTTTTTGAGTGGATGTCTAATTGGCCAACTAGCCCCTCAGCCGGGGTAAGTTGGTCAGTGTGTGGGGTAAATTGACCATTTATATTTCGGAAGGACAATTCAGTTTTCCGTCCTCACTGCATTTGCGGCAGCCTATAGCGTCTCAGCGGAGGTCAAACCGCATCCGGTTTTTTGCTTATACGTTTGCTTTCCGAAATCCCAAACCATGAGAAAAGTAACTCATAATTGCATGAAAAAAAAACGTGTTCCTCTTTCATACCTGACGAGAAATACATGCTGAAATCTCTCTAAAACTTTGGTTGGAAACTAAATCAAAGACAATACGGGTTAAATTGAGAACCGGAGCCAAATTCTAGATTCGCAACTGCAATCACAAGCACAAAACTATAGCTACATTAGTTTTTTTTTTTTGATGAAAGCTTACTTTCGCCGAAATTTGCATCAGGTAGAAGGCATTTGTCGATGCATTAGTGTACGTTATAGTTATTTTAAGTGGTGGGCACCGCTAACCGAAAATTTAGCGACGCTAATCGCTAAGTCGCTAACCGGAAAATTTAGCTCGATAATCGCTAAACGCTAAACGCTAAACCCACATTAGCGGAACTTTCGCTAATCGCTAATCGCTAACTTTTTAATTTGTAAATAGTCATATCGCTATATTTATTGCTTGTGTTTTGTAAGATTTGGACCACTTTGATCTGTTTTGGTTAAACAAACGAAAACAATTACTTACAAGAATAACAAAAGTTATTTAGCTTGCATTGAAAATAGATACTTCTTGGAATGTTTTCATAAAAATTCAATTATTATCTGAATCGAAAAAGTAGAACCAAAGTTGTCATAATTTCAAGCGCATTGCAATTTATCAAAGTTCTTGGTGTGGCGAAAATTCAATCTAGACCTTGTGTTTGTTCTTCAAAATGCTCCTGTGGCTTGTACGATAGCCGGAACTCCATTCCACAGTGGTCGGAAAAGGCAATTTGACGAACTTAATTCATTTGTGCTTAAACGGTTGATGTTAGCCAAAGACAATGTTCAAAAGAATTGTTCACAAAAATATAACGGAAATCTTGATAAGATTTTTTTTATCATGGCCTACTATCATAAAAATAAAAAATCTAACTTTTGATACAGCGAAGATACATGAATAGTTTCTTTAGCAAAGTTGTAGAACTTTACAAATTTTGAAACTTTGCAGAAGATATCAAATTTCTATAACGTCTATTTACTGAAATACAAAGCATTTTCACTAGTAACCCCCCCAAATTTAGTTTTTCTAGCATAACTTTTTAAAAATTGCTTTTTCAAGAACATAATGTTCTAGACAAATATGACCAACATAAAAACACAGGTTTCTTTCGAAAACAGCATGTTGCTACAATCGTTCTATTTTTTTTTTATTCTCGCTTATTTTCCGTCGGTCTTGTTCCGCCACTGTTGTGGCCAATCACCGACGCCCAGGGAGGCGACTCCACACCCAGGACCCTAACTCACGACCCGTTTATTAACGGACCGGCGCCAACGGCTTTACTTCCTCATGCGATGGAAGGCGTGATCCCAGAGATTTTTTGCCAAATCTCCCGGTGTCGGCTAGGACTAAATCTAGACCAGTTTGGTTGGTTGTGAGTGGATCACGCCACCTCACAACCATCGACACCTATGTCGGCGGTGGGATTCGAACCCAGGCGTCGAGCGTGGTTGGCGGAGACGTTACCAACCACACTAGGCCCCCGCTCTCTACAATCGTTCTATACTGAGTTAGAGCGTTTTTTCATGAAATTATAGCCCAGATTTAAATGCGTATAGGGGAGAAAGAGGCGAACCGGTGCACATCATCAAATATTTTTTTAGAGCTTAGACCTTGTACTATAAGCTAGTTAAACTTTGATACCTAACAATTCATTAATGAATGAGTAGAGGGGTGTTTTAAGAATGTATGTTTTTGGGGTTTTCTATACAAAAATGCACAAACTCCCTATATAATGAACGATGATTTGTGAATTTATGAAACAGATAACTCGCAATACTTTCAAAATTAGTGAGAACACTTCTTAGGTTTATTTAGTTGTTGATAGGTGCATCCAATATCCGCGGGATCGAAGTGCCGCTGTCTTCCTTTTGATTGGAATGGTGCTCTCGCGCCCACTAGCCAAATTTCAATAGGAAAATACAGTCTTAATCCACTGACCATTCCAGTTATACAACATATGGACTGTAGCTGGTAAGTAACCAAGGTTATATGGAAACCAGCAAATGATCTGCATGCAATTCAACGTTGCGCTACAATACTACAGATTATTTTATCTGGCCGGGAAATTACCGCATCAAAATTCAAACACTATTGTTGGAAACTGCTCGTTTGTTGATGTCCATATATCCTTGGCTTTACTTGCCATGAAGTATTATTTCACGGTGCGGACATTATTAACTATTTCAATATTCCATGAGGCCAATTATCTGAAGAAGCGCAAAAGTCTAAAAGACTGATTTTTAAAGCATTGCGAGTTATCTGTTTCATAAATTCACAAATCATCGTTCATTAATCAGGTAGTTAGTGCATTTTTGTATAGAAAACCCCAAAAACATACATACCTAAAACATCACTCTACTCATTCATTTATGAATTGTCAAGTTTCAAAGTTTAACTAGCTTATAGTACAAGGTACAAGCTTTAAAAAGAGTATTTGATGATGTGCACCGGTTTGCCTCTTTCTCCCCTATACGCATTAAATCTGGGAAATAATTTAATGAAAAAACGCTCTAACTCAGTATAAAACGATTGTAGCAACATGCTGTTTTCAAAATAAACCTGTGTTTTTATGTTGGTCATATTTGTCTAGAACATTATGTTCTTGAAAAAACAATATTTAAAAAGTTATGCTAGAAAAACTAAATTTGAGGGGGTTGACAGCGAAAATACTTTGTATTTCAGTAAATAGACGTCATAGAAATTTGATATCTTCCGCAAAGTTTCAAAATTTGTAAAGTTCTACAACTTTGCTAAGGAATCTATTCATGTATATTCGCTGTATCAAAAGTTAGATTTTTGATTTTTATGATAGTAGGCCATGATAAAAAAATTTTCTCATCAACATTTCCGTTATATTTTTGTGAACAATTCTTTTGAACATTGTCTTTGGCTAACATCAACCGTTTAAGCACAAATGAATTAAGTTCGTCAAATTGCCTTTTCCGACCACTGTGCATTCTAGGGTAAAAAAAACTGACAAAAGTAACTTTCGCAGTAAAGTATGTTCATCTTTCGAAGCAATTTACGTACGCCATCAGCAATTCACAGTTTTTCGAAATATTTCTACTGTCGCTTTTCTACAAAATTTAGCGAATTAGCGATTAGCGTTTCGAAGGCCAAAATTTTAGCGACGCTAACAGTTTCGCTAACCAGCTCAAAAATTAGCGAAATCGCTAAATCGCTAACTGAAATTTAGCGTCGCTAATTAGCGAATTAGCGAATTAGCGGAATGGTGCCCACCACTGGTTATTTTAGATCAATGACTCAGCATTTATAGTGTGTAATTAAATATTCATCAAAATGGCGATGAAATGGAGATAATTTTTACTAAATAGTTTATAGTTTAAAATAAATGGTTTTACTAACAAGAGCACATGCTGTTTTTGCTTTGATTAAGTTTGCATCACGAAATGCGCTGTTCCTGACATTGCATATACTTGGTTACTCGAATTCATTTATGATGTACATATGACCAACCAGCCCCGCTAGTATGTGACCAACTAGCCCCTCATGTATTAAATGTGAAAATTACTTGAAATATATGAAAATAAAATTTTGGCGGAAGTTTGCTTTACACAACTTAAAACTAACCAAAATGACTTTCATAATACGTTGAGCTATGTTTATTTCAATTTGGCTAGCTTTGTTTAGACAAAAAGTTTCGACTTGAAAACCGAGTAGAATTGATGGCCAATTTGACACCAACCTGTATTTTTTATACGTCTTAATTAAAACGGTACTTCATTTTGTCATTTAGTTTCTCTGGTTATCCGCTACATATCACCCATATAACACCTTTTTTTTTAAACGTAGATTCGAAGATATTCTCATTGACCAACTTACCCCGTAACCAACTAGCCCCGCTCTACCCTACGATTGTTTTCTACCTTTTTTTTCTACAAGCATGCTTAGCAGGAATGTGTCCCTAAATACTTCGCCCAAAGCTTCGTTGTGAAATGAAATGTTAAATTGATTTGTGTAAAGGGATTTGAGTTGTCTTTTTCTTCTTCTGCTATTTGGTATCATTGCTTATCTCTCGAGTTTCTAGCCGTCGTTGTCATCATCGGAAGCTATCCATGACTGAAGGCTGGCTCCCGCAATCTAAACAAGTTTCTCGGAGGGTGGATGGGGGGAGACATGGGAATGGTATAAAAATCTAATTTGCCCCACAGTCTACTATGCGCACTTCCAATAGTCAGCGAGCTGTCAGTGCTGCGAATGTGTCTCTGTGTGTAGCAAAGCTGGGGAGAATACAAATTGGATTATTGGATCAGACAGCAGCCATCGCAATGTCAGAGAGTGTGTTAGGCCAGATTTAAAAACGGATCACTTGTTCATTGGTAGAAATAAAACGAAAATTGAAATCATAGCTTCAAGCAGGCAACGCGCAAATCGTATTATGAAATATTTAACTTTATTGGTAGAGCTGGAATAATGGTGAAGGCGTACTTTTTAGGATTTCACAAAGACAAAGTGAAAATGAAGTCAAGAAAGCTTAAAAGTAAGGATCAGGTTTCAGCCTCCTCGGCTTCTACAGGGATACAAGGGCAAGTTTAGGTTTCATTCGCTTTTAAAATATTTTTAGCCATAATCACCCGACCAACCACTCTTTAAGCTTCTTTATGAAACGATAGGCTGACCAGAGGTTCAAAAAACGGGACAATTGGGAAAAGTGATTTTAATTTTTTTCAACCAAAGCAACCAATGATTTATTGCTTCGATAAACCTACCCCATTCTATATAAAGATTAGCTATTAGCTAATGATAAAATTTTGCGCAGCAGCGTGTGATTTTTAGACGTGAGGTTGTGAAATTTGTCACAGGGAAAAACAAAATTTTGCCTAATAATTATTATGCCCCTCGTGGTCTCAGCTTACAATCGCGACTTTTCATCAGTTCAAATACCGTTTATGATAGAGAATGTGCTTTGGCGCGGTATTACCAGAAAGGCACAAAATGTACTCAGTAACGTTAACAAATTTCTGGCGGCTTAGAAAAATATTTTCCATTTCGTGAAATATTTCAACCGAACGGTTTCCAATTGTCGTGGACTCTGTGTTCATTCGAACTTTATTCGAAACTTTTTTCAAAGAGTATCCAAAAAGCGATACAAAGTGGCAAAACGACGGGACGCTTAAAAATGGTCGATAAACGATATTGATCAAATACTAGTCGATAGCGATAGTGTCCGTTTCATGAAGAAGCTTATAGAGTGGTTGGCCGGGTAGTGCCAACACTTGAAATTGAGCATTTGAGCATGCCAAATGGCCTGAAAATACGCAAAACTTTAATCGAGCATTTTTTATTTGAAAGGAAAAGTATGCAAAGGCATACGAACAAAAAAAATGACCCAGAACGAATTGTAAGCAACTAATCGTCTTTTTTCTTTTTCTCACACCGCGAAAAAAAAACTTTTTATTACAAAATACATAATGGGTATTCATGTCGAGCTCGTATACAAATACCCAGTACGAATAAACGAATAAAATAAACTGAAGGTTTAACGAAACTTTTGGTAAAAAGTCCAGTATGCAAAAACTGCGCAATTTTTATATTGAACTCCCTTATCCCGGTTTTTAATATAATCAAAAATCAAAGTAATAAATTAGAGACGTCGATTTAAGACGTCGAGTGTTATTTTTAATTTTAATACTAATTTCTATCTATCCAAATTTTAAAGATAGAGTATCGAGCATCCTCGACAGTGGTTTGGTTCGGCAGGTTTTTGCATAAGAGTGCCACAGATTTTCTTTTGAAAGTCCGTAAGGTACACCGGGGCAAGTTGAAACGGTTTTTCGAAAGTTCAACTTTGAACATTACTTGAAACATCTCAAAACATCGAAGTTAAATTTATTGGTTCTGAAAAATTATGCCTCTGTAACCTTGAAATTTCGATTGCTTCGAACTGGCTTACAAAACTGTTCATCATGTATCAAAGCCAAAGACAAACAGACGTGTCTCTTTGATCAAGAATCTTCATCCTTGTTTGAAACGTTACACTTATGCGCCACTTTGTGAGCTAACTGAATACTAACTAATATTCGTAAAAGCAGGTTTCCGTCTTTGCTTGGGAAGATGGATGACTGACACATTTCTGATGATTTCTGGGTTTACTAATGAGCAAGCGTTCATGCTTATAGCAACACCAACGGTATTACTAAACAAAGTTTCAAAATAATCTTTTTTTCTGGACGAAAAAATCGTCACCGAGTGGTACGCCAGAGCTGTTGCCAAATATGCGTATCGGGAGGGCGCTGCCCTTGCAAAAACGACACATGTGAAAAACTGTCTATTTTACTTAGTGTCACAAAAATCTCGGCGAGTATTCGAGTATTTATTGCCCCCTGCTTTTTTTTGAATATGTAGAAATCGTTTTTCTAACGTAAATTCGGAATATGATGAATACTAAATGACAATAACCAATTCCGATGTAAAAATAGTCGATTCGAATCTTAAGCTATACACAAAAGTCGCTTTCTACGCGGGGGATACGTTTCGCGTAAAAAAACCGCGTAAATTCCGGAATCCGCGTAAAAAAAACCGCGTAAATTCCGGAATTCGCGTAAAAAAAACCAGCGTTAATTCTGCATTCCGAGTGAAGGGAAACCGAAATCCGCGCAAAAAAAAAAAAATACCGTGTAAATTCCGGAATCAGCGTAAAAAAAGCGTAAATTCCGGAATCCGCGTAAAAAACGCGTAAATTGCGGAATCCGCGTAAAAAAAGCCGCGTAAAAAAACCGCGTGAAAAGCGACCTTAGTGTATTTTGATGCTCTCAGACAGTCACACATTTTTTATATTACTTACCCAGAGAACAATATTTAAATTTTCTCAAATACTAACATATAGAGCGTCCTTCTCGGGACGTCACTGGAATTCCCGGGAAATTCAAATTTCCCGGAATTCTCGAATCATGGGAAATTTTTATTTACATTCCGGGATCCAGGAAAATATTTTCTTCAAGGAAAATTATTGGAAAATGATTTAAAATAACAGACTTGTGACAGAGTTCTGTTTACTTTTGACTAAATTTTATTCACCTTTCTCATTCCCTCAATCATATTTTACATTCTTTGTCTATGAACTTGCTTTAACCCTCTAGTGCCCAAGGTAATTTTTAAACGGGCTTCGGTAAAATCACTATGAATCATTATAAACACTTTTTAAGTACATATTGAAGCTTTCCAAAACTTCGACTGAAGCCCGCCAAATGGCGGTATTAAGCACTAGAGGGTTAAATGGCGCTAGTCAACTCAATGGGAAAAAATTGACTTTAGAATTTCATTTAGCGGTAGGGCTAAAAAGTTTCGTCGTCTCGAAAGAAAGGCCCCCTGCGAAATTTGAACTCAATCGCACTTCGGTCAGAGGCTCACTTTTCAGACGAATCAAAACATTGTTAAAATGCATTAAACTTCGAGATTTGATGTTATGCCAAAAAAATTGTTTGTCAAAATCGACTTCTATGACTAAAAAAAAATTCAAGCTAGCAGAGCCTTCTAATACCAAGTCTAGGTATTTTTTCCGAAAAATATTTTTAGATAAAACCAGATCTCTACGCTTGCATTTCTAAGACATTTGGCGTCAAAAAATCGATTTTGCAAGTTTCATGAACCTGTTAATTTATTTTAAAGTTTGCATGGGTACTTTTTTCGAGAAGACGAAATTTTGAAGCCTTCCTGTTTCTGAACCACTATCTGTGTTCGCTTCCGCTTTTTAATATTAAAAATAATTATCGTTTTGTTTTAGAAAATATTTCATTTTTTCATTGTTTAATGCTTTTTTATGAATTCTTTTCTCCGGTCTTTTCTCTTATATGACAACAATAAAATTCGAAATGAATAAATTACTGTATTTTCACTTTGAAGTTACCTAACTTCCCGAGATCCCGGGAAACCAAATTTTGATTTCCCGAATCACGGGAAGCTGAAAAACGTCGAGAAATGGACGCTCTTAGTGTCATAGTGGTCTAAAAATTTTCACAAACATTCATTCATAAAAATGGGCTTTAAAATTGCACTTTCAGTAATATCCAAAATTATCATAATCTGACCATGATAGATTCTCCACTTGCAGAATATCGATAGAATTCCTTGTTATTATTAACGAATCTCGTTAACTTTTAGGAAGGAAGAAGGCCTGGTGAAAATCTATGCTAAAAAGTTTGTAGGAATAACCATCTAAGGAGAGAGAATATTGATAAAATGATACTTTTATACATTTCGAAATACATAACACTTTAAACCTTTTTTACACTCTCCTGCATCATTCCAGCTTAATCGTAGCACCCGAAAACGAACAATCTATTACTGGTTACAAAAAAAAAAGAAACAATGGCAGTTGAAAAAATCTGATGGGTTTTGTTGTATTACATGTGTTCTAGTATACCCAGTATTTATTTTAAAACAAAACTTAGGTATTTTAAAAATATAAAGCCCGGAGAAAATCTGTTGGAGAGTAGTATATTTAAGCAATACTTTGAAAAGCTATCAAAGTTAGCCGCTTTTAATAAAATAAATACGCAATTATAAGTGGAAACGTGAAATTAGTTATCTCAGCTATTTTAAACGTTTAAACGTTCAAGTGAAGAATATCGACGGCTGAACTGAAGTCTCTACAAGTCATACGTGTTGGGAGTTCAAACAGACCTGCGCAGAAACCCGAAAAAGTTTTGGAATTTCGTTAATTCAAAACGGAAATGCTTCTCGACCCCAACGGACGTGTATTTGGAGGAAATGGAATCCTGCTCGGATTCTGATTCTTGCGAACTTTTTGCGAAGTTTTTCTCTTCTGTATTCGCCTCCGATTGTGCCTCGAATGACGATGCTGCGCGCGCCGCTGCGAATGTGCCAACAGATCTTGTTCATCTTGACATCTTCGAAGTTACACATGATATGGTTACTGCCGCCGCTAAGAAACTCAAATGTTCGTACACTGTTGGTCCCGATGGAATACCGGCCGTGCTTTTGTGCCGTTGCATTGATATTCTAGACGCTCCCCTTTGCACCATATTTAAAAGTCTTTGGTACAAGGGAAGTTCCCCGAGGTCTGGAAGCACTCCTACACGGTGACAAAAAAGTCCGGTCACACTTTTTTGGGGTCGCCTGTATCCTACACGTTGCATCTCTCTGGTGCCATCTATATGTCAAATGAAAGGGGTAACTTTGCTGCCCAAAGTGGCAGAGTTTCGTTTCTGTGCAGTTTGTTTACATTGAGTTGTGAGCCATGGCAGAGTTTAGAGCAGCTGTTATCGCTGAATATGTGACAAACCCGGACACATATTCAAACACCTAAAACCGCTCGGAATCAACCAGAAATTCGTGTACCGGACCATAAATCGGTAACTAGAGACTGGAGGCACCGAGGACAAGGCACGATCTAGACGACCAAGGTCTGTGAGAACTCCAAGGCTGAAAAAGATTATACGAGACCGGATTCGCCGGAATCCCGCCCAATCTGCACGGAAGCTGGCAAGGAACCTTAAAATGAACCGAGAATCAATCCGCCTGCTTCTGCGCAAGGATTTAAAACTTACACCGTACA
Organism: Wyeomyia smithii; assembly: GCF_029784165.1. Lineage (NCBI taxonomy): Eukaryota > Metazoa > Arthropoda > Insecta > Diptera > Culicidae > Wyeomyia > Wyeomyia smithii. Next base: position 31,313,570 of record NC_073694.1, read on the forward strand.
AAAAACAGGTGGTTCATGGGGTTACCAAAGCTACAAAGGACAAGAGGTACCAACGGTCGTGGGAGTTGCTCGGTTGGCGCGCAGATGACGAGATTATTTTTTCGGACGAGAAGCTGTTCGTTTTGGAGCAAACAGTCAATCGCCAAAATGATCGAGTTTGGAGTGTGAGCCTCCAGCAAGCTCCTGCGGACAAGCTGAACGTTTCCCGGTTCCAAAATAAGACGTCAGTGATGGTTTGGGGAGCCATTTGCAAGAGAGGTAAACTGCCTCTTATTTTTATCGATAAAGGGGTCAAAATCAACGCAGCGTACTACCTGGACACGGTTTTGAATAAAAATGTTCTGCCTCAAGCTGAACTATTGTTTGAAGACGATTACTACTGCTTCCAGCAAAATGGCGCCCCATCCCACACCGCAAAGGTTGTTCAGGCGTGGTGTGAGGAAAACTTGACCGATTTCATTTCGAAGAATGCATGGCCTCCGTCGTTTCCGGATCTGAATCCACTGGATTATTTCGTGGGGGGATACATGATGTCGAAGCTGAACGACTATAAAATAAATTTGGAGCAATTTAAGCGAGTTATCACGAAAATCTGGGACGAGATGCCGATGGAGCACGTGCGCGCCGCTTGCGACGACTTTCCGAGACGTCTGAAGCTGGTTCGATCAGAGAAAGGTGGTGTAATTCCGAGATATCGTCTGTGAAGTATCTTTATTAGTTACTGAATAAAGCTATGAAAGCCAGATTCAGATTTTCTTCTTATTCTTTGAAATATTGAGATTTTCCTGTGTGACCGGACTTTTTTGTCACCCTGTATATGTTCCCGGTCTTCAAAAGTGGTGATCGTCGTTATGTCAAAAATTACCGTGGAATAACCAATTTGTCTGCCGCGTCTAAACTTTTCAAGATTATTGTAAGCTCTGTTGTATTGAATAGCGCACGCAACTACATTTCTTCGGACCAACATGGTTTTCTCCCCGGACGATCTGTGACAACGAACCTAACGCATTTCACGTCGCATTGCATTTCAGAACTCGAACGTAAAGTACAAGTCGATGTCATTTACACAGACCTCAAAGCTGCTTTTGATCGAATCGACCATAAAATATTGTTAAACAAAATATCCCGTCTTGGTGCTTAATCTCGGTTCGTTGAGTGGCTTGAAACGTTCCTGCGCGATAGAATTTTACAAGTCAAGCTGGGATCCGGTGTATCGTCTGCGTTCACGAATAAGTCTGGTACACCACAAGGTAGTAATTTTGGGTTACAGATTAGTTTACGCCGATGATTTGAAAATATACTTGACGATTCGCAACATCGAGGATTGTTATCGATTACAATCACTGTTAAATACATTTGTGACGTGGTGTAAATTAAACTCTCTGATTATAGGTACTACAAAATGTGAAGTGATAACATTTCATCGCACTCAAACGCCAATAATTTTCAACTATACTGTCGATGGAGAAGTGCTGCGTAGAGTCGACTGCGTAACTGATCTTGGAGTTATTCTTGACCGGAAGCTTACTTCTGATAAACATCGCGCTGCAGTTATTTCGAAAGCAAGTATGCAATTAGGATTCACCGCTAAAGTTGCGCGTGACTTCGAGGACCCTCACTGTATGAAAACACTGTATTGTTAGCTAGTGCGCCCCTTACTCGAAAACTTTAGTGTGGTGTGGACTCCACACCAGCTGTCATGGAACCTGCGCCTTGAACGTGTACAAAGACGATTCATTCGACTGGCCCTGAGAGATTTACCTTGGCGTGATCCTACCAACCTACCACACTATCCGAACCGCTGTCATCTACTTGGTCTTGACACTCTAGAACGCCGCCGTATGTTACAGCAGGCTGTATTTATCGCCAAGATTTTGAATGCTGAACTGGATTCCCTGAAGCTGCTATCCATGATGAATTTTCGTGCATCTTAACGCATGCTGAGGCCCTCTTCTATGCTTGTAAACCAATACCATCGTACATAATTTGGTTATTATGAACCTGCTGCGTTTAGTGTAAGAACTTGCACGAGTGTAGAGCATTTATTTGAGTTTGGTGAGCCAAGTCGTATTTTTAAGCATAGAATAACTAATAGCAGGTAGACACTTTTAATGGCTCTTTCAACATTCATTAACACTTCACGTCAGATGATATAAATAAATAAATAAACAAATTAGCAAGTGAACTCGCATATCTCTGAAATTTGAAGGGATAGAAATTTCGTGTCTGCTATAAAAATGCGCAAAATTTTTTGATTTACAACATTGTCGTGAACTGCACAGCTCTAGCGTGTGAGAGAATAAAACATTGCCGGGTCATCTTGGCAGCCAGATTGCGAACTACGGTTAGCATTCGAACTGAGGTCCTAGTTATACTAAGAAACTTCGGCTTCAATAGCGCTGGATAATCATGAGTATGAAAAAAATACACTAAATCCTTTTTTTTTACCCAGAATAACTTTATATCTTCTACCCTTACATCAATATGTACAACATGAAGCCGAAAAAGGTGTTCTTAGGCTCAAACGTGTTAAAACTTTTCAGGAAGGGGATCTAAAGGGACATCTACGAATCCTCAAAGATTTCCAACTGAACACCTTAATAACCATGAATGAAGACTGGATGGACGCTAGAACTAACTTCAATGTTCCTTTCAAAATGATTGAATCTAATCGCAGTAAATGGGAAGAAGGAGGTCCCAAAATTCGTCCTGGATCAGTCATATTTTAAACAGATGGCTCTAAAATGGGCGAATCTACAGGCGCTGGGGTCATTGGACCAGGAATCAATATATCAATTTCAATGTGGCAGTGGCCCACAGTTTTTCAAGCTGAAATAAATGCTATTCTAACATGCACGAGTATTTGCTTGGCTAGGAAATATAGGTATGCCGATATCTGCATTTTCTCGGAAAGTCAATATATTCAATCAAATAAATATTTGAAATAATCAATGATTTGATTCCCAACAAAAAGAAACTGGTAGAATATGGAATACGAAAAACGAGTGATACTTGCGAAAATTGTCTAGCGATTGATACAAATGAACACAGGTTAAAAAGCTGTCCAGCAACTACTGAAATAAGATGTTAGGTAGAATCAACCCTAAGAATAAAAATGAACATAGATTTTAGAGACCTGGAAGATATACTGTTAAGTGTGTTAGATTTCAAATGTTTCCGACATAAATCAGCCCTATGGTTAGTTAGCCACTACTGTGCATATATAATGAAATGTTTTCAAGAGTGTAAGCGAAACTCGAAGATACAATAACAATTTGCCTTTACATGATCCCCCCCCTTTCGCGGGGAGGGGGTAACATTTTTGCCCAGGACCGGTCGAAACATAGAAATTTCGCTTCAGCTATGAGACAGAATCATCACGTCTTCGATAAAGTTAAATGCGACCCCCTCCCCGCAAAAAGGAGAGGATTGTGTAAAGACAAATTGCTATTGTATCTTTGAGTATCGCGTTGAACAGATTTCAAAAAAGGTAATTTATCGTCGAGATAAAATTTTAATACTATAGGGGAGTTGGGGCAAAATCGACTTGTTGCTGACATTTTACGTAGATCAGACACCAACCAATCGATTCCTGAGAATTTTTTACTCAATATAAGACATTTTTTGATTACAACTTTTAGATATTGGCGCATTATCATTAATGCTCAGACATACTCGATATTATTTTGCTTTGTGAAATATACTGAAACCACAGACTAACAGACGTAACACTGGAACCTGGCTCCATCGCCACAAAAAACGTTCATTGCAAATTTTCAATCGAATAACAGCCATCGCGCCAAAACGTCGTCTGGGGCGCTGTCATGCAATCTCATACATATTTTGTAGTTCCCCATTTGACACATGCAGTAACGCTGGCGCTGATGTCGAAATACATGATGCAGCGCGAACACGATAGCAGATGGTGCTAGTGTTACTAACGTAAAGTACTGGAATCATCCAAACGATGATTTTATTGAAAATTTGTTCAACGTGTTATGTCTGTTAGTCTGTGCTGAAACCATGCCAAAACCGGTTTCGTAGAATCACCGTTTTGAGCTCGGTTTTTGTCCGATTTAGTATCTGTTTTTTTTTAAATATGGGTAAGAAGATGCTAATATGTGGACAAACTCTTAGAATTTCGATATTTGGTCATAAAACAAAATGGCGTAGAAAAAAACTCGAAAATTTCCGATTTCTAAAAATTTCAAAATGGCGCCATTGTTGTCCCTTAAGTTATTCAAACTCGGTAGAATTTATTTTCGCATCAAACTCCATCAAAAAATCATATATAGAAGCCAAGGCAAAAAAATTGTTGCACTGTGTTATTAGAAAAATTAATTTTTTGGGATGTTTATTGGGCTCTGAGAGTCAAAAAACTGAATGCAATGCTGAACTGAATCATGCAAAATATTCGAAAATAACCCCACAAAAATGAAAAAAAGTGGAAGAGGTTGTTTATACGAAACGACCGCAAGGTTAACGTAGAATTACGACTGCCTGTCTTATGTCAATAATTTTTTGCAATAGCTTTGGAAATACCCTCGATTAGGGTTAATCATTTTAATGGTGTGAAGCGATATATTTTTCCGTATTTATTTCGAATATTATTTTTGCTTTAAAAATAAACGGAATCCGTTGGAAACTAGCTGAGTTCAGAACTTTTGAAAGTGGGCAATATTCGTGACGCTCTCGATGCTTTCGGTTTTACAGTTTGTACCCCTATATATGTTGCCGTAAGATATAATTCTACGTCGAAAACGCACTAATCGATGTGCTCAAGTCGACTCTGTTGAAAGAAACATAAAAAAAATCGTATGATCAATTCATAAATGTTTGGTATTAGTTGTATTTACCAGACAATTGAACTGTGCAGTAACATTTAATAATTTCAGCCTTGTTAAATGTTTAAAATAAACAAAGCAGAAAGAATTTTAATTTTCCGAAGGTATCGTCGGAATCCATGGTCAAGTATATGAATATAAAGATTGTTTGTATTTCATGATACTGTAAGAAGACGGAGTTTAACCAGAGAAAGGCCGGAATCCTCAATCGGCGAAGATGCCCCTTCTGTAAATTGTTATGAACCATGAGTATGATCAAGATGCTGTAAGAAGTGACTGGTTTGTAATGATGAAAACTTAGTAAATTGACATTTACGGATTTGTTTCGCATATACCGCTTGTGTTGCACAGTGTTAATGAATCGTAATATACATCACACTGCTGCGCAATTGCAGCAGCATCAAACTGCAATCAAAGTTGTAATTTAGTGATAACCATTCATTATGCTCTTCAAAATATATTTAGTAGCCTTGAAAAAGACTGGTTGCTGCAGTTGCAAATTTCATTGAATTATCGCATAAATGCTTCATGGTCCAGATAGCGCGCGATATCCGCCCTGACAAAGATTGAAACCCGGCTTTTCTTTCTTCTTCACGATCAGCAACCAACGTCCGTGTGGTATCGGCACAATCATGGAATGAATTATACATAAAACACAAAGCGCACATTCTTAGTCAACTAGGTATATTCTGTCGACCTTGTTAGGGAAAGAAGCATTGTGCGACCAATCAGAGGTCGACATTTGCGTTTCGACAAGGCTTGACAATTTTCAATAGTACAATCGTTCGAACAATCAGATTACAACTTTCTGCATTTGGACGGGTGCTTGGTTGGTTTTCCAATCGATTACTGCAAAAATGACGAAAATCAGTTGGAAACTGACTGAGCTTAAAACCAATAGACGTAATTCTACGTCAAAATATATGAAGAAATTTTAGAATCGAACAAAATTGAAAAAAGTGCAGAAGAGTGGGTTTGTAGCTTAAAAAAATCATTTCCTCAAAAATCACGTTTGGGCAACCTGAAAACGATTTTTTAGAAAGTCGAATTGTACTACAAAAATGCTATAAATAATATTATCTTTCAATTTAGGGCTGAGCACCTTGACTTTTTCAACTTCGATTTTTTTTGGGACAGCCTACTGTGCACTGATTTTCATGTATCTACTTTATTCCCAGGTGACAAATCCAGGCTCGTTTGGTTTCGTTAATGTTCGTTACGGTAAATACATCTTCCCATTAACATCATTTCTATTGGATAAATAAATGTCATGTTCTGATTATACATCGAATCCCGCAGGGCTGTGGAGCATTTTTTCGGCTTTTCAAAAATACTGCTAACGAGGCTGAAGTTCATCATCAACTCTGCTAAAACAAACCGCATGACAAGTCCCAGTGGTTTTGTGGTGAAACAGGATTTGAAAAGCTCTCAAACAGTACCAACAAAAAAGCAATCAATAATGAGAAACAAATATTACCAAAATTTAAGCTGTGGGTTTAATGGCAACGCGACACGAAAGTAATTTACTGCTCGGCTTAATGGCCGCATCTTCGTCGCTATTAAGCAAACGGTTTCAATTTACGCGTCCTGCCGCAAGCACAACTGGGATCTGCGAGCGAAATATCGAGCAGATAATTTTTCCCCATCACAATCGCCATTATCGTTGCGTTACGCTGTCACTTATGCTGCTACATTATGCAATGCTCCGACATCCCTGCGGTTGGGAGGTAGCATGTGCTGACTATTATGTATCGCCACCTGCTTATTGGTTTATATATTGTTACTTTTATATACCTCCCGGGTGGAATTCGCGGTGGCAGCGAAGGGTTGGAGATGCGCAGCCCTTTCCGATGCACAGAGCATATTCTTCGAGAAGGGGCCCCCTCACCATTCGAAGGGCTTTGACTGGTGACAAAGAAGTGAATCGTTTCAATCGTTTGCTCGACGAAAATGGCTGTAGACCGTCGTAATCGCTCGTTTCCGTGTCGCTTCTAGAGATGGCACCACAGCCGGAAGAAGGGAGCAAACCACACTCACTTCCAATATGGCACGTAATAGAGCTGTCGAATTTATCATGACACTGCGCTCATTTATTTCCCCGGGAACTTGGCATCATAGTAATGCTATCTATCTGTCTATCTAGCTGTTGGTCTCCGCACAGGCAGCAGTTTCGGTGCCAGGGATAAAAAAGTAATGAAACTATACGTATGAGCTGCCGGGTTTAGAACGTTAAGCGTGTACAGATTTTTTTTTCTACATCTGTTAAACATTTATGGTGCTACAAAATAACGCTTATTCATTTTTTTGCGGAAGGATTTAAAATGGCACATAACATGTCCAGATGGTAGTTCCAGTTTTTATTTTTGTAGAATTTAAATTATCAAAAGACTGTTCAATTTTCACAACGCGATAAAAACACGCGTGAGATTCATTAAAATCAGTTTGTTACTTTAACAGTGACAAGAAGAGCGGTAAAAATAAATATTATTCTTAAACTCCTCCCAAGGTAACTTATCAACAATTAAAAATAGATAGACACCATTGAAGTTAGATGAAATGAAAATAAGGATCTGATTCTTTTAATATTCGCCATCTATGTTCATTTTCAATTTGGAACCCGTAGCGGCAACATGCAGAACCAACGCTAGAAGCAGAAGCCAGTAAGCCGACTTTAACTGTTCGCAAAAATAGAAGGATTGCGAAGATGTGGATTTCTAGTGGCTCTTCTAAATCAAGCCCGAAAATATGACAAATAATTATTTCGATTGTTTGAATACGAGTATTTCGAAGAGTGATTTTCTCGGAAATAACGATTCAAGCTCGTATTTAGTTATTTATTTGCCCGCTTCTGTGGCGTTTTTTATTCCGCAGAACTTGTTGTAATGACATTATTCGATAAAATTATGACCACGCGTTTCCGGCACGACCCCAAAGCTGCAATTTATTTCACTCCCAAAACGGTCGGTTTCGAACCGGGAAAAGAAAACAATTTGTCGGATCCTATCTCACCCTTCTATAAATAGAAAACCGGACAGCGTATCGGTGACGTGCTCCGTCATCGAGTAAACGGGGAAGGCGTGAGCATCGGTAGGTAAATCGGAAGCCATTTTTTTCGGGTTTTTTGTTCACAGCACATAAAGCGTATTCTAACGTGAACCTCGAACACGCCTGAGAAGGTGTGCAAAGCAAATAACAGTAAGCGAACCCTTAAACACAACTAAAAATGTGGTTTGTGGGATTTTGTGATGATAGTAGAATAAAAAGGCACAAGGAAGGAAACGAATCAGGACCCGGTTTATTGCTGACGATCCTGAAAATATGCGAGCACAAACTGCTGATACTAACGCCATTATGTGGGGATCGTCCTCGAAAATTGAAAATATAATACTGAGCCCCGCCTGTTCCGTTCGGTTTCCCGATTTGTCGAGAAGGCGCTGCTGACTCAAATATTTATCGAAAACGCTTAAATCTTGTATTATGCCAACATGATAAGCATCAGTGAACGACCCCTTTCGTGTTTGCACTGATGTTCGAGAAACGGATTTGTTCTTTGTCGTTTGCTTTAAGCTTACTACATTATACCTACATAAATTGCTAAACTTTTCGATGCTTATCGAGTTGTCACGAATGCTTTGCGGCTATCATGTGTAATGTCGCTCTTTTATAATAATTGCTGTCGTTAAAGACTTATAGAGTAGTTATCCGCACAAGTAAATAATCTCTACTATTTCCTCGTTTCGGAAGTGTGTAATTGATAAAAATCAATAAATCAACGAATGTGGTTGGACTTTTATGGTTTCCTGTTCTTCCTTGGAAACCTTGGAAATTGGGTTTATGTGGAAATATCGAAATTTCATCGCTATGCATTGAAAAAATTCGAAAATTTAAAAAAATGGTACCTTTTTCAACATGATAACAGGGCTGTCAATGTATTTTTATTACCGTACTTTTGGTTGAAAGATCTTCAAATAACGTTAAATAAAAAATTTAACAGGACTCCACTTGGATTTAAAATTAAATTTTAAAAATTTAGAGGCGTAAGTTTCGTCGAAAATTCCGTATGACTTACTCACTTTTTATTTTTTTAAAGGGTCACAAAAAGTTTCGAATTTTCATTTACCATATTTTTCTAGTGATTAAATTAGTAGGGTTCTAATCAATCTCTGAAGCCACCATGGACGAAAAGGACGCAATTGACTCCTTTGCATCGTTTTGTAGGTTGGCAAATGATTGGACACGTGTAACTTGTGGCCATTCACCTCTGTCCAGCAACTCCTATCCCAACCTCCACGAGGTGTCGACCGGGATACGAGTAACCTTAGCGGAGATCGGGTAACTAACCCTTGGTGGAAACTATGGTCGTATGCTGACTGGCAAGGGGGTCGTACGCGGATGTGTTCTTATAATAGGGGCGGCGTATAACAGCGTCTGACCCGGAGCGGGTGGCTGACTCATGGAAGGTTGATAAACTTTGCCGCGACCAGACGAGTGGCTCCTACTTTCCATGATTAAATATTCGGAAACACTCCTGGAGGCATCCAAATCGAGAAGCCAGTTTCCAGATCGATCACGTACTGATTGACGGTCGGCACTTCTCGGATGTTACTGATGTTAGGTCTTTAGGTGGAAGGAGCATTTTCAGGCGCTATTGAACAGTGAGGAGCCAGATGAGCAGTGCAGGAACAGGATGACGGTTATGAGTTGACGAACAAGCTGTGGAGCCACCAACACAGGAGGATCTGAAAAGGGCGATTAGTGAGCTGAAAAACGGAAACCATCAATAATCATTAAACGTTAGATGAGGAAAAAAAATCATTAAACGTGCCTAACAACTAGTACGGGATATAGTCCCGACTGTATGGGCTATAGTTAAATCATATGGATTATCATCCGCTTAAGGTTATTGATTATGCGGGAAAGCCGCTGGGAAGGATGGTATCCCGGTCGAACTTCTAAAAGCGGAAAGCGAGCGGCTGTACTATGCGATCCACTAAGGATCTGGGTGGATGTACAAATGCTGAACGACTGGTTGTAAGGTCTCATATGTCATATCTACAAGAAGGGTCATTGATTGGATTGCTGCAACTATCGAGGCATTACGTTGCTCAACTCCGCATATGAAGTGCTCTTACGTATCCTGTTCTTCAGATTAAGACCGTTAACGGATTCCTTTGTTGGCGAATACAAGGCTGGTTTTTGACAGGGATGTTCTAAGACGGATCAAATTGAAACTCTGTGACAGATCCTCGATAAGTTCCGGGAGTAAAACCTGCAGACCCACCTCTGTTTATAGATCTCAAGGCCGCATTCGAATCAGTGAAAAAAAAACGAGCTGTGACAGAGAATACTAGTACACGGTTTCTCGACGAAATTAACTAGGCAGATTCGTACGACGCTGGAGGGATCGAAATCGCGGATAGCTAGCGAGACATCAGCCGCGTTCGTAACGTTAGATGGATTGAAGCAGCGGGATACGCTCTCTAACTTACACAACATCGCCCTTGAAGGTGCAGTACAAAGAGCAAACGTGCACTCCCAATGGCTCTTCAAGGACATGAAGCATTGGCGCTGAAGGAAGCTGATCGACGAGTGCTCGAAGTTTTTGAGTGTAAAGTTCTGCTGTCGATACTTGACAGAAAATGGGACAGAATGTGGCGCAGACGCATGAATCACGAGATATACCAGGTATACAAACATGTTGATATAGTGAAGGTAATACAGCGAGGCGGGCTTCAGTGGGCTGCACATGTAGCCAGAATGCCTAAAGAGAGAGCCGTCAAAACTTCTTCAGTAGAGAACCAAGGAGAGACCGTCGACTCCGTGGTAGGCCTCGCACGCGGTGGATGTGTGCGGTGGAAGAAGATGCACGATCTGCTGGTATACGAGGAGACTGGAGAACGGCTGCCTAAGACAGAAGAAGCACACCTCTAATTCGTTCGGCCCTAGACCGGTGAACGGTCCGTTAGCCAACAAAGTAAAGTAAGTAAGTAAGTAAGCTTCGTTTTTAAAAATCGATGAGAACGTAATCCAGTGACACACCAGGACGTTTTAAAAAGTGTCATTTAGTGTCAGTGTCGCAGGCTTTGAAACGGCTAATTTAGTAGAGCATATCCCAATGTTTGAAGTCTATTCAGAGAATGTCAAAAAGATTTGATGATGATGATGATGGTCCCACCTCATACCCCTACATCGGATTGAGCTGGTCGATTTATCTAAGTAAGATATTATTTAAAGTCAATGTAACAGTTGGAAAATAAATAACGGACTAGTTATTCATACAGACATAGTAACCCTTCAAAAGAATACCAAAAATTTGACAAGAATTTAAAAAAAAAAAAACGATTTTCCAACAACATTAACCCAAGGCTCATCCAGAACGTTTCCAACCCGAAAATTATCCGGACTTGGTTAGGAATTGAACCTAACATTTAGGAGTGTTAACTAATCAGAATTGGTTCTAGATATTGGGTGCAACCCTTCAAGTAACAGACAACGTTCTTGTAGAAATTTTCCAGAAATTTTTCTCTATTGAATTAGTTAGCATATTATGCTCTGAATACACGAAATATGATAGTAATAACTTAACTTTAACGACAAACATTTGTAGTTTGATGGAGGAGCTCTAACTGTATGCGTTTCTCTAATGTTATCGAAATAACCTGTCCATGAAGTGGCTCACTTGCTCATTGTTCTTCTTTTTGAATTCAACATCTTTTTTCGATATCTCGCTATCTTGATGGTCCCTTCAACATAGAGATTTGTGGAGGTGACTGCATGAGTATTTCCAGAACCAGAATGATGCCTAGAATCCAGAGATCGACTTGAGATGCCATTTTGAAGTTCAAGGTGACGACTTCCGGTTTAATATATTCAAAAAACACCGCCATTTTTATATAATACTAGCTGACCCGGCAAACTTCGTCTCGCCCATTTTTGTGTCCATTTTAATAATTTTAAATATTCCAAATTCATTGATTCCTTGTGTCTGCAAATGCACGACTAATCGGCCATAAGATATGATCAAAGTCAAAAGGCAAATCGTTTGAAACGATTGGTTTTATCGGAATGCCAATATCCTCGACTTTTGGCTTCTGTAGATTACCTTTATTCTGGTTAAAAAAATTCCCATATTGGGTGGTATTTGGTCATTTTCGGCTGTTTTCCAGACACCGGAAGTCGCCTTCTCTGAATTCAAAATGGTGTCTGGGATTGATTTCTAGCTTCTGTGCATCATTCGGTTTCGGAGGTACTCATATTGGATGTTTGATTTGTATAAGAGCCCTCCCATCCAGAAGTGGGAGGGTTGTTAAACCACCATTCAAATATTATTTGCCCCCAAAAACCTCCACATGCTAAATTTGGTTCCATTTGCTCGATTAGTTCTGGAGTTGTGAAAAAATTTGAGTTTAATTTGTAGGAAACCCCACCCTTCCAGAAGAAGGCGGGGTTTAAAACTGTTAAGGACATATTTGTAACCCTTAAAAATATTCACTTGCCAAATTTGGGTTCATTTAGTTGGTTAGTTCTCGAGATTTGCAGAAATTTGTGTATAACGTGTATGAAACCCCTTCCTTTCAGAAGAGGGAGGGGTGTCGAACCGTTATGGACATATTTGTTACATCTAAAAACATTCACATACCAAATTTGGTTATATTTGCTTGATTGGTTTTCGAGCTGTGCGAAATTTGTGTTTAATTTGTATGAAACCCCCTTCCAGAAGAGGTTTCATTTGCATGGGACCCCTCCCTTCCAGAAAGTGTGAGAAGTGTGTCCAGAAGTGTGGAGTGATCTTGTACTATCTTAGTCACCTTTCTCGGCCTCCAGAACTCCTATACACAAAATTTCACAACGATCGGTTTAGTAGTTTCCAAGCCTATATGGATCAGGCAGACAGAGCTGCATTTTTATATGTTTAGATAGTTCAACCGTGACGATAGCCACCAGTCGAGCGTACTTCTATTTGCATCTAATTTTCGGTGGTAGCTTTTAAAATATGATTATAAAATAACCTGTTTTGAATAGCTGTCATATCATCGTTGTTCATTGCGCCTTCTGAGATCTCATTTCTTCGTTGTAGGGAAATTCTGTTTTCGTGAATTCTACCATTTTCCTTTAAATTTTCCTAGTTTTTTTGTCGTAACAATTTGCCTTGGACAAAGACGGAGACAACAAAACAAAGCAAGCTCAAATTAGACGTTCCGTTGTAAAGTTAGGGGCGGTCGCACATATGTAACTTTATTTCATGTATAAGAAGATTTCAGAAGCTCTCATCTCTTTCAATCGATGTTCTTGAAAAAACTTTAATTGAATAATACACCAGCTCCAGCACTTTTCCGAGCGTATTTTAGACTCTTCGCTATCAAATTATTATTATTATTACTACATCAAGTAGTGGGAGGTAAAAACACACGATCGATCACAGTGAACTTTTAAAGTGCTTCTCTGGAAATGTTTTCATGAAAGTCCAGAAATCGCTCGAAATGCAACATCAGCCACTTCGGATATTCCTAAAAAATCCCAATAGCAAACGATTGAAACAACAGTAATAATTGGGTTGTTTAGCTATTCATGGGCTTCTGATATATGGTCGGCGTGCGACCAGACCGAACCAAGCGCCAAAAACATTATCTCGAGTAATCGGCGATCAAAGTTTAACCACCCCGTATGTTTCCTGCAAACCGCTGCAAAGAAATTTTGTTATAATACCAATTAAAACTGTTCAAATGATTTCGTTTTTTCATGAAAGATAGATTATCAAATTTAACATCCACTGGTGTTAAAAACTCAATTTTTTAAAAAATGGCGCTTGGTTCGGTCTGGTCGCACGCCGACCATATAATATCGAGAAAAAGAGTGTAATTTTCTGGGCAGAATGTAATTTTTTAAAATTTTGTATCATTGTCCTTTGATTTTTAAATGAAATAACAGAAGAGTTGTGTGCAAAGCCGTAAGGTTGAAGTAGAATACTTTTACAAGAAAAATAACCCGGCTGCTTGCGTGTCAGTCATTTTTTCTAGTAAATAAACGTTGACTAATCAGATTAATCGAATTTCGCGCTTCAACAAGGATTGACCATTTTCAGTAATATAGTAAGCTGCTTGTTATGGTTGGGGTTTGACAATTTTTAAATTTTGAGATGCAATTTTTTTGGATGTCGAGCTCATGACTGAACGAAAAGATAGTTCAGCACGTTCTGAGACACGGAGATAAAGTAAAATTTATAACTTTTATAAATTTAAAAATGTGCATTAACTAATGAGAAAATATTAACTCTTCAATCAAGTTTTTATTTCATCCTGAAAAGGACAATTTGTTGTTCATTTTAGTATCGGATAAGATGCCGATCACATCTTTGCGTTATCACTGACCGTGTGAATAAAATATTCCTAGTGATAAAATAAACAGTGAAAAACTGATTTAACACTCAAAACTAGACGGCTCAAAAGGCTGTTGTCAAAATGAGTCAACTTTCCATTGAATGCATATACTAGTGCCCACTATCGCACAGAGACTGTATTTCACTAAAGTGCCTCACTGCATCAGCCGCTATCGATGCTGAGATCCGCTGCAACTAGTGCGCTATCCATAGCCATGCCACAGTTGTGACCGCTATACGCTGCCATTGGTATCCACTGTCCCTGCATCAGCTGGCCCAGCTGCTATCGTTGCTGGAATCCGCTGCAACTAGTGCGTTATCCATTGCTACGCCACAGCTGTGGCCGCTTTCTGCTAGTGCTGCTGCTAAGGGAGGACGACTGCTGTTGTCGCTGTCTAGAACTATTATGAGTGGCTTCGGCTGAAACAGGCTCTTATATAGGCCAAATAGCATGTTTTAAATTGCAAGGTATATGATTCTGTCGACCGTGCTTGGGAAGCAATCATATAACGACCAATCAGAGGTCGAATTTTTCGTTTTGACAAGGCTTGACTATTTTCAATGGTACAATAGTGTGAATAATAAAATTACAATTCTCTTTATTTGGGAAGAATTTTAGAAGATTTTCCAATCTACTGCTGCAAGAACGAAGGAAATCCATCGAATAATAACCGATTTATTAGCACTTGAAATTGGACATATTTTTCCTTTTTTTTCGGTTTTAGATTTTCATTTCACATCCCTATGTAGCCGAACTTCCTGAGAGAAGTATTCTACTTCAAAATAAAAATCGCTCCAAATCGCTAGAATGACAGTTGGTATATGAGCGAACTGTCATTGTAGCGATTTCGAGCAGTTTTAGTTCGTGATTTAAAAATTGAATGACGACTATGGAAATTTTTCGAAAATCACGTTTTGCTTAGAAAATGCAGCTCTTTCAGGTGACATACAAAACTGATATAGCTAACCCAATTGTTGTATTCATAACAGCGGAAAACGTCGAAACATTCTTCGTTAACTGGAAATCGCCGTGTCGGGATTCGAAATGGTGTCGGACACCGATTATAATTCTGAGCATAACTCGGTTCTAGAAATCTCAATGTAGGAAAGTGTTTGAAGAACACCTTTTAGTTTTACACCGCTTCACGTCAGTTCCGAAAGTACAAATATTGGGGAGTACTTAAGCATTTTCCTCAATTCTACCTAGCTTTGCAACAACCGGAATCTTAAAAAAAATTGACTCTCTTATCAATTAGGCCACCTTTCTTCTTCACTGGTTATTCCTTTCTGTGTTCAATAATTCTGTGACCATCACCTTTGTTCAAGGTACACGTATACAGAGTTTGGTCGAGATCAATTCGTGGCTGTGTTGAAATATAGATGCATATAAATTATGACTTTTATATGAAAAGATATATCAAGCCGGACTGGAAACGTTGTTGCCATTCTCCACTTAATTGTTTTTGACGAACAGGGCGAAATTTTCTTTGGCACGCATCATATTTTCAAAACACTGTATAAAGATTCGCCCAGGGCAAAATATGGATCCGAGGCAAGTAATGTGATCCATTTTTCGTCTCGTAATAATTGAGCAAAATTTTCAGAAAAATCAATGTTTTTGTTATAACTGACATGAAATCATTACAATTAAGATCCAGGAAATTTTATATGCTCATAGTTTGTATTGCATTTCCAGGTAGAAATGTTGAGCACTATTTTCTTATAACTAAAAGCAAATCATTCTAAAGGTGCCGCCACACGGACGCTAATTCCCTTAGTTTCTAAGTCTTAGTTGATTGTAAAAAGAATTTTTTTATCACTGAATAGTAGGCTATGAACTATTCGGGCATGACGGAGTAGTTCAGGGTCTCTATGTTATAGCTTTTGACAGTACAATCCCGCGTTATGATGAAAAAAATGCTTTTTTCAATCAACTATGACTTAGAAACTAAGGGAATTAGCGTCCGTGTGGCGGCATCTTAACTAGCAAACTAGGCTTGTAAAATAGTAAAATATCATAATCAACAATCACGTATCGGTGTTAGAGATATCATGAAATTTTAGGCTTGAGAGTAGCGAAAATTATTTATTTGCTTTTGAACATCAAAAGCATTATTATCGAGAGGATCCATAGGAGGGCAAAATATGGTTCCTCTATCTTAGTACCAACAATTGAAGATGGCGGATGGTGGCTGCTGAAGTCAATGAATAGCGTCGGAATACAGCAACGAAAAATGGCATGCTTGTGAATGTTTAATCAACATCAAACCGAAAATGAGTTTTGTTTTACATTGAATGTATGGCGATAGTAGTCATATTTTACTTAAATTTACAAAATGTTCACTCGATTAGTGAATTTTTTTGAGAAACTGAGGTTGTCAAAAGTTATGCAAGAAGTTGTACCTCAAAAGTTATTTTTAATAGATTGTGTTAATAGCTATAAACTACCCGTCCTGAGTACTGCAAAACATTTGTTGAAAATTGCAGCTCTCCGAAAGGGTTTAGTATCACCTAAAATGAACAGATTTATGTGACTTTGTTCCGTGATTTCGACAACCTAGAGAGTTGTGGTCTTCAACAGAATTGTTTAGGAGGTTAAGGTGTCTCAGATTGTGAAATGTGTGCGCTAGTTTGCATATAGTTTAAAGTATTTTGAAGTTAATTTATCATCAGCAAAGTTGTTCAGGATGTCAAGGACTTTTGATTGGTGTTTTTTTCGATCAACCATGAATCCGACCTTTCAGTAAATTTGTTCAGGCAGGACCAGTTAAATTGTTGTGGATTTCAGCAGAGTTGTTGAGGAGGATAAGAGCTTCTGGTTGTAATAAAGATTAGTATGTTATTCAGTCACTGCGTGGCGCTAATGTGTATGTGATTTTGAGGATTTTTAACTAATTTTTTCTCGAGAATCCAACCACATAAAAAGCTGCGGTCTTCAGTCAATTTGTTCAGACGGTTATGGGCTTTAGGTTTATCGACAGTTTAGTTGGAAATGAGACCACTACGTAGCGCTATACTGCCGTGAGATGACATTGTGTCGTAGATCCAAAAGATCAGTTTTCCAGTACGGCCCAAAAACGAAAGAATTCTTCGTCACTTTTGTATGGAAATTTGTGCCAACGTCACTTTGTTTTTTCGATTTTATGCAACGGACGAATAAGTAACAACGAAAAGATAAATACCGAAAGATAGGTCTTCGAATAATGAACAAATTGGCATGAAAAACTCATATTCGAGAGAGTGGCACTTACGTCACTTCGTCATCTCACGGCAGTATAGTGTGTTTTCAGTTATAAGTGTTATAAACTAAATTCAACTCGAGGATTTATTACTTAGAAACGATTGTATACAGTAACTCAGCAATTCAAATTTCTCAGTAGAAATTAAGCAAAAATAACTGCCTATTCCAGGTGATGGTAAACCTTTTAAAAATACCCTGGGGTTTGTAAAAAAGTGGGCGATCAAACAATGCACAGTTAGACAAAATTATTTAAATTACGAGCTTTATATAAAACTATATATAAAATCAAAGTAGTCCTGCGCTTCGGACAGCGCCCTTGAAAATACTCCAATCAACCACATTATATTATACCCAGAAGAAAACATTTTGTATATATTAATCAGTTTATTCAGGGAATAAAATATTCATTTCGGTAACTCCTTCTTCTGGAATTTAACCCTCCTCGGAAAGTTTACGTTCCACGAAAGGCCTCAAGTGCCAAGCATTACCACAACCTTTTAACAGCATTTCCTGCCAACTTATAATTGCACTTCCGCTGTTCCTAATTGCTCCATTAATACTTAAAGGTTTGGTGTTCTAGAAAGCAACCAAATAATTCGTTTGAAGTTGCGTACAATTCGAGCGACTTGTTGAATCAGTTCCGAATTAGTCAAACAAATTAATGACATCACTATCGAATACCACTCTAGTACATCCAGAAGTTTAATTTACTGCGAATAATGTTTATTGCTCTTTCGTCCGCCCTTTCCAGTGTTCCTCGAGCAGCTCTTTCATACCAATACTTAGGAGGAGGACTCTATATATGTCAGTTACCGTGGGCCATTCCCGGGAAACAGTTCAAGCAAAATACTTAGCAGTTAGTTTCGTTCATTAAAAACTTTCGTGAAAGTAGAAGCTTCCCCTGTCCTGTGCTCTGCCCATCCCGGCCGATAGTGCAGCTGGCACAAAGTGCAAACATCTCTGCAATGAATGCTAAACACGTACCCGGCGCATAATAGATGCATCCGAAGCAGGGCCGGTGCTTTTACTGAATCAAATATAGGGTAGTTTGGGGTAATTTGGACCCCCTAAGGAAAACTCCTGTTATTTCGTAACCTGTTTTTTCTATCCCATAAACGTAATGTACTATAGTAATATTGATCTGTTTTGTATGTTTCTGCACGAAAAAACCTTGATATTAAGGTCAAAAGAACAAAAAAATAACGAAACTAAAAATTATGATTTTCGGTCGTAAAAAATCGTTTGGGGTGAAAATGGACAGCTATTGGAGTAATATGGACAGTGTTTGGGGTGATGTGGACAGGGTAAAAAATGTGAGTTTTACAGTATCAATAGTTGCTTAATACACAGTAGAAGGTGGTATCAGGCATACGAAATGATAACTGCAATACTTAGGCATTGCACAGTGGTTCCACAGTAGGCCAAAAAAATTTCCCTTCTCCAATTATCCATACTAGAAACTGGGTATGCGATCGTGTGTCACACACGCGCGTTTGTGTGTGCATGTGTGTGTGCGCGTGTGTGTGTGTGTGAGTGTCTGTGTGCGTGTGTGTTTGTGTGCGTGTGTGTTTGTGTGCGTGTGTGTTTGTGTGCGTGTGTGTTTGTGTGCGTGTGTGTTTGTGTGCGTGTGTGTTTGTGTGCGTGTGTGTGTGCGTGTGTGCGCGTGAGTGTGTGTGTGACTGTGTGCGTGTGTATGTGTGTGTGATTGTGTGTGTCGGTCTATGTGTGTGTATGTGTGTGTGTGTCAGTGTATGTGTGATGTAAGTTTCATGAGAATCGGATGATATACCAATTTTTGGCAGCACTTTGAATGTTGCTGTGTCAGGAAATTTCAATGATTTTTAGGTTCGAAAATCACAATTTTGAGCTTAACTTCGATTACCTAATTCCCTCAATTTTGATCTGATTTTGGATCAACGAGTTTCGTTTTGAGGGGAAATTTATGTTATTTTTCAGCACTCTTGTACAGTCTCGTGAAACAGTTCAAAATGATCGAATAATCAACAGACTATATGAAATTAACCGTATTTTTCGAATGTTTTGGGTCCCGGTTTGCATATCGTCGTTCCAAATCCGTTAATCCCGAATTCGCGAAACGGGAAAATATATAACGAATGTACGTTGACGTACGATTTCTTATTTTTCCTTGAAAGGCCTATCAAATTCCTCAAATTTTCCATTAAATCTTCTAATCGGTCAAACGGCTCAAAAGTTACGATTTTTGGAAAAATGATTGCCGATTTTTGACAACTTTAATTCAAAATGGATCACACTAAGGATCAAACAAAAAAATACGGGTATAAAGTTTTTCGATAAAGAACAAGTATACCAATGTTGAACATGATCTGAACAAAAACATAAATCTGATAGTAAGAAAGGTTTAACGGCATTTTAGGGGAACAACATTTTCGGACATCAGAAATGAGTTCAGCACCCGAAAATTGGCATTATACGTCATTTTCAAGCATTTTAGAAAAATTTAGGTTTTTCCATCTTTCGTTCAGAAACCCGCCACTCTGCGGGGCATTGAAAACACTTTTGTACAGATAAATCATCCCAGATTGCCTTAAACACATTTTACAATTCATTGTTTGTACACCGCCGTCTATCCGTTCGTTTTTATATGCCCGCGGCATCAGTCCGACAAAAGAATTTACTTAAAACTCGCCTGACCACATCACCCCGCAAAAACTGTCCATTTTACCTCAAACAGGACGCCTTTCTAAAAACTCAATTCCTTCCACTATTTTCAATCAAACTTATCGCAATCTTTCATTAAAATGTACTTTTTTACTAGACAAACACGGCTGCAACGCTCATTAGACTGAAAACATCGAAGAAGTTCTCAAAAAACCTTAAATACACGAGCGTAAAACTCACAGCAGAATCAACTTTTGATGTTTCCTTTGTTTACATTGGCACTGCGGTGCACCTGTCACAGCAAACCATGAAATTTTTATATTAGTTAGGGTTTAGTAGTTCAAGGAAAGGATGAAGTAGTACATGGAACACAAAAATGTAATACTTTCCAAGATTAAGCACCTGTCCATTTCACCCCAGGGGTCCAAATTACCCCAAACTACCCTACAGCGTCACACTAGCGGGGGCGTCTTAAATTATAATTTAATATTCGGGAACATTTTAAATTGTGGAAATTTAGCTCTATTAGCAGTTTAAAAACTATTTTTTAAGTTTAAAAATTTGAAGGGTCGGCTCTGCCCCGACCGGCAGATTCCAATCTTCCGGAAGTGAAGCACCGAGTATCATTTACTGATCACTGATGTGCAGAGCACATGAACTTCAGTCGAATTATTTACCTCACCATCGGCAAAAGAATATGCCGCAAACGAAACAGTACGAAACCAATCAGAAGGGAAGTTGCTCGTTATTGTTTGTTAATAACGAATCTACCCGTGATTGTCTGTTTCGATTCGGATAAAACTTTGAAATTTATTTCACCCAGCTAATCGCAACTGAATTGTGGAAGCTAAAAATAACTTGCCCGGACGTGACTCACCATTTATTTACACTGAGTAAAATTTCTAGGATTAATGGAATTTGTTTTCGAGCAAGATTTCAGCTCGGCGTGTTTGGACAACTGAGCAGAAAGAACATGTAAAAGCTTTTCGTAGCATAAATTTGACGCTCACGGGGTTTGTGTTTTATAGTTTGGTTTACTGCTCCACTGTAGAATTGCAGGACAGTTTTAGAGAAAGTTTTCTTAGTGTTTATCGCCACCATTAGCGGATTTGTGTTGACGCTGGCTCTTCATAATTTTTTTTTCGTTGGGAAACTTCGTCACTAACAAAAACGGCGAAGATGTGCACATATTTCTTGAATAAAATTCTGTCGTGCTCGGTTGTAAACAAAAAGCATAACTGTTGTGTTATCTTGCATGTAATTTAATTTTGCCATCAATAAAAGGCTTCCGTCAGGATTGGTAAGAGAGAATCATCTTCGAAAAATTAAACAACGACTTAGGAAGACTAATGAATTGTTTTTTTCCTCATTTTTTTGAAAAATCTTCTACTTTACGCTGAAAGATATTTTTTTTTAATATGTTTTTTAAGCCTTGAACACTGCTTTGTGATGCTTTACATACTCTTCGCAGATATTTGTGTACTTGACGTACGGTGCCGTGTACGGTTTACATGTGAACGATCGGAAAATGATACTAATTTAGGGTTTAAAGTATTCAACCGACTCGAAGCAGTTTAACAGTTGATTTTTGTTCAGTAATATCTTCAAAAAGTTGTGTATTATGAGTTGCCATAAGATGTAGTCGAAAGCCTACAGTATCTACAGGTTAGAATAAATTTATTACGAAACTTTTTTCTTTCTCTGCAAAAGCTAATAAAACAATAAATTTGAACTTATCAAGAACAGCAAAACCCAACTACTTTTTTCGATGAAAATAAAAAAAATGTTCGTATAATTATAATTGGTAACCTTCAAGTAAGATTTCCACGAGTACTTTAACAATTCATCATCAGTATTCTGGCTCTAATTATGTTTGCTTAAGAACTGAACCAACCGCAAGACATTCAACCACAAAATTGAGAAAATTTATGTTCCCATCAAAAAACCTCCCGCTGTTAAAAGAACAAACAAAAAAATTTCAAGTGTCACTCGAAGTGCGTCATCCCGGCTCTAGTTTATATGCTTTGTTTTTTTTTGGTGCAACACCGCTGCCAAAAACTTTACCACTGTAAACTTACTTTATTTGTTCCCATGTGTTTAATCCAAAGTTTTTCAGTACCAGCAGCTCCAGCGCATAGTTCACGAATCCGTACTGTGCGCGATAGCGGAAGGAAGTTTTCCGGTTTTTCATGGTCATATGCAGCAGCACCGGGAATTGCATTCATTTTTCCACGATTCAGTGCGGTAATAAATTCAGGAGGAAGAACGAAAAAAAGAACAAGAACATTTGATGAGAAGTTGTTTTTCTTCAACACGATCGTAAATCTCTTGAGCAAGCATCACAGTTTGTCACTGTTTTGTGTCTGTGTGTGAGTGTCAGTGTTTCTGACGAACGGTTCGACGCGGATCCAAATTAATGCTTTCTTTGTTTGAAAGTAGCATTAAAAACTTTTCCGTACGCGACAAACGAAACAAAACAAAAGAGGTAAACCTTTTTTTCACGAATCGTTGGTAATCAAATTAGTCCGATCTGCTCATGCTCGTGAGTAAAAGCTTCTCTTTCCATTGCCCAAGGGTTCGTATCCTTACCATTTTTATGTTTGATTAGTGCCCTCCGACTGACTATAAAATAGAACCGAGATAGCTGTGTAGATTTGTGATTTCCTTGCTGAGAGGAAACGGTATCTATCTGTCTAGCTTATTATTGTTCGCAGATTATTATTGCGACCGTATAACGATATTGATTTTCACTTCCGGTTCATTTTACGGTTGTATCCTAGCAGCAATGTGGGGGCCAAGCAGGTAGTTTTACGAGCTTCGCAGCTGCTCCGCTGAAACAACTATTTACAACTTTTCGCACTTTGGTTTTAACGATGGTTCACTTGTCGTTCCACCGCAAATCAGGCCTGCCGGAGAAACCTCCGTTTTGCACTGTGTAAACTATAAGTTATGAGGTGGACCACCTCCCCTTTCAACCCCCCAGCCTGAGTGCGAGAAACCACACTAATACAATCGATCCGTCATCGAAGCCATCATCGCCGCTGTCATACAGGCGACCAGGTACTTAATTATATTTAGTCGAACGTCGGTGTCCCGTTCGAAGTTGCGGGTGTTCTTGTCTTCGTTTTGCAATCAGTGCTTGCAATTGGTTGAACACGTGTGTTTAATTCCTTCCACAAACAAGCTCCAAAAGTTGGATTATTTTCAATTGAATCTACTACGAAATAAAGGAAACTTGACTTGCACCAGCATCGAGCATCGACTATCGCTGTACAGTTTTATCACTCCATCACTTGAGATTTCCCACCCATCAACACTGCGAAACCACTTCAAATATCCCTTTCATCCCGTTTTTATGTCAACGTTGTTATCCTTTTGGCTTTCGTTCTGTGCGTTGATCCTTGAACAATGGCATGCAGCAGCCTCCCAGAAACCGGAGTGCTTTTGAACAAGAACGGAACCCAATATTCCTATGATGTGGTGGCAGGAGTCCTACTTCCGTTCCGAAACGTTATAAAAAAACAAAAACCCGACGGTAGCCCGATGAGACGTTCTTATCACCGAACTTCTCTTACTGGAAGAACACATTCATCTTCGACTTCGTCGCGCAGCCGAACCGAAAGAACACCACACATGTGTGCAGAGATGCACTTTCTCCTTCCGGATTTCGAAAACGGCTTTCTAACTCTGCCAACCGCTGGCTGGCGAACGCACTCACTACACACACTCAAACTCAGGCTCAGTTGGGATGGGTCCAGGATTAAATCATCCCCCGTTGC
Source organism: Wyeomyia smithii (assembly GCF_029784165.1). Lineage (NCBI taxonomy): Eukaryota > Metazoa > Arthropoda > Insecta > Diptera > Culicidae > Wyeomyia > Wyeomyia smithii. The sequence goes on from NC_073694.1 coordinate 31,337,450, forward strand.
AGCGCCGTCGCCATCGGGGTCCGATCGAACACTGCTAGGCAAAACGAACGCTCTTCCTCCCCCCGTTTTCTCTACGAGCCAGAGATTTACTAGCTCGCGCGCCCACTTGCTTTTGCTGCTCACAGCTGCTTCCGTGGTGGGTTGTCCGTTTGAATGGTACGAGGGAGAAGGTCAACTATGTACTCCCAAGTAGATATCACCACTATTCGGGCTGCTACTTCCGCTTCGCTAGATATCCCGACCGAGACTGACTGTGGCGAAGGAAATGTTGTCGTTTTTGGCACTACGGAGAAGGCTGGTCAATTTATGCGAGCAATTTCCTGCGCTCCACCGATAAGACGAAAGAGACAGTGAGTTAGGGTAGAAGAAAGATATTGTGGAAAACGCAGAGAGAGTTTTCCTTAGTGGAACTCGACATTTGTCTAGGATAATAAAAGGAATCGATGAAGGTTTGTGTAATGAGTAAATTCTGTTCGGGGTTCCGAGTGTTACGAGCCGCTTTGGAATATCATTGGCACCCTTTTTTGTATATCCTGACACGAGAGAGCGCATACCTCGTATCCTGTTTTTGACGGTGGAACCGTTACGTTGGTTAAAAATGTCCTTGGTATCTTTTTGTTTGTGTATCCTGACACCAGAGGTTGAAGCGCGCTACACCACTGATATCCAGTAACATAGTTATTTTGGTTACGCGAGTTAAGCAGGTATTAGACGAAGCAAATATTTGCTATTTTTGGTACGATTTTTATTTGCACAAAATTAAATCTGTATTGAAAAATAACAAATATTTGCTTCGTCTAATACCTGCTTTAGATACGGCTTTTTTTATTTGTACATCCTGTTCCGAGTTTATAGAAGATAAATAATTTTTCCTAGTCCGAATAGCAAAATACGCTTGACACAAGCTTTTGGATATATTTCGTTTTGCTTCTTAGATAAAGGGTACGCATACACGAGAATATAGAAAGAATATGTAAAGTTATTATAAGTTATTTAAATTTGTGAGCCGTTTGAAATAGTTATAGTTATTAAAAGTTATTTAAATTTGTATGCCGTTTGAAATGATTTTTCTTTGATTTTTCACATGTTTTTTGCGTTTTTTTTGCTTCTTCTTTTCATCGATTTTAGCTACTTGCTTTTGACCTGAGACTTTTCACTTTCTGTTTCTTGCTTTTTTTCTTGACAAACTTTGCGCCAACTCGACTGAAGAGTTGGCAGCACTCTCTACGAATTTATTGAAACTTTGTGGACTTTGTGGATACTTTTTCCGAAAGTTGATTTGGACTAACTTTATAAAAGTCTGGAGTTTTTAAATATTTTTTGCTTTAAATCGGAATACATCCTAATCAGGGGTTCCCATACTTTTTTTTTTATTTGGCGGAGCACCTGCATTCTTAAAAAAAAGAAAAAAAATTGGGATGAAACCTTGACAACAACTTGTCATTTACGTTGATGTGGTATTAGTATTGTCATCGTAATCATTAAAATCAGCAACAAATATTCACTCTTTGATCATTTTCGGTTCTCTTTTGCAAATATTCATCAAAAAAGACGACTTATTTAATTGAACTCACAAAGACGACTTATTTAATTGAACAAGTAAGCTTTCTTAGATTTCGCGAGCTATATAATAGTTTGTTTTGTTTGTGATAATTGTAGTCAGACATCTTTGTTGCTAGGTATATCCCGACTCGCACATGTATGTGTTTGAAAATGGTAGAAGAATAAGCTTTACTTTTTCGGACAAAATTTTAAATTTAATTTCCACCTGACACCAAAATTCCTCTAGTGATTTTTTGTATTCAAATTTTTCCTTCATGTTCGTATCTAATGTCAAATCAATCAGGCATTTATATTTATCTGACGTCAACGAATCTGGCTTCACTGTCATCAATAACGGCTGCAACACTCATGCCATTCGTTCGATTTTTATTGAACTTATCGGGGAATTGTTCAAAATTTGAGATTTCTCTTGAAGGCCGTTATTCTGCTGTTTGTATTGAAGATTGTTATCATCTTGCCTTACCTGCGAAATAAAAATATGTCAGCCAAATAAGCTAAATTGTTGGGTCAATGATCAACAACGAATTTATTGTCGCTCAGAAGCGTTCTTACTGTTGATCTCAATTCAAACAAGCGGGACAACGTCTTTCCACGAGGCAAACAGCGTACTTCAGTATGGAGCAGTAACGTAGAATGCTGACTTCCCATCTCTTCACACAACGCTTTGAATTATCTTGAGTTTTTAGGTCGTGCTTTGATGAAATTTATTATTTCAGCAGTTTCCTGCAAGACTTCTTGTAACGATGATGACAGTTTCTTGATAGAGAGTGCATGACGATGAAGAATGCAGTGACTCCTGCCACAATTTTTTTTTTCTTTGATCCTTGCCATGACTTTAGAAATATTTCCAACTACAGGTCTGGCTCGATTATATATAGACACGATTATATATAGACTCGATTATATATAGACTCGATTATATATTGACTCGATTATATATGATTCGGTTATATATAATTTTAGACTCGATTATATATAGAAGCAAATTTTTTTTTAATTTCAAATATGACTTATCTAGAGATAATATATCGTAAGAGAACATCCATAAAATACGTAGCACTTGATGGTATGGGAAAAAAAGTCGAAAAAAAAATTGAAAATAAATAAAATTTTAAAATATTAATAATAAATTAAAAAAAAAAAATAAAAAAGTTTAAAATATCTAAAAAACAAATAATTACATAAGAAATAGCTACAAGATATATATATATATATATATATATATATATATATATATATATATATATATATATATATATTTTTTTTTTAAGAAATCTGTTTTGTGACATTTAGGGAGATGAGTCAAAAATAAAGTTCTTATTTATTCGAAATCAGCAAGACATTTATGCATGGGCGCAACTACGGGAGGGCTTAAGCCCCCCCCCCAGAAAGCTTTTAGCCCCCCCTAGAATTTTTTCAGAGAATGATTGTCTTCAATAACGTGTGAGAAAAAAAATTCCGAACATCTTTTAAATTGGTCTACGATTTCGAAGTGCTGCTCAAATCGAAAAATCCTTTTTCACAAAATGAAGATCCACTTTTATGTAACTGGTAACTGGAAGTGTTCCACTATTCTAAAGATCTTGGATATAAAAAAACATTTACATAAATTACACTGTGCTACAGCGATTTAGAACTTTTGAAGTGACCTAGTGTTGGTTGTAGGTCTTGTTGAGTATAACATTCGCTCATACTAGAAATTTTACAAACACCCCCAAAATCTGAAGTTATGGTCAAAATACGGTGTTTTGGACCTCAGCGCATGCAATATTTTTTAACTCAGTCGTTTATCAACCGATTTTCAATATTTAAGCAATCTTAGAAAAGGGACAAATAGAGCTTTCAAAATATATACAGGTTTTTACTAATTTCAATGAAACATGTTGAGTTATTTGACTTTAAATCTAATTTTTTAGACTTTTACACGCAATTTTTCAATTTAATTTGAAATTTGTCGTCTATATTTGTAAGAAACATACCACATTTATACTATAATTTTGAAAGTATATTTAATTTCGAATCAAATAAAAGTAGTTTTGCGAAAATCGGTTGATATTTGGCTAAGTTATATATTTTTTAAGAAAACCAGATTTTTTGGTTTCTATCGCATAATTATTTCACGGAGCTACAAATGATGAAAAAATGCAAGAACTTCTGATGTGACTAAGTGTGGGTTGTAGCTTTAGTCAAGTGTTACTTGCGCGTTTACTTGAAGTTTTTCAAATACTCCAAAAATTATGAGTTATGGTCAAAACCCTGTTTTTTACCTCAGCTCACATTTTTATGTTTAATTCGGTTATTTTTCAACCGTTTTTTATGTTTTGGCTGTTTGGGAAAGGCGAAAAATAGAACTCTTGAAACAAATAAATATGTCTAAAGAGTTTACCTATATGTGATGAATAGTTTTGAATAAAATAAGATGATTTATATTATATAAAACAAGATGATTCATATTTTTTTCAAATTTTTCCTATATGTGATGAATAATTTTAAAATAAATAAGATAGTTTATGTTACTCTCAAAATTTTCCAAATTCATTCGCAATTTTGCACACATTTTTGTAATGAACGAGCTTTAATTGCTGTAAAATTTGAAAATTTCATTTAGCGCCAAACGTAAACAGTAAGTGTTGCTTATGAAAATCTGTTATAATTTGGCTGGGATATGACTTGATGTTTTCCACCACTTAGATTTCATCAAATCATTTCTCAGCCAAATTATAACAGATTTTCATTAACAACACCTATTGTTTCGTTATTGTTTATTGTTTGGTACTAAAAAGAACTTTCCAAATTTTACAGCAATTGAAACTCCTTCATTACAATAATGTGTGAAAAATTACGAGTAAATTTGGAAAAAATTGAAAATAATATAAACCATTTTATTTATTTGTAAACTATTCATCACATATGGGTAAACTATTTAGACATATTTATATGTTTCAAAAGCTCTATTTATCGCCTTTTAAAAACAGCTAAAATATAAAAAATCGGTTGAAAAATAACCCTATTAAACATAAAAATGTGAGCTAAGGTAAAAAAAACAGGGGTTTGACCATAACTTATAATTTTCGGAGTATTTAAAAAACTCCAAGTAAACGCAAAAGTAACACTTGACTAAAGCTACAACCCACACTAAGTCACATCAAATGTTCTTGCATTTTTTCATCATTTGTAGCTCAGTGAAATATTTATGCGATAGAAGCCAAAAATTCTGGTTTTCTTAAAAAATATATAACTTAGCCAAATATAAACCGATTTTCACAAAACTACTTTCATTTGATTCGAAAAATACTTTCAAAATTATGGTATATGTGTGGTATGTTTCTTGCAAAAATAGACGACAAATTTCAAATTAAATTGGAAAATTGCGTGAAAAAGTCTAAAAAATTAGATTTAAACATAAATAACTCAACATGCATTATTCATATTAGTAAAAACCTGTACATATTTTGAAATCTCTATTCGTTCCCTTTCTAAAACTGCTTAAATATTAAAAATCGGTTGATAAACGACTAAGTTAAAAAATATTATATGCGCTGAGGTCCAAAAAACCGTATTTTGACCATAACTTCAGATTTCGGGGGTGTTTCGAAAATTTATAGCATGAGCGAATGTTACACACAACAAGACCTACAACCTACACTAGGTCACTTCAGAAGTTCTTGCATTTTTTTTCATTTGTAGTACAGTGTTTTTGACAAACTCTTCGAGAATGGAAATACCTTCAAAAGAAAATCTGGTTCCGGACGAAAATGCACTTTGCAAGAGAGCAAAGTTTGAGCGAAATTGAGAGCGAAAACGCCTGGTCGGTCGGCGAAATCATATCGTGAGCTGAGCAATAAATATCAGGTTGAAAAAAACGGTGAATAAGTATCTGCATGAAATGGGTTTTAAACTTAGAATATAAGTACCATAAAAATGACAAAGTTGTGTTTTGGCCAGACCTTGCATTGTCACACTATGCTAATGCAACTTTAGCGGATTTGCGGCATAACAATATCGGGTTTATTCCGAAAGGAAACAATCCTTAAAATGTGCCACAGCTGCAGTCTATTAGAACTTTCTGAGTAAATTCGAAACGAATGGTCTACCGTAAAGATTACAGAGCAAAAAACGTCGATTGTTTGATAGAAAAATCAGGAAGGAGCTCAATACAATTGAAGCATCCGGAATTCAGGAAGCAATAAAGCAAGTACCCCAGAGGATCAGGAAATCAGCGCGATGTGTCGCTGAGTTTTTCCTATGAGGTTTGTAAATGAGTTACATTACTTGAATAAACAAACAAGTGCAGAAAAATAAGTTGCGCAAGATTTTAGTTTGGAATTGAAAGTTTGTTCGGATTTTTTCCTCATACGTTAGAAATACATTCCATACTTCTTATCAGAGCGTCAAAATCAACACAAATTGAGATGTCATCATCCATTGGCTTAGAACTAGTATTAATGCTGTTCACAATTAAAAATATGGCCGATTATTTGAGCATCCCTAAGATGTGATCCACAGTAGCGATCATTTCCTCTTATCATTCAATACGAGATCGGTAATCAAAAATTGTATTTGTGTAAGCATGACACGATCACACGACGATCGTGATCTCAATTATATTCACCACTCATATCGCGTTCAATACGAGGGCAGTGGCAGTTCGGTTTTCGGAAATTCGCTGAACCTACTCGCTAAAATACAATTTATTTTCCGGAACTAGTTGCGTATTATTTCGAAGGCACCCGTGGTCCAAGTCACATTAATTAACAAATGCGTTTCTAGTTTCAGGCACTTGCTTTGTTTTGATTTGGGAAGAGCTAACTCTAAAATTAATTGCCTTAATTGCCAGAAATACTTTTCTAAACCCCGGTTCTCAAACCGCCGGAGCCAAATCGGGCAAAATTTCAAATTCATTTTTCATCTGACACCAAAAATCTTCCAACGATTTTTTAGATTCGAAATTCTTCTTCATGCTCGTATCTGATGTCAAATCAATCCGGCGTTCGTATTCGTCTGAGGTTAATGATTCTGGCTTCGGTTCGCCATCCCTTCGATTTTTTGTGGAGCTCATCGGGGAAGTTTTATTCAAAACTCTCCAACAAGTCCTGCGCATTTCGAAAATATTTAACTAGAAGTAATTAGTGCTTGGGTTTTTGGAAAGCTGCCCAGATTCGTTTTTTTAACAATTCTGCTCGAATTTTAACTTTTCTCTTGAAGGACGTAATTTTGCTGTTTGTACTGAAGAATGTTATTATCTCGCCTTGTATTGAAATGCGTAGATCGTTTATTTCATGGAAAACATCAGCCAAATAAGCTAACCTGATGAGCGGGACAACGTCTTTCCACTATACAATCCATACAATCAGCGTATTCAGTATGGAGCAGTAACGAAAAATGCTGACTTCCTATTTCTTAACACAACGCTTCAATAATCGAGAATTTTTAGGTCGAGCCTTGATGAAGTTAATTATTTCACTTACCCTTTCCTGCAATCCTCCTTTCGAAAATGATTACAGTTTCTTCAGAGGTAGTGCATGGCAATGACAATGCATTGACTGGCATCACATTTTTTTTGCTTTTTTCTGAATTCTTGCCACGACTCCTGAAATTTTTTTTCCATAGCTTCCGCACCGTCCGTACATACATCAATAAAATTTTCCCATGTAATATTGTGCCAAATGTCTTAATGATGCATAATGTCTAGTGTTATTTAACTAACATTTTTTTCAAATATTCGACCTTCTATGATTCTCGAGCTGAGACCGAGATTTTGAAAAAAAAAAAAAAAATTGGATAACAACAGATTTCAATGTGTCATGCATTTTTAACAAAATTTTTTTCGGATTTTTTCTACTGTTACGACACTATTTTATACATTATTAAACAAGCGCATTTTAACTCTTTTTCTCTTTTTTTAAAATGACATGCATGAAAACTAGCCCCCCCTAGAAATTTTCCTTAGTTGCGCCCATGTATTTATGTAAAATAAGTAAAAACATATTTTTCTCTGATTCTTTTATTCGATTATATAGTGAAAAAAAATCGGAGACTATATATAATCGAGTCCGACCCGTATAGCTTTCGCACCGTCCATACTAGGGATGTTTCAGATATCCGTATCCGCATCCGTAACTGCGCAACATCCGCATGAAAATTGACATTCGCATTCGCATCCGCGTCATACCATGGGGAATCACTATGAATCTTTATAAACTTTTTCTAAGTGCCAATTGAAGTTATTTAGAGGTTTGACTAAAGGCGGGATTGGGCCTTAGAGGGGGTAATTATATTGTTTAGTCCTACGTCACCATTCCCTACAATCCTCAGGCCGGGCCGGATTTCTGTGCTGGGGGCCCTCTTTTTTAAAACATTTATAGGTAAGAAAATTTCAAATTGTGAAATGACTTAACGTTTCGCTGGAAGGCCAAAAAAAGGTCTTCACTCTGTGTTCCCTTCTGTCATCTAGGACTAGGGGGCCCTTCGAGTCGGGGGCCGTGGATCATTTGCCCCCGTTTGCTTGTCCTGCCATCTGCCCCACGGTCTGTGTGCTAACTATTATGAATCATTTCCTGCTGCTTCTGGTGCACAATTGAATTGAAGAATTTCTTCTGTCGCCTGCTTCCAGCAGAATTTCCACAAATTAAACATTTTAAATGCATATGACAAAAATTTTGATTTTGAGTGATATGCTATTACCTCTGCGATTTTTCCCACTTTCCACGTAATAAATAATGGAAGAACTTCGCTGAAGAAATTCTAGGTTGATCTTTTTTTTTTTTTTTTTTTCTTCACATAACATTTATTTGACACGGCACAAATACAATTTAATGTTTAACGGCGCCAATTATATCTGATGACTTAAAAACTAAAGCAAATTTTTTATCCTCGCTGCCGACTACGAGCTGAAATTAAGTCTAACTTAAAACTAGCATGGGATTTCCAATCAGTGTTTTGTTGTTCAATGGTCGTCTGATAATCGTCGAATGGCATGTATGGATTCGTTCTGCTGAGCCACGATGTCGTGAGTTGGGACAGAGGCTCGTAGTCCTTGGGTCCTGGTTCTGTTGTGCGGGGTCTGGTTGCTGGTTTTGTGCTTAAGGTTCAAACGTGTTCTTGTCGTTTTGTTGGGTGTAGACGGAGGGGAACGGGACTAGACTGGGGCGTGGATGGATTTCAGGAAAACGTATATAAGGGACATGTAGGATAGGTCACGGCTCGCCAAGACATCACGAACAGGAACAGCCGGCTGTCTACCCTCGGCCTGCAGGGAAGCTATTAATTTAGACCTGGCGTCACGGTGTACAGGGCATGACCAAACCACATGCTCTATGTCGTGATAACCTTCACCACAGGCACAGATACCACTTTCCCCGAGCCCAACACGACGGAGGAGCGCGTCAAATCTATAGTGATTGGACATAAGCCGGGACATCACGCAAATGAAATCCCGACCTACATCCAACCCCTTGAACCACGGGTTCGTCGATACTTTGGGGATTATGGAATGTAACCACCTTCCCAATTCCCCTCTGGTCCAAGCATTTTGCCAACTGATGATCGTATTCTGACGTACAAGTGCGAAAAATTCATTAAAGGCAATTGGTCTTTCATAAATATCACCGTTTGTTGCGCCCACCTTAGCCAAAGAGTCCGCTTTCTCATTACCCGGTATCGAGCAGTGAGAAGGGACCCACGCTAAGGTAATCTGAGTAGATTTTTCGGATAAAGCACTCAGATGTTCCCGTATTTTCCCCAGGAAATACGGAGAGTGCTTAACATCTTTCATCGATCGGAGAGCCTCAATGGAACTGAGACTGTCCGTAAAGATGAAATAATGGTCCGTGGGCATTTTTTCGATAATCCCTAGGGTGTACTGAATTGCAGCTAATTCTGCGACGTAAACAGAAGCAGGATTATCGAGCTTATGGGAGACGGTTAAATTGTTATTGAAGATACCGAAGCCAGTGGACCCATCAAGAAGTGATCCGTCAGTGTAGTACATATTGTCGCAGTTGATGTTTCGATATTTATTGGAAAAAATTTTAGGGATCTGCTGCACGCGTAAATGATCCGGGATTCCACGAGTTTCTTCTATCATGGATGTATCGAAAAACACAGTAGAATCAGAAGTATTTGATAAGTCGACACGATTTGGAATATTCGAAGAAGGGTTAATATTTTGGGACATGTGATTGAAATACAATGTCATAAAACGGGTTTGAGAATTAAGTTCGATTAACCTTTCAAAATTTTCAATCACGGGACGGTTCAAGACCTCACATTTGATTAGAATACGAGAAGACAGGCTCCAGAAGCGGTTTTTCAATGGTAGTACTCCAGCTAAAACCTCCAAACTCATCGTATGGGTCGACTGCATGCAACCTAAGGCGATACGCAAACAACGATATTGTATTCGCTCCAGTTGATCAAATGTGTGTTTGCTGCGGAGCGGAAGCAGAAACACCCGTATTCAATAACAGACAATATCGTTGTTTGGTAAAGCCTTATAAGGTCTCCTGGATGGGCTCCCCACCATTGTCCGGTTATTGTACGAAGAAAATTCACTCTTTGTTGACATTTTTTCATCAGATACCTCACGTGACAACCCCAGGTGCCTTTAGAGTCGAACCAGACACCAAGATATTTGTGTACCAAAACCTGAGAAATCGTTTTACCCATTAATTGTGTTTGAAGCTGAGCAGGTTCATGCTTCCTAGAAAAAACTACTATCTCAGTCTTCTCCGGAGAGAATTCGATACCTAGCTGTAAAGCCCAAGCAGACAAATTGTCCAAGGTATCTTGCAATGGTCCTTGCAAATCGGCAGCTTTGGCTCCTGTAACAGAGATTACACTGTCGTCTGCAAGTTGTCTTATCGTGCATGAATTTGCCAGACATTCGTCGATGTCATTTACATAAAAGTTGTAAAGAAGGGGGCTTAAACATGAGCCCTGGGGAAGACCCATGTAGCTAATGCGAAAAGTTGCCAAATCGCCATGCGTAAAATGCATGTGCTTTTCGGACAACAAGTTGTGCAAAAAATTGTTCAAAATTGGAGAAAATCCTTGTCGGTGAAGTTTACCCGAAAGAATGTCAATAGAAACGGAATCAAAAGCCCCCTTAATGTCCAAGAACGCAGACGCCATTTGTTCTTTACGAGCATACGCCAGCTGAATATCTGTTGAAAGCAACGCAAGACAATCATTCGTCCCTTTGGCACGGCGGAAGCCAAATTGAGTTTCTGATAGTAGACCATTTGATTCGACCCAGTGGTCTAAACGACGGAGTATCATTTTTTCCATCAATTTCCGGATACAGGATAGCATTGCAATCGGCCTATAAGAGTTGTGATTAGAAGCTGGTTTCCCTGGTTTTTGGATGGCGATCACCTTCACTTGCCTCCAATCCTGCGGTACAATGTTTTGCTCCAGGAACTTATTGAACAAGTTCAACAAGCGCCTCTTGGCATTGCCGGGTAGATTCTTCAACAAGTTGAATTTGATTCTATCTAATCCAGGCGCGTTATTGTTACAGGACAGGAGGGCAACTGAAAGTTCTGCCATCGTAAAAGGTGATTCTATCGCGTCGTGGCCCGGAGACGCATCGCGAACAATATTTTGCTCAGGAACAGAGTCCGGACATACTTTCCTGGCAAAATCAAATATCCACCTACTTGAAGACTCCTCGCTTTCGTTGACCGTTACGCGATTCCGCATTCTTCGGGCTGTGTTCCAAAGAGTGCTCATCGATGTCTCCCTCGACGTCTCGTTCACGAACCGACGCCAATATCCACGTTTCTTTGCTTTAGCCAAGCTTTTAAGCTTGGTATCAAGCTCCGAATACCGTAAATAGTCGCCAGGTATACCTCCCGTCTGGTAGGCCTTAAACGCGTCGGATCTTTGCGTGTAGACATCGGAGCACTCTTGGTCCCACCACGGAGTGGGAGGCCGTTCTTTGATCGTTACGCCGGGATATTTCTTCGTTTGGGCTTGCAACGCGGCGTCGAGAATCAAGCCCGCGAGGAGGTTGTATTCTTCAAGTGGTGAATGATGTTGAATCGACTCGACCGCTTTTGAAATCATTTCCTCGTATAACTTCCAATCGACATTTCGTGTGAGGTCATACGGAATGTCAATTGGTCGCATGCGAGTGGACCCGTTAGTAATTGAAATAAGAATAGGCAGATGGTCGCTACCGTGAGGATCGAGGATTACCTTCCATGTGCAATCCAACCGTAGCGACGTCGAACATAAGGATAGATCCAAAGCGCTTGGGCGCGCTGGAGGTTTCGGGATACGTGTCATTTCACCGTTGTTTAAAATAGTCATGTCGAAGTCATCGCAAAGGTTATAGATTAAAGAGGAGCGGTTATCATTGTATGGGGAACCCCAAGCCACGCCATGAGAGTTGAAGTCTTCCAAAATCAAACGTGGCGAGGGAAGAAGTTCTATTAAATCAAAGAGCAGCCGTTGCCCAACCTGTGCTCTGGGGGGAATATATATTGAGGCAATACAAAGCTCTTTACCTTGTATTGTCATTTGACATGCGACAACTTCGATGCCTGGAATCGAGGGGAGGTTAATACGATAGAAAGAATAGCACTTTTTAATCCCTAAAAGTACTCCTCCATATGGGGTGTCTCGATCAAGGCGAATAATATTAAAATCATGGAAGTTGAGATCAATATTTGAAGTAAGCCAAGTTTCACAAAGGGAAAATGCATCGCATTTGTTTTTATTTATCAAAACTTTAAACGAATCAATTTTTGGTAAAATACTTCTACAATTCCACTGTAAGACAGAGATAGAATCCTTCATATACGCAGTTGAATTAGGCATCGAAGGATACAATCGCTGCAAGGAGAGGCCATTGGGCAGTCAACTGCTTCAAAAATGATCTAACTGTTGGGAGGAATGCTGTAAGAAAAATTTTAATTGGATCGGGTACATTGAAAGTTTCAAAAATCCAGTCCACAATGTCAGAAAATTTCACTAATCCAGAGTTTGTTTCATCAACTGGGAGTGTAAAAGGAGCAACTGGGGTTTTAGATGTTCCTGGCAGTGCTGGGAACTCCTTCTGGGACTTTAAATTTGCCAGCCCAGGAGGAGTTTGCTTCGGTTTTTCCGCAGCACTGTTTGGTTTGTTTGTAACCTTCATTTCACTTTGAGAAATCTTAGGACCTTTTCTGGGAAGTTTAGGAGAGGAAACACTTTTCCTCTTTCTAGACTCCCCAGGATTGGCGTAAGATGCTCCCGCTGGTGAATCGTCAGAATCGGTTTCCTCAGAGGGCAACAGATCGAAGGGGTTCGAAGTAACGGGAGAAGTGGTAACGGTCTTCTTCAGCATGTCAGCGTAGGAACGCTTTGAACGCTCTTTGAGAGACCGTTTTATTTTATCCCTGCGCTGCATGTACACCGCACATGTCGAGAGCTCATGCAGATTTTCTCCGCAGTGAATACACTTTTCAGCGTTAACACTGCAAGAATCTTCCGCATGAGACTCCCCACACTTGCCACAACGTGCCTTATTGCAGCAGTAGGCGGCTGTATGGCCTAACTGCTTGCAATTCAGGCAGTTCATGACGCGGGGCACGTAGAGCCTCACAGGGAGACGAACCCGGTGGATCGAGACGTGGCTTGGTAGTGCAGACCCGGCGAACGTAACTCGAAACGAGTCTGACGGAGTGTATACTGTTTTGCCACCGATGATCGATGCTGACCGCAATTGCTTGCAGTCGAGCACCTTTACTTCGGGACACGTTTTGTTCTTAAAGCACCCTTTGGCACTTTGCAGTATACACTCGACGGACAGACTCGAATCGGTTATGACACCGTCGATCTCCACGTCTCGTGCGGGTATGTAAACGCGATACTCGCGTGTGAAGAGCTCAGAGCAAGCTATATCGTTGGCCTCTTTCAGGTTACCGACCACGACACGGAGCTTGTTAGGCCGGACCTTGGAAATTTCGGTCACACCCTTGTACTCCTTCGTCAGGTCTTTAGAAATCTGCAAGAGGTTCAACTTTTTCGATTTCGGTCCTGCCTTTGGCCGAAAATAAACAGTATAGCTGCCCTGGGCTCCGTCTGGGTAAAGCCTGGGGCGAGGGGGGACTGAAGAATGAACAGGGGAGGGGGTAACAGAAGGGTCAGGGTCAGAGGGGTTCGGGGATGGTGGCGCGGGAGGCGAGGGATCTACATCCATCTTAAGTCTAGCGCACTAGCGCTGACAAGAACACGTACCTTTTTATTTCTCCCTTCCAGTAAGGTTGGTTGTCCGATCGTTCAAAGTAGCAGCCGTTACAGCCAGCAGCACCAATACAGCAGCACCAAACAGCCACCAGCAGCGAGCCAGGTGTGAGATCACTCCACACAGCGATACGACTCGCTGACACTGATGGCTTCTTCTTTTTCCTCGTTTGTGTCTCGTCCACTGCTGTAGCACAATCCAGCCAGCAGCCAAATCGGCTTACGCACCAGCTGGCAGTCACGATGCGAAACAGTTGCACAAAGGAACGACCTTGAACCCGGATTTATTTCACTCGACCAGGCAAACAATGCCAACACTTGTTCACACGTCTTTTGTTTTATACTCTATCGGACCGATCACCAAACACGTCCAGTACTGATGCGTGTTCGGCACAGAATGCTAGGTTGATCTTTGATGAGACCTTTCACTCTTGGTGTCATATGTAAAAAATATGCATCTTTTCAGTTAAATACTGAACAAAACGATTTCGATCTTTAATTGTTTCGGCGAATAAGCGGCATTCGCCTCTACGGCCAATTTGATAGTTGACTTTAACGTCAGAAACAAAATAATAAAATATTAAATATTGAACAAATTTTCGCTGCAAACGCTACAAGTGTCAGAGAGAGAGAGATTTTTTTCCCATCTTGTCATTTCAGCTGACTCGAAAAAAGTTAAAAAAAAAACAAGTGTTAAATTTGAAATTGGTAGTCTTGAAAAATTCTGATGTTTAAACTAACCGAACAGGTAGTCTTTAAAAGACGCACAGATACAAACCAAAAATTTCAAAGCTATAGGCAGTCAATGACTAACTCACAAATAACCGAAAATACTGTCAACTGCCGACCGTCAAACCGCACTCGTTAAATGTTTTAAGTATACTGTTGAGTATTTCATGATTTTTTTTCTTAAATATTTATGAATTTTAAACGTTTCAAATTTTTAGATGTAGGTATTTCAAATATTTTTGTCATATATTAATACAAAATTCTGTTGAAAACCGATAAATCTACCAGAAATCAATACTAAATGTTATGTAAAAGGAGTTTTCGGATTCAGTAAAGTTACCATTCTCTGCAGGTTTCTTCAAAGAAATAAAAACCCAGCTTAGTTGTGGTTGATTTTACCTTCAATATGCAAATGCGAATATGCGTCTACTTTTATTTACAACTTTGTATATCCTTCTATCACTAACAATAGCAACTACTGTATAGGGGCTTAATTTTTCTTCTTCTAAAAATTCAGTAAGACAATTTTCAGAGAACAATCTGAGCTATGTGACAGTTCGGTTTTGACAAATAAGCGGTGGTGGGGGACACGGGTTCGCAAATCGTTTGCCAAAGTTCCGTTCGGATGCTCAATTCAGAGAGCTTGTTTATCAGGAATGCTTCGCTACCCGTTCCAAACAAGCTCTCCCCAGCCTGTTTCATTTTGATTTATTATTAATGCATCCCTGGTGGAACTTGAGTAGATGATTTAATCCGTCCAGAAATAAGGATAAAATATGTTATCGCCTTAGTTTTCCGATGGGAGCGATAACTGAAATTGTCGTCGGTAGTCCATTGGTCTGCTAAAATAGGAGGCTTCTGGTAGATTGCGGCCAAGGCGCGGGGTGTAAACTTCATTGCCTGTTAGGGTAAATAATAATTCGAAATATTTTAGTTAAAGCGGAATGCTTCTGGATCATAGACGATAAACGAAAATAAACATTCGATTTTTATCGATTTCGTTCGCCTCGTGCTTCATCCCATGCACATCAAGTAGAGAGTAAGGTTCAGAGTTTCGGTTCCGACACACTAATTTCGTCATCTCATTGTACACGAAGATTTGTTATAAGAAAATAATAACAAAACAGGGTTAAAGATTTCATCCAACATTGAACAATGATTCACCTGTATTTATAATTGTTCACCTTTGATCTCGCTGGCAGCCGCGTTGGCACGTTTACCTAACCGGGGACCGAACCACATTCCGCTGCTAGAGCCGGAATTTCCGGCACGTTTCTGCTGCATCGACACGGGCCAGTAACGAGCAGCCAGGCTCGGTCCCGAGCGTCCCACCCGTGGAAATGGAACCAATCCTTGTCGTTTATATTCTCGAATAGGATAGTCTCCTGAAATGAACAAACAAAAATAGCAGTTATGATTGTCATCAGCCCGACTAATCCTCCTTTACACAGAGCCTTACTATAATCATCGGCCAGCTCGACAGGAAGTGCAGCGTCTCCCCACTCCACTAGCTCTGGATCGGATCGCCCGACTCGTGGAAATGCAAATAAGCCTACAGTGGGTCCCCGCTTGTGGCGCCCATCACTGGAGCCGTCCAGTTCTGCTGGAGTCGCTCAAGGCCAGGAGAGATATTGTTTGAGGAACGAGTAAAAAAAGAGGACGTGTCAATTGAAAGGAAACAACACACTGATTAAAAGTTTTAAACCATCTTTACTCTGAGCATTATGAGACTGGCGAGAGAAAATGACTGATCTTCGCCCGTGGTAAGCCGGGCTTGTGGTTCTTGATCAACTTGACATCGCAGGGACAAACAGAGTGGGAAACATAATTGATGAAGACTTCTGTCGTTATGATGCAGATGCCAGTGGCGATACTCGGTCGGCTAATTGTACTTCGTGTGCTACCTTTGGATTATTATTTTTCGCTTGATAGAAGTTTGATTGCGACTGTGGTTTGAACGGAAACATTACTCCAAGGTTCAAGTTTGCGAAAGATTTAATTCTACATTCTGTAGCAACATTAGATTGAACTACTTTTCATTTGAGAACAGTTGACAATAAGTTTTTCGATTCTTTTTAATGCTAATTCAGCATAAAGGCAAACCGTATAAAGAACAAAAGAAATTATTACTTGATGTGCCAAAAATTGGAGCTCTTAAATCTTTTTATATAAAGAGTCCAACAGAATATAACAATAAACCAAGTGTTTAATGAGTGAATTCAGATAATCCGAATTCAGAATTTGCAGTTTGTTAGGCACTGAACAATATCGTGGTGAAATCATAGTATAAAACTAGCTGTTAATCAAAAAATAAATTAGAACTAACAGAGACATGGAATTGAAACTAACGGAAACTTCAAACCCAAAGTGGTATTAGAATGTACACAACTTCAAAGCGATTCTTCAATATTTATTATTATTTAGATTTCAAGATACTCGCTTAAAGTCAATGATTATTTTAAAGACAAATTAAAACTGATAGCGAAATGATTCCCAATTAAACTCTTAATTGCTGAACAGTTTAAAGGAATATTGAAAACCAAAAATATAAATTGTCCTAATTCACAATCAGAATTGTTGAAAACTAATGAAAAAATGTACGTTGGTTTCAATCGCCAAATAAATAATAACACTGGTCGACAAAAGCAAAAAAATTACTCTAAAGCTCAAAATAGTTGCTATAAAAAGATTATAGCTTTTTAACCCCTAGTGCATGCAGAAGTGAGTCAAAATTCCGCGGAATAATTGCTCGCCACGTTTGTCGCTTTTACGTCGGCTTATGAGAAAACTCATTCAAGTCACTGAAAAAGTTATCTTCGTTAGAGGCACCAAAATTCACAGGAATGGTTAAAAAGTGATAATCTTTCATTTTTTCTAGTAGGAGCTCCCTGGAAAAACCTGTGTTTAGCAGTGTAATCAAATCTGTCTGAAAGAGGAAATAGATCTTAGTGAAAATAGCAATTTATGAAAAAAAAGTTGAAGAGGTTGTACATGAGATACGACTGCAAGGTTAACTTAGAATTACGACAGCCTGTCTTATGTCAATGTATTTCTTGCAATAGGATGGAGAATATACTGGATTGGAATTAATAAATTTGATAGTCAGAAGCGGTAAATTTTTCAACACTCTCCAACTCTAAGATTACGATCTTGTATCAATAAGATAGTAAATTTTATAATTTTTTCTAAGCACAAGTAAAATAACTAACTGATAATAATGTGGCAGGTCTGAAAAGGTTCAAGGGAGTAACAAGGGTAAATTCATGGCCTAAATTTATTCCGGTTCCGGAAATTATTATTATTTCCCAGAAATCGGACGTCACTATCTTGAACATCAAAATGGTGTCTGGAGCAGGCATGCCAATGCACACTGGGCCAGGAATGGAATCTAGCGGAACGAAATTATTAGCGCTCTCAGGGCTTGACTAATCGGCTCCCGATTTTCTACAAAGTTTCTTGGTATAGTTAGGGTTTCATTTTGGATGTTTAAATTAGTTTGGAATTTAGCCGCGAAGATGGCGTTGCGATGCCAACTTCTTTCCCTTACACGCTAGAGCTTTGTGGTTTTCGACAAAGTTGTAGATCTCTAAATCATATGAAACTTTATGAAATATACAAAATTTCTAACTCTTCAAGTTTCAGAGATCTATGAGTTTTTTATGAAATTTGTCTAAATTTCACGTTTTATTGTGATAATTTTAGAGTTCACTCGAGTTAATTTTTTACAAATTTTTGCTCGATAGAAATTGAATAATTACGTCGTTTTCTTCCGAGTACAGAAGTTTTTGAAGTACTCAAGTGAAAATATTACACAAAAAAATTTTGAAAAAAATACATAATTTTGTGAATTACATATCGCATAGGTTAGCAAGTATTAGCAAACCATGATTTTTGCTAAAAATTGTCCATCAAAAAATCTTTATTTTCTGAAATTTTGAAAGATGTGTTTTTCGTGTTTTTGTGATATTTTAAGTTTGAATATAACCATAGGTTTCATCTAAAAATACAATTGCTATGTATTTATTGCATGGAATACACGGTCCAGTTCTCTGATACTCTATCCAACCTATTCGCAGTCTTCAGCAAAGTTTCTCAGTGTAATGAGAACTTCAACTTGGCGTTCAGTTTAGTTCGCGATTTGGCCGCAGAGATGGCGCTTCGACACCAACTTTTTATTCTTACACGCTAGAGCTAGAGGAAATTTTATGTGAATTTGTACAAGAAACAAAATTTCTGTCTCTAATTTTTTTTGGAAACCTGTCACGCTCTCGGATGTCATCAAAAAAACGCCATCGCTCGAATTCGGATATACATATATTAGGTGGTTTTCGGCCATTTTAGGCCCTTTTCCAGTAACACCTAGAACTTCAAAATGGTGTTTGGGGTCGATTTTTGGCTTTTGGATATCATGCCGTTTCCGAATATACTTGTATTGGATGGTATTTGGCCTTGTTTTCAGCTCTAAAAGCAAAACAGGGCTGTACGTTTTTTATTAGTACAATAGTTAGCACAATAAAGTCACCATTTGCCGCATTTTTGTGGACGTTTAGCTAATTTCCCAAAACTTAAAATTTGACAATTTTCGTGACGCTCTCGATGTTTTCGGCATTTCAATTTGCACCTCTATTCCTCAATACATTAATATATAATTCTACGTCAAAATGCTAAACCGAAGGTTATGAAAAACCGTAAAAATTTTCCTAAATCACCATGAAGTTACTATGAAAAATGTTTCTAAATGCCAGAAAAGGCAAACACGGATAATGTTGCCAAAAAAAAAAAGTAGGGAAGGTCCCTACATCAGGTTCTAAATCGTGAAAAAAGTTTGTCAAAACCAAAAAAGAGACTGATACCAAATTAGGCTCAGAACCACTGAAAAACGTGTCTGAAAACTAGAAAAAGTCGAATTGAAAAATTGCCTAGTTGAGCTCAGGATTGCTGAAAACGTCTCTTAACATCAGGTTCGGAATGATAATAAATACTTGAAAAAGTTATCAATCGATGAAAACGCTTCTAAAATGCAAAGTAGGGATTGATCCCGAATCAACACGACTAAAACGGTAAAGAAGGCTTAATAATTAGGCTCAGATTCGAAAACAAAAAATCGATGTCGGAATATGGGAAAAACCCGAACTTTGGGCCTAAAATTGAGCTTGGAATCACCGCAAAACGCTAAGACCAAAAAAAAAAAAAAGAGGAAAAAATATATCCTAAGTTAGGCCTAAGACTGGAAATATTTTGAAAGTATCTTCGAATTACTGGAAAATATCTCCACCCAAAATTTGAAAAAAATAGGAAATGATACCGAATTAATTTTGAGAAATAATCACACAAAAAATAATGCCAAACTAATCCAATAACCGTTAAAATGGTTTCGAAATTGTTGGTAAGAAATGAAAACAGTTGAAGAGGTTTTTCTAAGACACAACCGCAAGGTTGACGTGTAATTACGACAGCCTGTCTTATGTCAATGTATTTTATGCAATAGGTTTAGGAATATGATCGATATGCTCTGATGTTAACCCTTTTGAAAGAAAGATGAAAAGAAATTGTGTTACACACATTGTGTTGTGGAATCATTTGATTGTAAAGTAGTTAAGATTTTATTGCCACTCACGCCTATTGTTATATTCTGCTGTCTATTTGCTAGCTGTTATGAAGAAGCATAATAATTTTCAATGAATGATGAAATTTCAATTTTGTGCATGCTGTAAAAAATGTAGAAAATCGGTTGGAAGCTGTATGAGTTTTAAACATTTGAAAGGGGACAATTTTCGTAACGCTCCCGTTGTTTTTTTGCCGTAAGACGTAATTTTTCGTCACAAATTTAACGGGCAATTTGATTACAAACATCGCATTACAAAAACAACATTGCAAAATTTGATTACATTTTGGGTGTTGTCAAAATACGGCAGCATTTATTCCCGCTGCAGCCACCGCTGCTACTATCCGCTGCAGGTACTACAATAACCCGCTGCTACTTAGTTGGGACCGTGCTAGTGGCCATCCACTAGTGAACTGATTGGTTTGGGCAGAAGAAGATTCCTATAGTTCTAAATTCATTCCCGACTAACTAAATATAACATTCTATCGACCGGGAGAAAATAATCCTGAATTAGGCTCAGAATCGCAAAAAAGCTTCTCAAGAATAAAATGAAAAACTATAAATTTATATACCAAAAAAAAAAATGAAAAACCATAAATTTCTATAAAACTAAACCAAATTAGACCTAAAATTGCCAAAAAAGGAAAAAAAATATAAAATAATCATAAAAGCGCCGTATATGGCCAACCAGGATTTTTTCCACATTAAATACAGTATGGTTGATAACGCTCCTGGAAAGCAAAACAACAAATGCTTCCGGAAAAAAATTAGAATTATTCAGAAACACCTGAAAGGCGAATTAAGCTCAAAACTTTGCAAACGCTCAAAACAAATCTAAAGAAATGATTTTGAATCTAGCTCAGATTGAGGGCAAAACAGATAGCTTGTCTGCAAGGTCACGACCGCAAGTTTGACGTAGAACTAAAAATCAAATCGCTGCTGCTATAACTATTGTTATTTGCTGGTGCTGAAATTTGTCCGACGCTTGCAACATCTAAAAGTAAAATGATTTGTTCCGCAGAAGCAAGCTCTCATATAACCCAAAGAGTGCGTTCCTAGGTTACTAGGTATAGGGAAAGCAAGCATGAAGCCACCAATCAGGGGTAGAAATCGACGTTTCGACAAGGCTTTACAATTTTCAATAAAACAATAGTTTGAATAATCAAATAGTTTGCTACATTTGGACAGATACATAGATGATTTTTCAATCGATTGCTGCAAGAACGAAGGAAATACTTTGACAGTTAACCGACTTATAAGCATTTGAAATTCGATATACTTTTCCACCTTTTCCGTTATCTCGTCTTTTCCGTTTTTAGATCCGTGTAACCGAACTTTCCGAGAGACGTAGTTCTACGCCAAATATAGCAGAGACCTGACTACAACAGAAAATGTTCCTAAATTGAGTTCAAAATCGCTGAAAACGCTTGAAAAGGCTAAAATTGGAATAGAAATTGGTCCTAAATTCGATTCTCACCGACCGCTTCTCAGTACCGAAAAAAATAAAATAGAAATAGAAAATGGTTCAAAATTGAGCTTATGCCGATGACATAGTAAGTAAACGGTTTGTTTGACCGGAATGACGTCTTTGGCAAAGTTGTAGATAAAAATTTCAAATTTAAACTAACATACACTCTTAAAAAATATGTTTATTTTGAAATAAAGTTGAAAGAAAAATTAAAAAAAAATATCTAAAAAAGTTAAATTTTTTTAAAATTTGATTTTTTCTATAAAAACTATAAAATATATTACCTAAACATTGAGGACTGTCCGGTAATGGATTGCAAGGACAAAATCCTATCTACAACTTTGCCAAAGACGTCACATCGATCAAACAAACCGTTTTGGCTCTGTAAATATTTGTAATCATCAATACCTTCCCAAAATAGCATTTTGAACCTTTTTTTAAAAAAAGAGTCGTGTCCCAAAAAATTCAACCAACAGCACAAAATGGCATCTTTGGCCCATAAAAAACGCCTTCTATCTAGTTCACAATCGCTGAAAAACGCCTCAGGAGCTCAGGAAAACCCTTAAACCAACTGATCCAATATTGAGTTCAGGACATCTGAAAACCGCTTCGTAGGGTCAAACGCTACAATAACTTAATTGCTTTGCTACTTAGGTAAAGATCTGACACTGAAAAACTCTTTTGATCCGCACCAGCGTTGTACCAGGAAACTGATTCCAATTGCACTATTGAAATAGGTAAAATAAGTCGGCAAAAATATCAAATATTCTTAATTGTGAATTTTTCTAGGTGAAAAATGTATATTTTCAAAACTCAAGAAAATTTTACTGATTGTTTTTCAATAAGCGAAAAATCACAATTGTATTTCAATAAGCTTAAAATCACAATCCAATTTTTGGCGTGATATTTAAAAATTTTTTACTTCGTTTAATTTTTTCCCCTTCAAAAACAATCCTCTTAAACCGGTTAAAACAATTTTTCGAGACCGATTAAACAGTTGGAAACTGGGTTCATAAGAAAACTTTCAGTTGAAAATTTTGGACACTATACTATCTCTTATCTACTTGAACTGTTTATACAATTATAGTTTTACACCATACGAAAACAGGACGGCTTGTCGAAATAACCACAATAAAGCTAACACTTCGTAGGAGAACAGTTTAAATTTCCACACACTCGCCCACATAACCGGATGCAACTTTCTATTTCATACTCGTATGTAATTATCCAGCGCAATTCCGGCACGGAGGTCCGCCGATTATTCCGATAAATTGCACCAATTTTCCGCGCTTCACTCACCATCGCCGTGGCAGAACTTGGCCGTCGAAAGCACAACCAGAAACAGCGAAACATACGCGAGCATTTTTAATTGCGACACCGGAAGCATTTTGGTTTCTTCTGTTCTGTAACACTTAGTTTTGGACCAGGTAGTGATCCTTCTCGAGCTCCGTGTAGGCCAATCAGTTCAGGGTGCTTGGCCAGATAACGTGCAACTAACGCAAATCGAATGATACCGCTGAAACAGCGGCTCTCACCTTATATATGAACCGTTTAGTTCCGAGAAGGATTTGCTGCCGTGTCCTGCGAAGCGGGAAACCAAGCGCATGTCTGCTTTCTTCGAGCGCGCTTCTAATGCGTGTTTTGTTTGCTGGTCAAATTGTTCCCGGATGCAGGGTGTGGGAGGTGGTGGACTACCCAACACCCACCGATGGGAAAGCAGAGATGTGACCAATCTCAGTAACAGCAACGAGCAAACAGGTGATGAGGATCCTTTGACACTTATGAGGCTAATAATGGTATCACGTTGTTTTGGGATTCAGGCGAATCGGAATTACATGGAGTTAGGAAAGCATTTAGTAGAAACAACTTAGCTGTGATTAGAAATCTATAAAATTTTACTATAGCGTATGTAACGGAAAGAAAAGTTTCAACCTATCTTAGTAAATGTCATTTTTCCACCTCCCAGAGCCCATACTAACGATGAAACATAGCGTATACTAAATAGTGATTTCGAAAACCCCATGCTCCGACAATTACTAGTCTGCAATTTTTGGCTGTTACTTTGCATTCAACGCCGTGGGAATCCGCAGCGATAGGTTATTTTTAAAGAAAACATTTCCATGCTGTGCTGTCTAACCTGCGGGAGAGATCGCCGCTCGCCGGAGGCTAGGGATTTCATTAAAACAGATACTTTGCGATTTATTTTCGTTTCACTCCGGACAGTGGCGTTGCCGCCGGGGTTGATGATTTAGTACGAAGCAACGACGGACGGGCATTGGAAAGCTGGAATGGAAAGTCAATTCAATGACAGCTTACGACGTCACTGGATTTCTACCACGCATAGGATACCGACCGACATTGGTGGAGAACAGGGCTGATAAAGAAGCCAGCCGAGACTATTATGATGATCCGACAAACATCAAGCTTAATGAGAATACGTGGAATAATCGGAAACTGTTGTTCGAACAAAGAGTTTCTGAATAAAAATTATCATCGTCATTCAAACTAAAATTGTAGGAAAAGGTTTTTAAAGTCAGGAGATGGTCAACAACAAAGATTCACTCCACAGTTCGAAAATATAGAAAAAATACCAGTTTAATACTACAAAACAAAAATATTAAAAATATTGAAAAATATTAATTTGAAATCTTACACTGAAGAAAATTCACCATAAAAACAAAAAGTAGTGTTAAAAATTCGATCATATCAGATTTTACAAAATAAGTTTTTCAAGTTAAGTCTTACTTTAGTAGTGTGGCATGTTGTAGAAAATGTGCCCTCTCAACCCTTTATAAACCAGTGGCAACTATATTGCCACCAATCAGAAATAAACAGAGAAATTTGGTGGATTTTCATTTGCCCTGGCTCGGTAATGGTTTAAAATCTAAATAATACCACTGTAGGGCAACTCCTGCTGTCCTACCAGGAA
The DNA here is from genome assembly GCF_029784165.1 of Wyeomyia smithii. Lineage (NCBI taxonomy): Eukaryota > Metazoa > Arthropoda > Insecta > Diptera > Culicidae > Wyeomyia > Wyeomyia smithii. The sequence goes on from NC_073694.1 coordinate 31,361,975, forward strand.
CCGTGATAATTTAAAATTAACGATCACCCGAATTCCTGTACGTACGGTCAGACGGACCGTACGGAATCTCTATTACTTTCCAATTGAATAAGGTTTTACACGAGAACTTACTGCTAACCCTAGAGTGTATTTCGCGAGAGACAATTTCCCTTCGCGAAATCACTGCCTATCCTTATTTCTCTAATGGCCTTTTCTTGGCCTGTCTCTACTTTAGAACATTACTTCGTGGGCTTAATCCCACTAAGTCTAAGTCTACTGAGAGTGGTAAGCCGCGCGCTCGCAACTCTATCTTGTTTACAAACATTTTTTCGGTAACTCACCCTCGCGGCGCAGCGACGAGTTCACGGCCCATCAAGTATCTAATCGCGGGTTTTTCTTTTATTTAATTGTGCTTACGGGTGGCAGTTTTCGTCACCCGAGCCAAGCGGAAGAATTGACTTCAACAGTTAGCAAGCTCTTGCACAGCTGAAGGCTGGGCCAACGTCGAAAGAATGCGGTAGGAAACCGGCTTCTTTCTGGGTTCTAAGTATGTCACCTAAAGTGACGGAACCCTGTAGGCTTTTACAGGACGCGTGGGCCCGTTACGCCACTATTATTAATCACATTTTGAACGCCAATGTCTTGATAGAAACTTGTGGTTATCTTTTCAATTGCAAAGTAAATCCTTGGTGCTATATTCCGATTCGGAACTCGACCTTCTGTTTATTATGGTATACACAGACTTCACAGCCAACCTTTAAGTGTACAGGACAATTGCGAGGCTAGCGCCACGATCCTACTGACACTAACAGTCTCTACCGAGCCGAGACTCGACCCTACGACGACTGGATTGTAAGCATCGTACCTCGAGACCAACTGGGAGCTTTTCGATTGCATATCAGTGAAAAAAATAATGACCAATCAGTTGGAAAAGCAGTGGCTAACTAATCACAAGCTTGCATTCTGTGCATGATGTTTGGTTTAGAACATGTTATAAAAGACTCTACTTTTTTTAAAAGTTACGCCAAACAGAATTTATTCCTCGCCACGTGCTAAGCCACGACCGCAAGGTTGACCTAGAACTACATAAAGCTGTTCGTTGCGACACTTGCATTGTTGGATTTGTGAGTGTTTGCAAATATTTCGAATGATAGATGCTGAGATTACGATAGACTATCTCATCTTAATGTTAACAAATTTTATCCATATTCTAGATTTAGTACACTCCCGTTGCGTGACAGATAAAGGTTCAACACAGTGTACAAGAGGATCTTTGGTGATTGTTTCAGACGACATCTGCAAAGTATCCAGTGAAAATCAGACTAAACCAAAAACATTCTGGACGTACGTTAACGTCCATTCTATGGTAAGGTTGCATCCGAACCGAAGATGGTCTGCCAACTCTTTGCCGAGAAATTTGCGCGAACCTTTTGCAACGAAGTGATCCTGGCCGACCAAGTTTCCCAGGCTGCTTGTAAGGTTTCGCCAATGGTTGGGAATACTTTAAGTAGACTTAACATTGTTGAAGCGATGATCTCTAGAGCAGCCTCCACATTGAAATCTTCGTCAAAAGCCGGTTTGGATAAAATCCAGTCCACATTTTTGAAAAAGCACATTGATATTCATCACGACGTGACGAGTCGGACGAGTAATATTTCCACCATTTTGTAGTACTAACCTGAAACTTCAAAATGGCGGTGAGTGTGAACTTCGGGGCGTCCCCCTTTTTCTCCAATCCACAATTGAAAATAGGGCAAATTATTGTTAAAATTGCTTGTATTTTTGAACCTAGAGTAATCTTAGCATAGTGTCTTCATAAAATTTGTAAAACATGATAAGACCTAAAATTCTCTATGATATTGTATTTAAAAAAAATGAAACAAAAAAGTAAGAAGTGAAAAACTCAATATAGGGTCATTGTCATACAAAACCTATTTTTTTTTCAAAATTTACAATACATCGAGAAAAAGTCTTATTAGCAAAGTTGTTTGTAATAAAATTATCTACATTTTTGCTGAAGACAACTTTGAGTTTAACGCAGAAACAAAAAAGATACAAATTTTATTTTTGTCATAGAAGGCTATTGTTACTTAACAACATATTGTGAAAAATTTTAATACAAGCAATTGCTTGTAAGACACTACAGACCTAAAGTGAAGCACTTGGACACTACAGAATTAAGTTCGCGACATTACTATTTCAAACCACTACTGGTGTTGCGAAATTTCGACAGTTGGAAATGAAAATGATACAACAGCAGTATCATTGCTTATTCGGCAGCCGAGCAGATAAGTCGAGTTTCTTGCGTTCTGCAGTTTACCGAATTAATTCCCGCTTTTTTCTAGCGTTCGCGTGTGCAGTGCAGTTTTGTGGTAGTGGTACGCTGTGCGTGCAGACGAGAGCGGCACGATCAACCGTATATACTGCGTTGGTCTGGATTGCCCCGCAGCAGGGGAGTGCAGCTGTGGTAGTGGTGTACTTGGCGCGTATGCTGATACGTGTGCAGATTTAACTTCGGATTGCCCGTCCCGCATCACAGAGAATTGCTGTGACTGGTGGGGGAACCCCGACTGGGGAGAAGTAAGTGGCGCCGCCGCTACGCAGTTACAGCGACAGCGTATCCAGTGTTGCGGAATTACATCGATATATGTATAAGATAAGTGATACTACGATTTAATTCTCTTTGGCATATTTTTATATACATATTTATTTATTTTTTTCCTATCTTCCCAATTTCTAATTTATATTATATAAATCATCTTCATTACTTTTGTGTATATAAGTAACTCGTTTTTATAAAATTTTCGGCGGTAGGCAGTTCACGACCCAATGGCGGTGGGTGGACTGTCTATTCCCCCGGACCTTTCCTCCTGTTCAGAGGGAGAAGAGTCCGTAATGGATTTCTCTGACACCCCTAACAACAGTGTGGACGGCTTCTCTGAAGTGAAGAAAAAAAATGGTATTGGTGGTATTCAAGACACGACCGCATGACGTTGGACTACGGTATTCTTATTTTCCATTAAAACAAATAATAGAGAGAATTGCAACTCTAGTATTTGCTGCAATTTTATCTAGTGCATTTCTGAATGCTGAGACGTTAAAACGTTATAAATAATAATATATAGGGTAGGGAACGGCTTAAGCAGTAGCACCTATTTTAATCAGTCGAAGAAAACAGGCCTCAAACTCCTGCATTTCGACCACTATCGACAATTTCAATGATGGAAACGAAAACTTTGATTGTCTAGCTGTCTTACGAATGTAAGAAATACCGTTAATCACAAAGAAATCTGGTGAACAATTGCAATTGAAACAAATCGACCTATATTGCAGCCATTCAGGAGCCACTTCAGGTGCTGAAAAAAAAAAGCCTGCAAAACAGATGGAAACTGCTTAAAATAAGTTCGGGGTGATTGGAATAGTGTCCCTCGATTGGTAACCTTGATTGATGATTGTCAAAGTTTGCTAACTTAGTTTTACAATCCGAAAACAAGTTCTGACAGAGGAAACGATAGAGAGCAGATTGATATACTACTGTTTGAGTTTCACCCAGCACATTTCGAGTATTTCGTCTGAATACACAGGCGGTTCCTAAAGCTGCTTAGAATATGTTTCCTACCCTACTAAAAGAATGGATATCTTTTATTTAATCGCTGTCATTTCATACATATTCGAATCAAACCTTTGTTCGTAGCTGCACCAGCAAGACAATCATTTAATTGAGCGAATTGGTAAAATTTTCCTATCTAAGCAAAAAGCAAACTTAACGAAACTATCTGAAATTGGAGCCCAGAACGATTCAAACGAAAATTTCAAATTTAAAAATTGTTTGACATTAAATTGATAAAACTCATGCTCGGTTAGCTCCAGCCCAGCATATAACTTCATGTATTTAAACAAAAAATACGTTTATTTCAATAACTTAATACAGCAAGAGCTCAATTACACGTTTTTCGGTAGTTGTTATCAAGGTTTTGGCGAGTGACAGGAAAATATCTTAACTTCTTCAATTGTGATTTAGAGCATTTCTAATTGTTTTGTTATTTTTCACGATAGCGACAAGTTTGTTTCTTTCTCTGTGTGCGAGAAACAAAATCAAAACCGCGCACCGAGAAACGAAAACGAAAATTTAATGAATGTTCATTGAAAAAACTTTCAACTCTTTTTACCAATAATTTATGATACTCAAATGAACCTTTTTTGATCTAAATGAAATTTCTAGTAAACAAGTGTTGATCATTCATAGGCAGTAATTTTTTCTCGATGACTAAAGACTGGCAGAAGAAGTTAAAATCGCTGCTGTAAAATCAAATTCACAACTGTGTTCGTTAAGACGTTTTAATATTTTTAATGACATTAATAATCTTCGATAAACACCCGCTATAGTTATCCACACACATGCTATAACTATCTATACACGCGTTAAAACTATTCATACACACGCTGTAGCTATAGTTTTTTATACAAACATGCTAAAGTTATCCATACACACGCTATTCCTATCCATACATCCGATACAACTATCTATAAACACGCATAAGCTATCCAACCATGTGCTAGTACTATCCATACATACGCCATAAGTAATCATTACACACGCAGCAGCTATCCACACACACGCTATAACTATCCGTACACACGCTGAAGATATACACGCTATAGCCATAATATGCTACACATGCTATATCTTACACACGCTATAGCTAGCCATACACACGCAACAGCTCTAGCTATCGAACAGAATGAAGAAATGCAGCTGCCCACTACCTCCTCCGCTGCTGCCTGATACCACTGCTCTGGTTCTGCTGCAGCTCAGTTTCGCCACTGGAATCAGCCACCGCTGCTGATTATTCAAGACCGTTCTAGTGGCCTTCCACTTGTTGACTGATGACTACTATGAGACGACGCAGGTTATTATATAGCCCAAAGCAAAAATCCATTCGCGAGCAAAGGGGAAGCGAGCTTGTGATTGGTTGAATGTGCACGACTTTTAACACAACTTTTAGCTAGTTTAGTATCGAAAACATATTTAAATTAGTATATGACAATCTTGCGCAATATTTCCCCTATCAATCAAGCCATTCCTGTTCAGAATCTGTTCAGTGGTAATGATAAAAGAAGCATTTTAAAATGGTGTTGAAACACCTGTTGCAGCTACCGAAAGCGAGCTCGTTATTGGTTGAAAGCTGCGAGACTGTTTACAAAGTCAGATCGGTTGTATCCGTTAGTGTCGACTGTGCTTGTGAAGAGAGGTGGTGATTGGTTGCTCGGTATGATTTAGACAATCGATGTGATTTATCAATTTTTCAATAGTGTATCTCGAACAATAGGTTATTTTTGTTACATAAATTCAACCGTAAAAGAATTTCTAATCAGTTGATGCCAAAACCTCGAAATTCTGAAAAGAAATGACTGATATATAAGCGCTCAAAACCTGACCACTTTTTCCTGGTTTTCCCTGGTTGAATTACTAGATTTTCAAATTCAGGTGCCTAACTTCGATATAGACGTTAGTCCAACGTCAAAACGTAAGAGACCTCGTCACACTGCTTCGCCTATCCCATCCACCAATGACGCACCAATTCGAGTAAAGAAGTACCAGAAGAATCAACCTGGACTTCGCTGGGTTGTATATATTCGTCCCAAAAACAAACCCCTGAAAGTGGTGCAAATTTGTAAAACTTTGCGCTTGAGATATACCAGCCTAATCGAGGTATATAAGGTCAAAGCTGACAAATTAAAGGTGACATTTTCCGATCTCGAACACGCTAATGCGGTCGTTGAAGATCAAAATTTTACCATTGAGTACCGGGTATATATTCCGGCACGCGCTATTGAGATCGAGGGCGTGATAACAGAACCCGATCTTACAGAGAAAGAGATACTGGAAGGAACTGGACGTTTTAAAAACCCAAACCTTCCAGAAATAAAAATTCTAGAATGCCGAAGAAAGTATTCTAAAGACAACATGGGCAAATACTCCCCGAACGACTCGCTTAGAGTGACGTTCGAAGGAAAAGTGCTTCCGGATTATTTAGAGCTATTCAAACTCCGACTACCGGTTAGACTTTTCATTCCGAAAGTAATGACCTGTACTAATTGTCTGCAGTTAGGGCACACGAAAGCCTACTGCAGTAATAAGACTAAATGTTGCAAGTGTGGTGAAATAATGGAGAATAACCACACTTGTAGCGAACAGGAAGCAAAATGCTCCTTATGTGGTGGCAACCCACACAAAATTGAAGAGTGCGCAAAGTATAAGCTACGCTCTGACGCACTAAAAAAATCGACCAGACAACGCAGTAAGCAGTCTTTCGCACAGATGCTGAAGACAGCGTTACAACAGGAGGAAAATCGTTACTCCAGTTTGGAAAACGATGATTCAAATGATGACGAAGAGGATTATCAACCTCTGCTATCAACCGGAGCTGTACGAAAACGGCCAAGTGCTTCTTCTCCTAAACTCTCTAGAAAGGAGCAGAAGAAGGCGCTTAATGATACCCCTCGTGGTTCCACTTCCAAGCAAAATGCTAAAGCGTCACCACCAGGTTTCAAAGTTGTTGCGATAAAGAGTTCCCTAAGCTCCCAGGGAAACGAGCTGTTCCCACAGCTAAATTGTCATCGGAATCTGAAAAACCGTCCTTTGATGGTTGTATTTCATTCAAAATGATCGTTGAATGGATATTTACCACTTTTGGTTTATCCGATTCTCTTAAAAGTATGATTTCAGCTTGGCTTCCAACAATTTGCATGTTGGGTAAGCAACTAAGCACCAAATGGCCCCTCCTCGCGTTCGTATCCTTCGATGTCTAAATCAGACAACAGAAGTGACGAATCGACAACAAGGATCATACAATGGAACTGTAGGAGCTTGACCCCCAAATTAGATAAATTTAAACTCCTGCTTCACGATAGCAAATGCGATATTTTCGCGCTATCAGAAACATGGTTATCAACGGATACAACACTAACCGTTCAAAACTTCAATATCATTCGGTTAGACCGCGGAAACTCTTATGGTGGAGTGCTCATTGGTATCAAAAAATGCTACCCATTCTTCCGAATCCCTCTTCCAGCAATTGATGGTATAGAAATTGTTGCTTGCCATATAACAATTGCTGGTGAGAGCCTCACTGTCGCATCAGTCTATATTCCACCCAGAGCTACTATTAACCGGCTGCAGCTAACTCAAATAACGGAGCTGCTTCCGACACCACGTCTTCTCTTGGGAGACTTCAATTCTCACGGTATGGCGTGGGGAGCACCTGGAGATGATAGCCGGGCTATTCTTATTGAAAGCTTACTAGACGAGTTCGATATGACCCTATTGAATATACCTGGGTTAGCTACAAGAATAGCAAGGCCTCCAGTACGAGAGAGCACTTTAGACTTGTCTATGTGTTCCTCCTCAATAGCTTTGGATTGTAAATGGGAGATTGTTCAAGATCCCCATGGTAGTGACCATTTGCCAATAAGTATTTCGATTATGAACAGGCTCCAGTCTGCTACCACAGTCGTAGTAGAGTATGATCTCACCCGGAATATTGATTGGGAAAAATTCGCGAACATAATATCCCAGGGTCTCGAAACAACCGATGAGCTTTCTCCATCCGGCGAATACAACTTCCTTGCAACATTAATTTTAGATAGCGCGTTGCAATCTCAGACGAGGCCCGCCCCTGAGAACAAGTTGAAAATTCGTCCTAACAAACAATGGTGGGACAAAGAATGCACCGAGATGAAAAAAACTCTAAAAGCAGCATACCTAGCATTCAGGAAAGATCATTCCATTCAACTTTTTGATCAGTTTAGAGAGCTGGAACTGAAACAGACTAAACTGCACAAGCTGAAAAAAAGATCGTACTGGCAAAATTTCATAAGCACGTTACCCAGAGATGCTTCTATGAGCTATCTCTGGAATACGGCTCGGAAAATGCGCAATAGGTCCGACAACAATGAGGCTAATGAATACTCTGAACGTTGGATCTATGATTTCGCGAAAAAGGTATGCCCAGACGCTGTCCCATCACAGCAGGAATTCAGCGACACAACGGCCATTGAAGAACCAGAGTTTTCAATGCTGGAATTTTCAATCGCACTCGCTTCTTGCAAGAACAAGGCTCCAGGACCGGACAGGATCAAATTTAATTTGATGAAAAACCTACCGGATTCGGCTAAGATACGATTTCTTGTACTGTTTAATAAGCTTATCAGGAACAATATGATCCCGGAAGCTTGGAGACAGGTTAAGATTATCGCAATCAAAAAGCCAGAAAAACCTGCCACAGATCATCGCTCGTACAGGCCGATTGCAATGCTCTCATGCATACGCAAATTGCTTGAAAAAATGATTCTGCGTAGACTAGACAACTGGGCAGAAACAACTAACCAGCTATCAGAGACCCAATTCGGCTTCCGTAGGGGCAAGGGGCCTAACGATTGCCTAGCATTGCTAGCCACAGAAGCGGAAATGGCTCTTGGTAGCAAACAACAAATGACCTCAGTTTTCCTGGATATCACAGGTGCATTTGATTCAGTTTCAATCGAAATTCTTTCCGATAAACTGCATCAAAGAGGATTCTCCCCTATATTGACGAACTTCTTGATCAACCTGCTGTCTGAAAAGCATTTACTTTTCAACCACGGTTCTTCAACAATAACACGAACAAGCTACATGGGTCTCCCCCAAGGCTCTTGTCTGAGTCCGCTGTTGTACAACTTCTACATCAGTGACATCGACACATGCTTGGCGGACGGCTGCACCATGCGCCAGTTAGCTGACGACTGCGTAGTATCAGTCACGGCGTCTCTGGCTGTAGACATGAAAAACAGCCTGCAAAATACGCTGGATAATCTGAGCGGTTGGGCCAGTTGTCTTGGAATTGAGTTCTCGCTTGAAAAAACGGAGATGGTAGTCTTTTCAAAAAAGCGACCACCACCCCGTTTAGAGCTAACTTTGTCCGGAAGACCCATCACTCAGTCACCTAGCTTCAAGTATCTAGGAGTATGGTATGACTCTAAGTGCACATGGGAAAAACATGTGAATTACGTGAAGCAACGATGCCAACCGAGAATCAATTTTCTTCGAATGGTAATAGGAACCACATGGGGAGCTCATCCAGAGGATTCGATACGACTCTACCAAACTACGATTCTGCCCGTAATAGAATACGGCAGCATATGTTTCAGAGGTATCGCAGCCTCACACATGCTGAAGCTAGAGAGGATACAATACCGATGTTTGCGTATCGCTCTAGGCTGCATGCAATCGACGCATACCATGACTCTAGAGGTCATAGCTGGAGTGATACCTATTAAAGAGAGACTTTTTGAGCTGGCCCTACGTTTCCTCATCAGATCGGAAATAGCAAATCCAATGATTATTGCGAACTATGAGAAATGTCTGGAAGTTGTTCAGAAACCCTGTATGTCAGTATACCAGCGGTTCATGTCTATGGAGATAAATCCTTCGGTTGTTGATCCATACCGTGAGATTTCAACATCGCTCAAAAATCCTTCTGTTGTATTTGATTTGACGATGAAACAAGAAATCCATGAAATTCCTGAACACCTTAAACCAACAGTTGTGCCATCAATATTTTCGGCAAAATTTGGCCACCTCCCAGAACAGAATTCCTTTTTCACGGACGGATCTGTAATGGATGGACATTCCGGATATGGCATTTTCAACATGGATCATCGCATATCCCGCAAACTGGCACAACCTTGCTCCATATACGTAGCGGAACTAGCTGCCATACACAATTCGCTGCGAATTATCGAGCTCAAGACACCAGGCAATTATTTAATCTTTTCGGACAGCCTCAGTTCTATCGAAGCTCTCCGATCGATCAAACCGGTCAAGCACCCGTCCTATTTCCTCCCGGAAATTAGACGGATATTAGAAGTGCTGGTTGATCGGTCTTTCATTATCTGCTTTGTGTGGGTCCCCTCCCATTGCTCAATCCCAGGCAATGAAGAAGCTGATTTACTAGCGAAAAGGGGTGCCATAGAAGGAGATATATTTGATAGACCGATCACCTACACCGAGTATTCTCACCTACCCCGACAACTGGCTCTGGCAAACTGGCAGGAAAAGTGGGATTCTGGCGATTTGGGGCGATGGATGCACTCCATCTCGCCCAAGGTGTCTACGAAATCATGGTTTAAAGGGCACGATTTAACTCGGGATTTTATACGAGTTATTTCACGCCTAATGTCAAACCATTACATTGCAAATACCCACCTCTATCGAATAGGGATAGTCGATAGCAACCTTTGCGAATGTGGAGGGTACGAGGATATAGAACACGTAATCTTCGTATGCCCTAAATACCACAGAGCAAGGAATAAACTTTTCGATTCCCTCCGGGAACGCAGTGCACCATCTGCAATGCAAGTTCGGGATGCACTTGCCAGTCATGATATCAGTTTGCTCACCCATATTTACCAATTTATTAAAGATATAAATTATCGTATTTGAATCCTCTTCCCTTCTTCGCTTCTCTCTGTCCCCCCCTCTCTATGCAGATCTTTAAGGATAATACTAATCTTTATCTTTCTTTCTCCATCTTTCATCTTAGGTTATGATTTCCAAGAGACAAGGACTCATCATCCCTCAATTTTATACTTATTCATATAGATAGATCGTTTTACATATAGATAGATATAGATAGATGTACATATTAGTTTTAGGTTGAATTAATTTTGTATTTTTAATTTGTATTTTAAAGAGAAAAGATGAGAGGGTTTTTATGCCTGTTTGAGGAGGATCAGTCGGGATACAAGCTCTACTCAAGCTGGCTTTTCCCTACTCCAAAAAGACATTCGGCCCCATTATGCTTCGCGGTTGGGCCTAAATAAATATTAGAGTTACAAAAAAAAAAAATAGCAGTATCACTCTCACTCTCTTCAAACTGATATTGAGTGACGCCCCAGTCATATATCAGTAAAAATAATGTCAGTGAAATTAATTGTACGAAGTAGATAAGCATCTTCATCCTCCACCACATCGCTAAAATGACATAGCCTGTGCGAAATCACAGTAATGCTACCAGTCAGCATTATCACTGTCAACTGATTGGGGTTGAAAATAATTTCACTTTCATCTCGTTCGTGTTGAAACTGATATTCGTACTTTTCAGTTTCAACTGAGAATCTATCAGTGACAGTGAAAATTTGCAACACTGGTAGAGACAAGGACACAAGACACAAGAACATTATGAAATTTCATCTCGCTAATGGCCAATCCGACAATCCAATGCCTGCTTCTCAATTTACCATACTAAGGGAAAACAGTTGTATATTTTCAGATCATTGTTTCGTTGTCCTGAGAAGGACAGTTTGATATTTCATTTGAAATCGGATCGTTGATAAGCAAATGCTACTAAAACAAACCGATTGCAATTTACAACCGTCTTTGTCAAGGTGTTCCAACATTTTGAAAGAACGCGAAAATATTTATTCTTCAATTAAATGTTAAATTTGTCCTCAACAGGACAATTTGTTGTTCAGTTTGAAATCGGATGTGATTGCTGTTCTCGACAATGGGAATAAGGCATTATTCTGATAGCACAGAGGAAAGCTGTTCGCACACTTAAAAATTGACGGTCGACGGATTTTAATTGCCAACAACCCAAAAACGCTTGTGTGTTGCCAAAATACGACAGAGCTTTGCTCTGGAGGAAGTGCTGGCCGATGCACCTTCCGTTGATGCTGCCGCAACTTCACAAAGACAGCTTTTTAGCAGGAAGTGCTTCTGCACCTTCCGCTTAACCACTGCTAACACTACCGTTGCAGTGCCACTACTGCTGTTGGTTAGGACCGTCCTAGTCGCCATCCACTAGTAAAATGGGTGATTCCAGCAGAGATAGGCTCTTCATAGTCTAAGGAGTGCATTCTCAGTGAACTAGGTTTGACATTCTGTCGACGAACAATAAGCCAGTAGAGGTCGAAATGTGCGTTTCAACAAGGTTTGACAATTTTCAATAGTACAATAGTTCGAATAATCAAATTACCATTTCGAAGTTGGACGGATGCATAAAAAATTTTCCAATTGATTTCTGCAAGAACGAAGAAAATCCATAAAAAACTAACCGATTTGTTAGCATTTGAAATTGGACATATTTTTTCCTTTTTTTCGTTTTTAGGTTTGCATTTTGCACCCTTTTGTAGCTAAACTTTTTTAGAGACGTAGTTCTACGTCAAAAATCAATTGGAAAAGCAACTCGCTTTCTGTTCCCGACGTCCTTCAAGACGCATGTTGTAAGAGGCCAAGCCTTTTTTTTGTAAGTCACTCCACTTTTTGGTGAGTTGAGTCTCCTTTACAGTACACTAAGGTCGCTTTTTACACGGCTTTTTTTACGTGGATTCCGGAATTTACGCGGTTTTTTTTACGCGGATTCCGGAATTTACGCGGTTTTTTTACGCGGGTTTCGGAATTTACGCGGTATTTTTTTTTTGCCCGGATTTCGGTCCCCCTTCACTCGGAATGCAAAATTAACGATGGTTTTTTTACGCGGATTCCGGAATTTACGCGTTTTTTTTTACGCGGATTCCGGAATTTACGCGTTTTTTTTACGCGGATTTCGGAATTTACGCGGTTTTTTTACGCGGCACGTATCCCCCGCGTAAAAAGCGATTTTAGTGTATCGCAAAACGCAGAGTTTTTTTCCGTATGCAATACGATTGTTGAATCTTATCTTATTTCCTGTTGGCAGCCTGCGAAACTTGTCACACACGCAACATCATAAGCCATATCGTGTAACGGGTTGGAACGATAAGCGATTTCTTCTGTAAGCACGGATGGAAACCAGGTAGCAAGAGGTGCAGCACTTTCGACCATGCAACAGTTTATTACGCTATTGTTTGTATTCTCAACTACGCAGTATATTGATATTTTAGAGTAGAACTACCTTGTATGCATCTCTCCTGACGGGTTAAAACAATTTTCTCTTGATATTAATCGGAATGTATAAGTGTTTCTCGTAGTTCAGATGCAGATTAGCTGGATAAGATATATAGGTAGGACTACCTTGGGTCGATCATTTCCTTTAGTGGACCACCTCAACTAACTCAATTTTATCTTGATATGAATCGGAAATTCTGAATGTGTTTCGTAATTATGATGCAGATTAGCTGGATAAGAGGTTTCCCGAGGAAAGTTTTCTGAAATTCTCTTGAATTCAGTTAATCTGACAGGTGGTCCATTGAATCCAAAGCAGTTGTACCTAATATGATATTTGTTGGAGTCGAAAGCAGATTCTTATATATTCTGCATTCTCGGTTAATCAGGGTAAAACTACCTTGAATAGATCACTGGTCAGAATAACTCAATTTATGTGAAAACTCGAGGGATTTCCAGAAAACTTCCATCGGTAATCTGCATCAGAATCACGGGAAACATTTGTAAGAAATTGAAAAAAAAATCGAAAAATTTCCATCGGGAAACATCCCGCCAACCCGCATCAATGAAACATTTATAAAATTCCAATTTATGTTCATCTCATGAGTGGTCTATAGGGAAAGGTCTACTATGAGTAGATATACCCTAAATTCCAATTTATATCTAGAGAATAAACCGTTCTTCGTCAGGGTGGTCTACTGAAGGAAGTGATCCATGCAAGGTAACTCTACCCTAGGTATAATATTCTGTCGACCGTGCTAGGGAAAGCAGCTTTGCTCTGATTGGCCGAAAGGCTTACTATAAGACCGAAAGGTTTACTATAAGAACGCCGAAAGCCCATTGAAAACTAACCGAGTGATTTCTGAACAAGCATAAATTTCGTCCCCTGTTCCGTTTTCAGATTTAGATTTTACATACCTGCAGTGAAATTTCCTTAGAGATGTAAGGGTGACCACTAAAATTTTGGATGTTTTGGAGGCTCTCCTATTCCACAACAAACACATTCAGAGTGTAATGAGAGTATGTATCTGTAAGCTTTTTTTCTTCCCTCTGTATGCCAATATGTTTTGTTGTGTCTTTGCATGCCCAGTTATGCCTAAAATGGTGTCGAAACAAGAAGCATTGCGTTCGCCTTTAAAATGCACACAAACTTCGACAAAAAGCTTACGGTAAGCCATTTTTTATGGGAAAATTTTCCGGTTTCGACCGTGCATAATTTCCTGGAAAACTCTATAATAACTCCTAAGGAAGGCAGTGAGAGACCGTTCAAAGAAATAAACAAAAAAGACTTAGCTCACCTTGTCTAAATCATGATTTTTGGCCATCAATGAAGATTTATACCAGAACGTCAATTGAAAGAAAATTTTGATTCCATTTCTTCAAAAATACGCTACTCAACAAATCTTCCTCAGTGCGTCAATTGAAGATTTCTTTTAGGTTTTGAGTTCCTTGGTGTACTTTAGGTTTTGAGTTCCTTGGTGGCTCCTGCCAGCAACGCCAGCATACAATCAGCACCGCAAGATAGCCAATTTGAACTTGACCCCATGCGTCCACCAATCGTCCGACTTACGCAGCAATCATCGAATGGCGACGAGCGCTTTTTGAAGGCTAGACTCCGCGACCCAAAAGTAATGCATATTACACGCCTACATCTCGCATACATGAAGGACCAACCATCATCTGTATGCGTAGAAGGAATGACACCAACCAGTATAAGAATGCTTCTCGCATCCGAAGGACTGCCGACATCTCCAGAACAACTCCAACGCGTCTTTATTGAAGTCCATCAGGAATATGGACTCACGCCAGCCGAAGCAGTAGCCGACCTTCAATCATATCGTCATTTTTTATCAAATGAACGCACGCACCGTCTTCAACAACTTCGCGAAAGTGTAAATAAATTTAGTACAAATTTTCGCAAGTAAGGACGCCCTTTTCTGAGGCAGAACCATTATATTTAAACATAAGTAATAACTTGACTAACACTTCTTCGCTTCCTCGACAGAATGCGACTGAAATATTTATCTATTGTCAGAATTTCAATCGCATGAAAAGCCCAAGCAAAATGAAAGAAATTCAACAAATTCTATTGTCGTCATCTTTTAAAATAATTTTAGGAACTGAAAGTAGCTGGGACGAAAGCGTAAGAAGCGAAGAAGTATTTGGAAACAATTATAATGTATTCCGGCACGATCGGAATTTGTCTACCAGTCAAAAAAAGTCAGGCGGTGGAGTCCTCATTGCCATTAATGTAGACTTTACTTCTGTAGAAATAATATCCGACAAATATAAAGAATTTGAACACGTATGGGCCGAAGCATTTATTGCTGGCGAAGAACATATCTTCTGTTCCGTGTACTTTCCACCGGAACATGCTCATAAACATTCGTATGAATTATTTTTCAAAACTCTAGAATCTATTATGTCTAACATGAAACCAGAAGTAAAACTGCATGTCTATGGCGACTTCAACCAACGTAATGCAGACTTTATTGTAGACATTGAAAATGAATCTATCTTACTCCCAGTCGTAGGCGAAAACGAAACACTGCAGTATCTTTTTGGCAAATCCTCAGAACTCGGTCTATATCAAATCAATCATGTCAAAAACAAACAAAATGCTTATTTAGACCTATTATTCACAAACTGCACTGAAGACTTCTGTGTAGATGCATCATTGACTCCCGTCTGGAAAAATGAAGCATTCCACACAGCAATTGAATATTCAATAGTAATGAATAACACTTCGTACCCCAGCGACTGCGAGTGCGAGGATGTACCGGAATACCACAAAACTGACTTATAACAAGTCAAACGTAGACTTCGCATAATAAATTGGCGTAGTATAATTTGTAAAAAAGGAAATGTCAACGAAGAAGTAACAAAATTTTATGAAATAATTAATCAAATTATATCAGAAAATGTACCTCTAAAATAAAGAAGACGAACGAACACCAACCAATATCCAGTGTGGTTTAATCCACAATTGAAGAACCTAAAAAATAGAAAACAAAAAGCACATAAAATATACAAAAAAAAAAAAAAAAACAATAGCGAAAATCTTCAAAATTACCAAAAAATTTGTTGTCAACTTGACGCAGCCATTAAAATTGCACATGAAAAACATAATCGTGAAATCGAACATCAAATCAAGTCTTGCCCTTAGAACTTCTTTAATTACGTAAAAGCCAAACTAAAAAGTAACAACTTTCCATCACGAATGCATCTTGACAGTAATGTAGGACAAACTAGTAATGAAATATGTAGTCTTTTTGCCACTTTTTTTCAAGAAATTTACACCACATATGAAGAAACAGATCGCGACCGCGAATACTTCTCGTATTTTCCTGAATTTTCAAATTCTTTATCTGTCAATCAAATATCTGAATTCGAAATTCAAAACGCACTTAAAAATTTAGACGCTACGAAAGGTCCTGGACCTGACAGAATAGCTCCAATTTTTCTCAAAAACTTGGCAGAAGAACTATCTACACCCTTACAACACCTTTTTAACATGTCCCTGAAGAATGGAATTTTCCCAGAACTCTGGAAAGCTTCATATTTAGTGCCAATTTTCAAATCTGGCGCTAAATCTGACATTCGTAATTATCGCTGAATTGCCATTATTTCATGCATTCCAAAATTATTTGAATCAATAATTAATAAAAAAATCTTTCAACAAGTAAAACACCAAATTACAACTCAACAGCACGGCTTTTACAAAGGCCGATCAACTACCACAAATCTTTTGGAATTCATAACTTTCACTCTGACTGTAATGGACAACGGTAACCACGTAGAAGCTCTTCATACGGACTTTAGCAAGGCATTTTACAGAATCGACATACCATTATTGCTCTTCAAGCTCGAAAAATACGGAACTGAAACAAAATTTTTGGAATGGCTGCAGTCATACTTAACAAAACGAACACAAACAGTCCGCTTTCAAAATTTCTTTTCAAACCCAATAGAAGTAACTTCTGGGGTTCCTCAAGGTTCCCACCTGGGCCCTCTTCTTTTTATATTATACGTAAATGACATTTCCTTTCTTCTTAAGTCAATACATGTGCTTGTATATGCTGATGACATGAAGCTCTTTATAGAAATAACCAATGCAGAAGACTTCGAAATATTCCAGAATAAAATTAATGTATTCTACACTTGGTGCAACAAAAGCCTATTACAACTCAACATTAAAAAATGTAATTCAATAGCCTTTAGCAGAAAAACAGTAGCACCACCTACAAACATTTTCTTAGGAAACCAACCAGTAGAAAAATGCAAAATCGTAAGGGACCTAGGCGTAATCTTAGACTCCAAACTTTCATTCATAGAACATTATAATACAATTATCAACAAAGCAAATAGTATGCTGGGCTTTATAAAACGCTTCGGCCACAATTTTCAAGACCCATATACAATCAAACTATTATATATTACATACGTCCGACCAATTCTGGAATACTGTAGCATTGTATGGAATCCCTATATTGCCACACATGAAGAATGCATTGAATCTGTCCAAAAACAATTTCATTTGTACGCGCTTCGTAAGCTAAATTGGACATCATTTCCCTTACCATCATATGAAGCACGCTGCATGCTTATAGACATACGAGCACTTAAAGAACGCCGCGATCTTTCAATGCTTTATTTTATCAATGACATTATTTCTCAACGCGTGCAATCTACTCAATTATTATCACAACTAAATTTTTATGCACCCAGTCGTCAATTAAGAAATCGTAAAATATTTTCGGAAAATTCTCACAGAACAAACTACTCAAAAAATGGCCCAATAAATCGCATGATGCGTCACTATAATTAGCACTGCGAAAATATCGACATCACCATCGGCAGAAATCAAATAAAAAAACGACTAACTACTGGAAATAATGTATAGAAAATAAGAAAACATTGTATAACTATAACTGTAGTCTACATTTGCTTGACGAAATAAATAAATAAATAAATAAAATAACTGGAGAGCAACGATCTACAAACAGTAGAATCAAGAGATGTATTCGAAAAGTCGACGTGAAGGCCACGCAATGCTTTTGTTTCGGTATCATAAAAAAGCTGCGCCGGAAAGCCGATTTCGGTTATAGTAGGTAGTATTTAATACAAAACATAAAAAACAGTTCTTGTTGATAATTTAATTAATATCAACCAATAATGGTATGTAATGTTTCAAATTCTAATAGAAGAAAAGTAACGCTAATTTTGCAATCTATTACAACTTTTAATGCTACAAACATAGCTAAATATGGAAGTCAACAATGTGATATTTATAAAGAAATTTGACTTAGAGCTTGAAAGTAAAAAAAAGCCATGCTGAGTTTCTAATGAAATATTTCATTGATACGAACAAATATAATTGGGCCACAATCGTCAATCGATAACAACTGTACCAAACGCTTTGCATTGAAATCAAGCTAATCACTTTATTATGTTCTCTTCAAACTAGAAATAATAAACATCAAAACTGCTCAGTTCCGTGCAAACGACAACATGGAGTAGAGTGGCAACAAACAACGTTCAACTGGAGAAATCATAAAAATAAATACTAGTTCCGAAGAATGCGACATTTCTCTTGTGGCGGAATTAATGCGGCCTCACATCCAACCACTGATTGTTTTGCCGGTAATTTTAGATTTTCCCCTGTCGGAAACGACAGGTGACGACGACCGGACCGGAGTGGATGGGGTAACGGACAGTTTGGGTGGCTCGAGGCGTTTCGCGGATCCGCTAGGACTGGGTGTAGGTGTTGGAGAACGCGACCGCTCGGGTGGCGATTTAATTGAAGTGGTTGGCGATAGAGTGTCTTTGTCATCTGTGGTGGCCGGGGACGCGGCCGTTGGTGGTTTTGGTGGTGTTGCTTCTCGGGAAGCGGTTGTGTCCCTAATTTTGATTGATCCGGCCGAGCCGACTTCGGTTGGAGTCGGTTTTCCAGCATCGGTTTTCTTATCCAAAGGAGGACTACCGGTCGGGATGGGGGAAGTGGGACGCTCCGGAATGCCGTCGGTTGGTTTCGGAGTGAGACATCGTTCGCTGTCTAGGCTTGTAACTTCCTCGGTTTCTTGGATTGGCGAACGGACGCGTACCTTGCTGAGATCAATTCTTTCAACAGTTGACTTTTCCACGGCAGCTGGGGTGACCGTCGATGGTTCCGTCACTTTTGTTGCTGGTGGAGACGTCTGCGATTCGGTTTGTTTCACATCATTTTCTTTCGCTGCCGGAGTTGGTTGCTTGTCAGCATCAGGGATATTCTGAAAATGGGAGAAAAAATTGTCGTCTCATAAGAGTAATTAAAAAGACCTGAAAACTCACGTTGACTTTGGTTAGATCAACTAATTTTTTCAGCGAACTTCGTTTAACTGATCCTTGACGTTCGTTTTCAATTCCAACCTCGTCTGCTGGGGTCACATCAGCATCCTTTTTCAGCTTCTTGTTCATGAACTTAACGTAAGCAACACGCGTCACGGGCGTCACTTCGGACAGTTTGGGATTGTAGGCCACCAAATTTTCGGTGTTCATGTTTAGTCCCTGGGTGCTCTCGACTATTTGCTTACGCAAACTCTGTCGGCTGCGACGCGCATTTAGTTCCGTCGAGTTGCCAATCGGGTCACCGGCAATGGTGTTCTTACGTATCAATGCGTTCCAATCTTCCGGTTTCCTGCGGGAGTAAGAAGATTACAGTTTAGAGGTAAACTGTGAACCACAAAATTGACTTACTTTTTAGCGCTAGAGCGCCCGCCAATCGCCTTGGCGATGGTACTGAATACATCTGCTGCCGGTTTATCCTTCGCATTTCGGTACGTTTCGTTCAGAATTCCTTCAACGAAACCGATTTGGAAGTCCTTCAGAATGCGTCGCTCCATCACGCGTCCTTTTTTGCCCGCAACTGTCGATCGGAAACAAAGTAGAGCACCAATTGAACAAATAATCACTTTCTGAAAAATGTCGTCACTTACTTGCTGTTCCATCGTTCGGTTTAACGTTGGGAGTTCGCATTCCATTCTGAGCAAAAATATCAATTAACTCGTATCGCAAGGTACTGATATCCTGACGAATCTCCATCACGTCATCCTCCGTGATACCGAAGTCGTCTCTCTTCCGCTGCTCGGCCGTAACGTACCTTCGAATTAGAAGTTTCATAACATTTTCATGTCGCCGTCCGGCTTTTTCTCTGTTTCTTTTCTGTAAAATCCGATAGCAAACAAAAGAGGAGAACCGTAAGCCGATAATTCGAACACCCCACAGGCACTATACTCACGATGATACTTGTTGTCGAACGTTTTCCCTTATCGCATTTGAAAAGTTTGTCGAAATTTTTTATTGAAGGCACTAGATTGAATGGAGGGGGAAGTGTGTCGCCGTCCTCGAAGTAACTCATCCACAGCCGCGAGCGGGCGAATTTCCACTCGCTGTCCGAACGTTCCTAACCGGACAAAATAACACCTTATTGTAAAGGGGTTTCGTACAAACTCGTTAATAGAGTTGGCAGTGTCCTCACATGTTCCAGTGAAACTTTGTGATTTCTGTGGTACTGAAAATTTAAGCAACTAAAACTGCATGTCTAGATTTGCCTTTGAGATATCAAGTATGCAAATTGACCGATGCCACCAGACCCATAAAGTTTCCTTGAATTTTTAGAGGGTGTCGCAAACTCTATAGACGATATTGCATTAGCATAAGAAAGAATAATGATACGCACCGATATAATCTGATAACTGTTGCTCATCATAGCGATAAGCATGTTGAGCAGCACGATGATATTGATCACACTGTACGAGCCAAACATCAGCAGCGCCCAGAAACGGGTGAAGCTTTTAATTCCGGTCAAGTCGAATGCCATCAGGTCTACCAAACCGAAGGAAGCCCAAAAGAGAGACTGCGAGGTCTCGAACAGATTGGCGAAGCGACGCCAAATTGCACAGGCCTTTTCGTTGTTCTCGAAATCCGGGAGTCCTGACGGCAGATGGTAGCACTTGTTTTTCTCCAACACAGCGTAGTACCAGAGCAGCTGATTCAAGCCACACCCGAAGGCAAACAGCACCAGGGTGTAGATGAAGAAGAACTTAATAATGTCGATTATCATTCGTCCGAGTGATACTTGCAGAGGTCCCAGATGTGGATTGATCGAAAATATGTGAACCAACTTAAGGAAGGAGAAAATCATTCCCGCTGCGAACGCTCCCTCCGACAGCAACATAGGATCAAAGGGGTCCCATTGCTCTCGCGGATACCACGGGTTTAGTCCTCGGTTCGCGTCGCGCTACATAAAAGTTACCATATGTCAAAGATCTAAATTACCAAAAATATCGAATGCCACATACCCAAACAGTAAACCAAGATGTAAACCGCAAACTAATCCACGCGATGTAGAACGAGTTGGAGATAAAATCCACTATATTCCAGAGATCCGAAATGTACTCCATCAATCCATCATGCCAAAGCGATTTTATCTCATGCCATATCAAACCTGAAACAAGCTAGTTCGCTTAAAAAACCACAATGATTGATTTTCTACTTAAGAACTTCTTACTTATTATATAAAGTATGACCATGCATTCGAACAAACCGGGTAGCGAACCGCGTTCCTTTCGTTTCCATTCCTTCAGTATGTCCTGCATCCAATCCGGTCCAAACAACTCGATCGCCAGGTATTCAACACGTTGTGACGCCCCTCCCAACATCACTGCAATCAATACCCGAATCATCACCAACCCTAACTTCATGCTAAAGTAAAAACTTACTCAGGAAAAACGCGTAGCTAGCCGAATGAACGATAAACTTAACGAAGGGCTTCTTCATGAACATACCCATCTCCGAATTGGGGGCCATCATGTAGAACATACTGTAGACCGGAAACATAGCACCAAGTTTGGCCACCTGCAGGATCTGCCCGGTGGGGGACTTTCGCCGGAAGCCGGGTAGACCCTCGTACCAGATGGCTGCCAGCAGCTGCTGCACGTTCGGATGGGCTACGAACTGGGTGTGGATTGGTTAGACAAGAACCAAAATATAATTCTTGGGGGTTGAGGACTCAAGTACTCACCAGTTTCTGTTTGAATTTGAGCGCGAGCTTCAACCGATCGAGCGTTTGGCGTTCTCCGGGCTCCCAGTTGTCGGTGGCACCGGCATTGTAGTTCAGCATTATCTCCAGCTCGTTGGAGGTTCGCGCGTGGTCCAGTAGAGAGGTGGCGAATTCCTGGACGATTTGACGCATTGTCTGTTGAATACCAACAACCAAATACATGAAACGCCGGCTTTTATATGAAATAATTAAACATTTTGGTTTGCGTCATGGTGAACAAATACACAGAGATTTGATATGCGTTATTTCTCACAAGATCGTTACTGATCAAAGAAAATTGAACACGCAAGATTGTTATCATACCGAGGCTTCCCAAATAATTGTAAAAACTTCAAAACTATTTGAAGTGATCACATGAAAATTTCAAAAATTTATCAAGTCTATCTATCAATTATGTAACGCAGAAAAATATATTTGACCCACACCTTCCCGTATGTAACAAAACAAAACAATATCACCTACCTCTCTATGAACATTAGGGGTAAACAGGGTAAGACCGCCCTGCGGGGTAAGACCGCCCACCGTAGTTTTACTACCAAGTTATAAAATAATTGAAAAATTTCTTTAACGTGTCTATTACAGTATAATTACATAACATTTTGCACGTTTTTCTGTTTTGATAGTGCGCGAACGGTCGCAGAAATAAATAAAAACAACCTTTCAGCTGGCAACCAGTCAATGCGCTATTGTTTTGCGGCAACGGGAATGAAGGTTTTCAGTCTAAAAATCAATTGTTTTGTTCGTGAAAATACGTTTAATCGCTTGCCTGAATCTATCTTCTTTCGGAAATATCGAAGGCCGTGAGTAATCTTGTAATTTTGACTACTTTTTCGGTCAAATATGAAAATGTTCCACTGGGGGTAAAGTCGCCCACTATACAAGGGGTAAAACCGCCACGTATACAACTGCTTGTTGTTTTACTTCAAGACCCAAATGCCTCGACACTACAAAGGGAATATTTACAGGATCAGTAGAGCAACATCAAGCCACATAAGACATCGATGTTAATCGACCATTTGCGATTTGGTTGAAGCTTTTCTAGTAATCTATTTTAACAAGACTTATTTTTGAAAAAAGTAAACCCGTTTGAAAATGGTGTTAATGAACCAAAATAATTTTAGAGCCAGGACGGTTTGTTTGATTGGTATGACGTCTCCGGCAGAATTGAAAATAGAAGTTTTTTACTTCCGGAAAAAGTACACACTCTAAAAAAATTAAAAGAAAAGATATAAGAATAGAATATATATATATATATATATATATATATATATATATATATATATATATATATATATATATATATATATATATATATATATATATATATATATATATATATATATATATATATATATATATATATATATATATATATATATATATATATATATATATATATATATATATATATTTTTTTTTTTTTTTTTTGTTTCAGGTGAAGGGGAAATTTGCATCCAAACCCCTGAGGTGACCAAACTCAGGGAGTGTGGGGTTGGTTTGAATCAGTGACCGGACCCACTAAAACCCCTTCAGTCTCCAGCCCATAATACTCCCCGGGACCACCGCTAGGTATTGCTTCGGGGAGCGGCTTTTGTGCTCTGTGCACCCTCTTGGTTCTTTAGGTCTTTTTGCTAACTTAGCTAACTAACCTGGAGACTGGCCGTTAGCTAACACTGGCGTGTCGGTGGTCAACCTGTCGCCTGTTTTGCAATTCTAAAACTATTTGAGAGGCGGCTGTACAAACCGCCCTCCAAATGTTTGGGTCTTCACACATCCTCCGAACTAGGTTGTCCGGAGTGGTGTCTGGCCCGCTCACTACCATCATGTCGCTCCGCGCATGCACAAAACGAGGGCACACGAAGAAGACATGCTCAGCAGTCTCTTCCGCTTCCGCGCACTCGGGACACATGGGGGACCCCGCATGCCCGAATCTGTGTAGATACTGCCTAAAGCAACCATGGCCTGACAGAATCTGTGTCAGATGGAAGTTTACTTCTCCATGGCGCCTCCCGACCCATCCGGATACATCCGGAATAAGTCGATGCGTCCATCTACCCTTCACGGAATTGGACCATTCCTGCTGCCATCTGATCATCGAGAATGATCTTCTGGTACCTCGTATGCCCCTTGTGTCACGTTGATCGAAGCATTCTACGTCCTCCTTAATGGCTATGCTGATAGGCATCATGCCGGACAGGACGCAGATTGCGTCGTATGACACAGTTCGATACGCGCTCGCAACCCTCAGGCACATGAGCCTGTAGGTACTTTCCAACTTACCCCGATGTTTACTAGTACCTAGTGCTTTGGACCACACTGGCCCGCCGTATCTCAGTATGGACGAAGTCACGCTAGCTAGAAGTTTCCGCTTGCTGCCGTACACTGCTGAGCTATTGGACATCATGCGAGATAATGCTGCAATAGCCATTGAAGCCCTCTTACAGGCATATTCGACATGGCTCCCGAAGGCGAGCTTGTCATCGATCATCACCCCCAGCAGCTTCAGGGAGCGCTTAGAGGCGATGGTGCAATTCCCGACACTGATCAACGCCTGTTGCTTCGACTTGCGGTTATTGACAACTGAAATCTCCGTCTTATGATGCGCAAGCTCCAGTTTTTTGGAGCGCATCCAGTCCTCGACGACGCTTATAGAGTGCGAAGCCGTCAACTCAACCTCCTCGATCGACTCGCCGTAGACCTCAAGTGTGATGTCGTCCGCAAACCCAACGATCACAACCCCTTGGGGGAGCTTTAGTTTCAGCACTTCATCGTACATGATATTCCACAGTACCGGGCCCAGGATGGAACCTTGTGGAACCCCTGCGGTAATTGGGACACATTTTTGACCCTCGTCTGTGCTGTAAACTAGCACACGATTCTGGAAATAATTTTCCAGAATCCTGTACAAAGATACCGGAATGTCTAGTTTCCGAAGCGAGTGGGCTATGGAATCCCAGCTAACACTATTGAACGCATTTTTCACGTCCAACGTGACGATTGCGCAATAGCGAATGCCCCATCTTTTACGCTGGAGTGCTACCTCTGCTGTTTTGGTGACGGACAGAATAGCATCCACCGTAGACTTGCCTTTTCGGAAGCCGAACTGGTTACTCGACAGACCGTTTGCACTTTCGGTGTACCTAACCAGTCTATTGAGAATAACCTTCTCGAGCACCTTACCCGCCGTATCGAGCAGACATATCGGTCTGTATGCCGACGGGTCACCAGGTGGTTTCCCTGTCTTCGGCAATAAGACCAGCTTCTGTCGCTTCCATCTCTCTGGGAATGTACAGTCATCCAGGCACTTCTGCATGACTTCCCGGAATAGTCTGGGGGCCTCTTTGATGGCCTTCTTCACAGCCAGATTCGGAATCCCATCCAATCCCGGTGCCTTGCTCACCTTCAGGGAGTTGGCGATCGCGATGAGTTCCTCGTTCGTAACCGTTTCCGCCTCCTCTGCCTCGGCACGGCTAACGCCGTCACTCATATATTGGGTGTTCGGCAGGTTGGCCGACCACCTCTGGTCTGAGTTTGAGATACTGGAACGTCGGTGAAGTGACTCGCCAGCCGGAGGCCAAGGATTTGGCTCGTGGCGTGGAAAGAGTCCCTCTATGATCCGCTCAAGCATCGCTGGTGATTTTTCTGCGGGCGCCATCGCACCCTTAGTCTTGGCCATCACCATCCTATAGGCGTTACCCCACGGGTTAGTGTTGGCACTAGCGCACAGTCTTTCGAAGCACGCACGTTTACTAGCTTTTATTGCTCTCTTAAGCGCCGCTTTTGCGGAACTGAATGCCCCTCGACGATCTTCCCTTTCTTCGTCGGTTCGCGCACGTTGAATCCTTCTTCTCGCTTGAAGACACGCTCTGCGGAGGTCCGCTATCGCGTCGGTCCACCAGTAGACTGGTGGCCTTCCATGCCTAGGCTGGCGGTTCCTAGGCATAGTGGCGTCGCACGCCCGCGAAAGTAATGCAACAAGTTGATCAGCGCTCAGGTTACGAGTTCTGCTCGCCTCGTGTTCTAGTCTAATTGCTTCCGCAAATACCTCTTCGTTGAAGTGTGATATCCTCCAACCGCGAGGAGCTGGAGTGTTAATTCTACTCGCCACATGCGGTCTCGTTTTACAGTCTACGCTATAACAGACCGCCAGGTGGTCGCTATGAGTGTAGCCATCGTCTACCCTCCAGTTCGTGATCAATCCTGGACTACAGAATGTCACATCGATGATCGACTCCACGCCGTTTCTACTGAAGGTGCTCTTCAAGCCGACGTTGGCCAGATCTATGTTGAGCTTCGCCAAAGCCTCCAACAAGATCCGGCCTCTCTGGTTTGTGCGTCGACTTCCCCACTCAGTTGCCCATGCGTTGAAGTCGCCCGCCACTACCAACGGTGATAGACCGATCAGCTCCACGGTGGCTCGGTCGATCATCCTTGCGAACTGCTCGGTAGACCAACGAGGCGGAGCATAGCAGCTGCAGTAGTACACTCCGTTCACCTTGGCAACCGCGTATCCTTCGTTTGAAGTTGACACTATCTCTTGAACCGGGAACCTGCTCGTCGTCCATATTGCCGCCATACCGGACCCGTCCGAAATCCAGTTACCGTTTCCGGAAGGAATTCGGTAGGGGTCCGAGATTATGGCGATGTCCGACAACGACTCAGTGACTGCTTGGTATAGCAGTTGCTGAGCCGCGAAGCAGTGGTTCAAATTTAGCTGTGTCACTCTCGCGCCCGTGGCTTGCTAGTCGGCTTACCGGCCGTGCACCTCGGGCCTCCCATTATGTGCTTTGCGTCACGCTTCCCGGCGCACGCCAAGCACTTCGGGGGCTCTCCGCAGTCTTTGCTTTTGTGGCCTGCAGCACAGCACCGCCTGCATAAGGAGCTCCTTTCGGGCCCCTTGCAGCTAAAGGACTTGTGTCCTTGCTCGAAGCATCGAAAGCAGACCTCCGGCGGCTGGTAGATGCTGAGTGGGCACATTGACCAGCCCACTTTGAGCCTCGCTACCTTTAGCGCCTGGTTTGCGTCTACTGACGGAAGCCTGACAGTGGCGGTCTGGGTTCCTACTGGGCCTTTGCGCAGTCGAACTGCCTCTGGTGCCACAACCACTTCGCACTGCTCCTTGAGGGCATCCACGACTTCGCATGCCTCGGTGACTTCGTCCAGGTATTTAAGTTGTAGGGTTACCTGCGACGTGAGTGCCCGAACCTGCACTCTATCTCCAAGCGCCTCTTGGGCCAATGCCCGATAGGCTGGGCCCTTGTTTCTGGCTTCCTTGCGGAGCTCGACGATCATTTCTCCCTTGCGGGATCGGCGGATGCTACGCACATCTGCCCCCAGATCTTTGAGCTTCGCATCGCCTCTCATTGCCTTAAGGACTTCCGAGTACTTTGACTCTTCTGTCTTAAGGATGAGTGCGTCGCCCTTATTTTTAACTTTCTTTGTCGCAGGATTTGTAACCGGGTGCGGTTTTTTGGCCACCACTTTTTGGTTCCTACTCCTTCCCGGAACCGTTACCCACGGGTTACCGGGAGCCTTCTGCTCCTTGGCTGCCACCGTGGGCGTTGCTTGCGCCACTCCTACACCGGTCTGAGGGCTGTTTGCGATTAAACGCTTCTTGGTGCCCCCGGGGGCCGTCTCTCCCGGGGACTGTCGCGTTCGTTTGGCAGCTGGTCCTGCCGCGAAAACCGCCGCAAACGTGCTGGCGTCCGTTTGGACCGACTTCGTCACCAGCTCGGTCACCTTCGTCTCCTCTTTCTCCGCAGCCGCAGCTTTCATTTCGAGCTCGGCATGCTCCTTTTTCGCAGCATCGACGGAAGACCGAAGCATGTAGAGGGCCTGCTTCAAGTACTTCGTTGTATTGCTGCGACTTTTCGCAAACTCGATTATAGCATCGAGCTGCTCAGACAGGGCCACTACCCTCGGTAGCGTGTCCCGCTGTCTTCCGACCGCCTTTAATAGCTGTGGACCAGCCACCGCGATGTCTTGCGTAGATCCGGTAGGCGTACTGTCTTTACCGTCTTCGCAGGCGACCTTCACTGCATCCGTCTCCACTTTTCTAGGCGGAGACCGCTGGATGCCACCTCGCGCAAATGGGTTTTCCAACCCATCTGCCCCCATCTCCAGAGTTTTGTTTTGCTGCATTTTTGTTTATTGGGTCCCCCTACCAGCCGCTATCCTTATCCATAATGGAGTAGTTGCCTAAATGGTCCCAAGGTAGTCTATGCCGGAGCAGTGAGGCCATGGCTAGGGGCGGCTGCCATAGCGCCTCATGGGCAACTATGACACCCCCGACCGGCGCAAGTCAGGAAAAGACATCTGATCCTACTCCTGCCGGGTTCCCACCAGGCAATGGACTCGGAACGTACTGGAAGGCCTGCCAGGTTTTACGGGACGGAGACCCCTGCACCGGTTGTACTCTCGCCGTTTCAAGCCGTTATCACACGACATTACTAAGGGAGCTCGGCGCAGGTGCCAGCCCAAAATCATGGTACGAAAACGAAATCCGACTCTTATCCTATAGTGATGCGACCAGTTGCCGTAATTGGGAACATTACTGGCATCAGTCCCAATGGGCGGTATAGTGCATTTGGGTGGTGGGAGCGGCACTACTCGCTCGGAGCTGCTTCCGGCCAGTGTGGCTTTTGCGAGAATTCAGCGGCCCAGTGCCTGAATCTCGCCACGACCTAGGCTAGCTCCCGCTGATGGTCCGGGACTGCTTGCTAGCAGTGAGCACTTCCGTGGCCTTCGGTAATCGCCAATTACCGACCCGTGGTTGCATACAGCTCTGCCATATATATATATATATATATATATATATATATATATATATATATATATATATATATATATATATATATATATATATATATATATATATATATATATATATATATATATATATATATATATATATATATATATATATATATATATATATATATATATATATATATATATATATATAAATATATATAATATATATATATTTTTTTTTTTCAAATTTATTTAAAAAACATGTTTTTGCCCGTAAAATCTACAAAAGGTAAGCTAAAATTTGATGGTTGTTGGATCATGGAGTTATAGAAATATTAATAGCTCAAATTTTGTGAAGAAATTTTTTTTTTACGGTTTGTTTGGTGTATAGAGTCGAAAATATAAATAAAAGAAATAATAATTATTAGTATTTTTTTATACATAATAAGTTTTCAAAAGAATCATACAGCCAGGTTTAATGAGTTTTAATTTTTAGCTTAAAGATAGGTATATTATGAATTCAATATCTTGAAAAACCCCAATTCTGAAAAATCTATTTATTTTGAAAACCAAAAAAATTACCTAAACATTGATTTGAACTTGAATAATCAGAAAAAAAATAAGTTAAAACTTAGAAAAAAATTTTTTTTCAGATTTTTCACAGTGTATATTTTTTTTAAAAAGAAAAAAAATACCATCTACAACTTTGTCAGAGACACTATACCGATAAAATCAACCGTTTCGGCCCTAAAAATATTGTTTTTCCTCAAAAAATGGTGGGCGATCTTACCCCGCTGGTGGGCGGGCTTACCCCGCATGAAAAAGATCTGCACATTTTCAATGAATTTTAAAAATTTAAAAAAAATCTGGAAAATAAACAAAAATATTTCAGTTCTTATTTTTTAAATGCGGGTATTGAATAGAAGAACCTCTTAGCGAAGAAAAAATGAAATTGCAGCCGCAACTTTTTTTTCTATAAACAGAATTGCTTAAGGGGGCGGTCTTACCCCGCTTACCCCTACATCTATCTTCAATCTATCTATCTATTTATAAAAAAGACAAGTTTTGTATGCATGTTGGTCGAGTGGTCATAGGAATACTTTATACCTACATGTGTTATTTGAACGAATTCGATGATTTTCTGGCCCTCGGTCATGTCAGAAGGTCGGAAATTGATGCCCAGATACCGAAGTATGTTGTTCGACGCAATTTTTAAATCCAAGATGGCGATTTCTGGTTTCTGGTAAACTATATCAAACTGTTGAAAACGATCACAAAGCCCAAATGTTGGTATTTCGTGACCCAAGATGACGAGAAGATACCGACTTTCGGTTTCTGGAAATTTGCCAAAATCGATTAGGGGCCATCTACATTTCACGTGGACAGCTTCAAGGAGGGGGGGGGTCTGTATTATGTCGATTACGATCCACACAAAATTTTTAAAATTTATATGGGCAGTTGTCAAGGAGGGTCGTTAAAAATCTGTCCACGTGGAATGTGGATGGCTCCTTATATATTTTGCAATATAGGTATTTTCAGCACAGCGTGGAACGTTTTTTGAACTGGGTGACGTCCATAGACCGTATATCGATGTCTGACACTATATGATTACTTCCACTGTCTGAAGAGCTAAGTGAAATTGAGGGAAATGCTCAAATACTCCCGAATTTTGGAGGCCAAGACACAGTAAATTGGCATGTACGCCATTTTAAACTACAATTCTTGGTTTCCGACATTTTCTTTTAATCGCAAACCCTGAGATTGCAAGAGTGTACACTGGAATGACGAATACATTAAAGTCGCTTTCTACGCGGGGGATACGTGCCATGTAAATGGAAATCGCGTGAAAAACCGCGTAAATTCCGGAATCCGCGTAAAAAGAATCGCGTAAATTCCGGAATCCACATAAAAATAGCCGCGTAAAAAACACCCGCATAAAAAATCCGCGTGAAAAGCGACCTTAGTGTATCTCAAAAACGGTTAGATTTAACGCAAAACGGACAACATGTTCACTGTTCACCTATACAGGTATACATTTTGTTTTTGCTTTTATTGGTATATACATTGCTTTCATTAAAAATTTGACCTTTAGGCTTTCTGCGCCACCTTTAGACCTTAATTAAATCCTACAATCTTTCACCAATTCTCGCAAGATATTCTTTTCTGAACAAATTTTTATTGAGGTAATGTTCATTGAGAATCTTTACGATATGTGCTGTATGACGAGCTTAAGGCGTTTCTAAAAAGAATCGCACGCGACACGCGTCTGGTCCATCGGTATCTCGTCCCAGATCTTGGAAATTGTGTTCAATTGGTTCATAGTGCTCATGCTCACGTTATGTTCGCTTTGCTTGGCCAACAACGACAATACATAAAAGTCCAAGTGATTAAAGTCCAGGGAGCTCGGAGGCCCCAAATTGCTATCGAGAAAATCAGTAAAATTCTTTGTGTTCGTGTGTGTGTGGACAACATGTACGACTATACATAAATGTCCAGCGGATTAAGGTCCAAGGAGCTTGGAGGCCACAAATTGTTATTCAGAAAATCAGGCGCAAATTCGCCGTGTTGGCAAGTGCGCAGTCCTGTTGAAAGACGTAATGATCCTTCTCGTAGAGGTTCCGAATTGCCGGGGCCACAACATTCTCTTAAACCTTGGTCTTATAGTATGAGACGTTGATTTTTGTGTTTTTCTCAATAAACACCAGTAGGAGCTTCTTACACCTGGAGACGGCCCTCCGAACCATCACCGACACGGCGTTTTGGAACCGCGGGATGTCTTTGTAGCTAGCGTTGGCGCCCACAGCTGATCATTTTGGACATTGTGCGACTGTTTCAAGTCAAGGAGTTTCTTATCAGAACACACGAACTGACTTCTGACTTGCGTGCCGCGAAATCATCTGTTTAGCTCTGTCCAGCCTCTTCTTCGTTGTAGCCTCTGTTACCCTGAGAAACTTCCGTTTCTTGTACGGCTTGTATCCTAGATCCTTCGTCATGATGACGTGGGCAGACCCGATCGACACATCCAGGTCAGCAGCGGTCTACCGGACCGAGTGGTTCATTTTTCGATCAACCCGCTCCCTCACCACCTTGATTCTCTTCACCAAACGCGGCCACTCAGATCTCGCGTGGTCCTTGGCTGAGTCCGTCTCCCGATACCAACGGTTGGTGGTATAGTTAGATAAAACTTCGCTTCACTCCGTGGGATTTTACTCGCCGGAATATGTCGAATATGTTACCGGTCTAGGTCGCGGTACTCCTTCACCGTACACGGTAAACAAACAACAAATGACAACAAGTCGACATCATGCGCTTCGGTTAGCCTATATATGAGGCTGAAGCTGACACAATATAAATCAATATACGGACGGGCTTCACCCGTTTTCTTGATTTTTACTCCCATTTCCTCCTCTACCTGTCAAACGCCTTGTAGAAAGTTACTAGAACTAGAAAGTTCTCACACAGAGTGAGTAACTGATCAAATTTAGTCGTAGAGTGTTTCAGTCGCAGAGTTCCGTATAACTCTTAAACTCTTAATCTTAGTCATCTCGTACGAGAGGTAAACGATAGTTTTCTGTCTCAGTTGAGATCCTCTCCACAAATTTTCATTAAGATCTAAGCAATAGGGAGAAGGTTAGTGCGATTTGAAGCGCGCCTCGTCATGGCCGCATAAGCTAAACACGCGTTCATCTCGGAATGGTGTTTTTCAAAAAATGATTTTGCCGTGTTCACGACTGCGGTAGAGCTACTTAACTAATTTCCTTCATTTTTTTTACTTATGAATATGATCGTTCGGATAATCGGCACATTTCTAAACTAATGTAATAATATGAGTTTTTTGATTTTAGTTCATCTGTTTGGTCTCAATCGTAAACACCGCAAACCTCTGCAAAAAACAGTGTTTCGGGGAAACGGCCATTACTCCACAAATAATTGGTATTTCCAATGGACAAACGTGGTTTTGTGTTGCTGATTAACAGAACTTCCAGAAATTTATTACTTTCACGCAATAAAAAAGGTGCTACACGTTTAAAAAAAAATTCAAACTTCGCTCTTTTTACTCGATCAAAAAGGTATATAATATAAGCAAAACAAAGCCTGTATACGGAATTACGGAATGTATTTTTTTTTTCTTCACCTATATGCGGATGTCTTCTCATAATTTCCAATATCTTCAGATTGTCTTCGAAATCAAGATTTCTTCGCAGCTTGTAAAATGCCTTTAAATTGAAGATATGTATTCCAATCTGGGATCGCTGCGTAGGACTACGTCTTTGTTTTTTTTGCTAGGTACATTTTATAAAAGAAGCTACAGAGCTAGTATCGAGCCACTTCTTTAGTGATTTTGTCACTATTTTGAGCCTAGTCACTAAAAAGCAAAGCCTTGGTGCTACATTCCGATTCGGAACTTGACCTTCTGTTTTTTTACTATACACAGATTTCGCAACCGACTATTTAGTGTACAGGACAATTGCAGGGCTAGCGCTACGATCCTACTGACACTAACAGTCTCTCCCAAGCCGAGATTCGAACCTACGACAACTGGCTTGTTGGACCAGCATCGTACCTCGAGACCATCTGGGAGAGCTAGAGCTTAGTCACTATTCACACCAAAAATTACTATTTTACAAGAAAATTGCCACTAAAGTTACTATTTTAGCTTTGAATGAGAAAGATTACTTTCTGTATGAAAAATACATTGGAAAGAGTACTACTCATTAATCGAATATATGGACAACTGGTTCGTTTGACTTTTTCATCATGCAATCATGCTGTCTTCGTAATACAGCGAATGAATGGAAAATTTAAAAAATTGTCAAGAAAAAAACAAAAATGGAATTGTTGATTGCTGCGATTTTTTGCTGGAACTTGTTAATAATTTTGTTTAAAATATCTTCTTATGTTTGAACTTTGTAAGGGCTTCCATATTATTTTGAAAGTATGATCCATATTATAGATTTGATTCATTCAGAGTTAAATAAGACAAATACATTCATTATGATGAAAACGTAAGTATTATTGGATTTGGTTTTTGAGGATATAGAGTTAATTCTGACTTTGGCGCATTACGAGAAATTCTTGGTGCTTCTTCAACAAGCGCGATATGCTTGTGCTTTGTCAAATATGAGCAATTCTCGCTGAAACTAGGCCACTAGGTGCACAAGGGCTTTCAAATTTGATATAAATGCACATAGTTATGAGAAATAGAGAAAAAATGATAATGCCATTTTTATTTGATCGAATTTGTTGACCCCTTGGTCACCAAGGGGTGAAACAGTTTTCAGAAAAGTTGAAATTTTAGCAATTCTTGGTGTATTATTCGAGCTATATCTCTAAAATTCGTTATGTAAAGTACTACAAGTAGCACTTTTCTGTAAAGAGGAATGATAGGGCTTTCATTTGATGTGATCGGAATTCAGGCCGCCATCTTGAATTTGGCCGCCATCTTGGATTATATCAGAAAAATGCAATTTTTACCATGTTCGCAACTACCGATTTTCGATCTGAGACCAGCATTGGGAAGCTGAGAAAAAATTCTATAAGATGAAAGAAAAAAATTTGGTGAGCATCAGTGTTAACCCATCAATTAAAGCTATTTTCCAAGCTGAGTTTCAAAATATTCATCGTACATCGCGCGATCAACGTAGTAACCTGTCTACATTTTTTGCACGGTAAATTTTGAATTGCAGGTAGAATTACTGCCTATCAGAAGCGTAAGTAGAAAAAAAAATCGA
Source organism: Wyeomyia smithii (assembly GCF_029784165.1). Classification (NCBI taxonomy): domain Eukaryota; kingdom Metazoa; phylum Arthropoda; class Insecta; order Diptera; family Culicidae; genus Wyeomyia; species Wyeomyia smithii. Next base: position 31,396,443 of record NC_073694.1, read on the forward strand.
TATATTTGAGGTTTTTTATAATATGTGTAGTAACGATGAAAAGTTGTATTCGAACTTATTGAACACCCTGTAATAATATTTCTCAACCAAAAAATGGACCTAAGTAGACAAAAACAAAACAAAATAACATTACAAACAGATGACAGTGTGCATCTCTACGATGCGCGAATGTTGTTCTACCATTTGTTTTGTGTGCGAGAGTCGACGGTTCCACATTAACGAGCGGAAGCCTACTGCGACACACACTAACAGTCCCCGGATGACATATGACCAATAAATTTTTGTATTATCATTCGTTTACTTCGTTGATTTGTTAAGTTTGAGCGCAATCTGTCATATAGTTTTTGCTCTAAGCACGATAAACAAGCCGGTTGGTAAATGGCTGTTTAGAGTGTAACTCGAGGCCCTACTGTGATCATCCAACTCTGTTCAGCAACTCCTATCCCAGCCTCCATGAAGCGTCGACCGGGGTATGAGTAATCATAGTGGTAACGAACACTCCAGATAATAATACGGAACGGAATAATCAGCATGGATCCAGGCGAACAAAAAAAGACAACGATTTTTCGAAACTCGGTACTTGGAAGTTAGGTATTCTACTAGAGCCGACACATGTCGCTAGAAAACTGCGAAAGGTGAATATGTAGGTCACAGATATCCAGAAGGTGCCGCTGACTAAAACGGGAGGACGTGAATTCTCGGCAGTAGATCCTATTGCGGACACTTCATTTAGGTACCACATCTCCTAAGCAGAAGTCAGTTTCGTGCTAACTGGGAAACGGACAAACCGTGTTATTAGATGAAGGGCGATCAATAAACGTTTATACGTGTTGAGCATTAACGGCAAATACTTGAATGACAGCCTAATCCGAGTGTACGCAATGATCAATGATAACCCAGTATATATTCGTACTCTGATTAAAATATCCGTACTCATATGCATCACACAAACTCGCATAAGATGCGCTGAAACAGCACATACGTACTGTTTTGGAGGCGATTTGCGATATATCTAAACCCAACAAACAATTTTGTTAGATAACGGCTTGTTAAGCTATAGTTCAGCCGAAATTCCCTGAAAAATAACTTAATAAACTGTAAATCAACAAAATTGTTTGTTGGGAAACTAACTTCTTTGCATGATAATTAGTACTGTATACGATTTCAACTTCTTTAACATATATTTACAATATATTTTATTCATTTATATACGATTTTGGGGTGACTGGGAAACCCGATACCCCCTCTATAATCTCCTTGAAAAGACGTACGATGAGTGTCCAGGACCGGATATCAAGATCGTCATCGGAGATGAGAATACACAGGTAGGGCAGGATGACTTCTTCCGCCCCGTAATTGGTAAAGCTTCCATCTATACGAACCAAAATGACCTGAGGCTTATCAATTTCGCTGCAGCCAGAGCCATGACTATCTGTAGCTCTTATTTTGCGCGCCGGCATATCCGAAAGCACACCTAGGTGCACCCAAACGGAGTGGCCTGCTATCAGATCAATTATGTTCTGATCGATGGTCGGCACTTTTTAGACGTTACAGACTTAAGGTCGTCCAGAGGACCAAACGTTGACTCGGATCACTACCTCATAGTATGCAAGATCCGTGCCCGATTTTCCAACGTATTGAAATCGAAGACAACGAGGGAGATACGGTTGAACATGGCTGCAGAATACTCGCAGAAAGTTGATGAGCGGATCCATGAAAAAGTCGAGGGGGACCAGAATGAACAGTTAAGACATACACATACGATCGGCACCAAGGCACGCCCAATGAGTGGTTTGACGCAGAGCACCACATGTTGTCGAGCCACTGAAATGAAACTCCAATGCCGGAAGAAACGGACCGTATTCTTGCGGAGGTAAAAGGGTGCTTCTTCAGGCACAGTACGAGGAGCTTCTTCAGAATGATTAACGGAATTAGGAACCGAAACGTGTCTGCCTCTGAGATGTGCAACGCGAGGGAACCTGATTACCGATAAATCAGAGGTGGTGTGCTGTTGAATGGTGAGAAAGACAAAGGAGTCGAAAGGAGCAGGATGGACATCGAGAATGATGAACGAACTGTGAATAAATTGTGAAATCCATGGACGAAGTGAAGAAAGCAGTTGGAGAGCTTAGGAACCGCAAGGCAGCTGGGAAAGACGACATGCTTTAACTGTGTGGTCTCATATGCCCGATCTACATAAGGGCCACAACCTGGATTCATTTTAGTTTCAATACCGTATACAAAATTGTCTCTCGCTCTCTATTGGCGTATACCAATGTGGTTTTCGAGGGAACGTTTCACTACAGACCAAATGTTAACCATGCGACAAGTCCTCGATAAATTTCGAGAAATCAATTTGCAGACCTAGCATCTGTTCATAGATTTCAGGGTTGCGTACAACCGTACAACTCAGTTAAGAGGAATGAGTTATGGCGGACTATGCTTGAACATGTTTTTTTTTTTAACAAAACTCGTGCCAGCCTTGACGGTTCCACATCATGCGTCAGGGTAGCCGGTGAGTTGTCGGACGCTTTCGGATTGGAAGGTGCTATACGAAGGCTTGCGTGCAGAGAGGTGACACTATCATGACGAAGTCTTACATGCTCCTAGATTCTGCGAACGATATCGACATAATTGGTATTAACCGTAGAGCGACGAAAGAAACCACTTAAGAAGAAAGCTGCGAGTATAGGCTCCAGAACGAAGTATATAGTGACTGATAGAGAGCATGGTATTCCGTCGGATGTTGGTGTTGCGTTGGCAATAGACAAAAATCATTTAAAGTACCGTCAGTCGGGGTGAGATTGAGCCATCCAACCCGTGACTTGTCAGCTATCTCTTGCGGGTCAGAAGACTGGGTTTGTATTGCACATTTTCACCCCGGCTCTCGGTAATCGACAAATGTATCTACTTGGGTACAGTAGTGACGTGCGACAGTAAAGTTAGTCGTAAGATAAAGAGGCCCCAAAAAGCGCCTCCTACGGATTGCGTCTTGTTCCTAAATTGTTGAATTTTCTTCAAAAAGAATAAGGTGGTGTATAGCCTTCCCGCATAATCAATAGCCATAAACGGATGATAATCCATATGGTTTAACGATACCCCATACAGTCGGGACTATATCCCGAACTAGTTGTTAGGCACGTTTTATGGTTATTGATTATGCGGGTTTACAGGCCGGACTTGGCAAGCTGGAACTTTTTTACTTTGATTGAAAATACGTAGAAACGTCAACTTTTCGTTAGTTGTTGCGTTTTTTACTAGTGTGTGCATACGCTTAGTGAAAAAGTTGGAACCCATAACGACTTAGCGCAATCAAGTTCGTTTACAGTTTCTAGTGAAGAGAAACTTTTGCATTTTTACGAATTTTTATTTCACTTAGAGCTCATAAACATTGTTGTTCAAGTAAAAAAATGAACAGTTTGTTTGAGAACTTTAATTTAACTTAGAAAGCTGAGCTTGATTTTACGGTTACTAAATTTTTGTCAAATAGATAGAACCTAATAGCTTACCGTGTACTCCGCTCGAAACTCCGACTCGGTACGGCTGAGCCTTTTCAGCTCCCACGACAGATGGAAGGCGGTGGAAATCGGATCCTTAGAGCTGAGCGCTATTAGCGAACTGGACGATAGCGCCCGGTAGGCGTTGATACGTGACTGGGAGTGTCGCAGGGAGTCCTGCTCGCTGGACGTCACACATTCGTCGCATCCGCAGCTGCAATATTTAACCACTGTTAGTTCACCGATTGTGTAGGTTATGTTTATAAATGTGTTTATTAGAGGGGAAAAGGGGTGGCATGTGCCAACCCCAGCCAATCGTGATCTGGAATTTTAAAACAACTCAAACGACACCCGGCGTGACTTGAGGTAGATACTAAAATAGTAAACTGATTTGTATGAGTTAGCACGTGCAATCAATAATTATACACCTTTAACGGAAGCTGGAGATGGGTAATTATACAAATCAATCTACGTGCTTTCCTTGCGCTGTTTCGAAGAGCTTAACAGGTGTGTGGTAAGTACTGGAAACATACTCATACCCACCGGACATCATGTGGCATTGGTAGTGTGGCTCCTCGATCGAGCAAAATTTTCAGGATTTCATAGTTGTTCTTGTGGGCGGCCAATATTAGCGGAGTAATGTCAGCCGTGAATGACGAAGATGAGCGGTCTACGGCTTCCCAGCTCTGCAATAAGTACAGTTTAAAGTTTAGTTAACAACTATAATATTTTTGTTTCTTTTTCTTTGCTGAACGTACGTAAGGTTGACCAGGAACATGGGTCTCCTCTTCCCACAGGAGTAATGTTTCTACCGCTTCGACGTACTCCTCGCTGATGGCATGCAATAGGGCGTCCTATGTAGAGCAAATATGCATTATTTAGCAGTCGTTTTATGCATTTTGAAGAAGTCTGAATCGTTTTACCTGCACTCGAATGCCTTCCGAAAGGAGCAGTCTGATGAGATCGATGTTTTCATTTTCTATTGCCGCTATCAGGGCGGAACGGTGCAGCGGATCCACGCAATTGATGTCGAATTCGTCCGGATCGCCTTTGTTTTCGTGAATGATTCTGCGGAGGTATAAAGAAATAAAAGTTTTATAATTTTATGATTCAATTATATTAGAGAATACAACGTAATAATTTTATTAATATGTTGCGATAAGTAGCGTTTTGCACTTCAAGGAGGGAATTGCCCATAATTTGCCTTCCAAAATTCTGTTAGCAAATTTCCGCAAAAAACTAAAAATCGTTGTTCAATTTGGATTAACATCTACATATCTATTTTCCATATTGTTTGAACATTTTGTTTCAAAAAACATGAACTTAACATGAACAAAACGTGTGGCTTTCCACAAGAAAAGCTGATAATATTTGGACATTTTGGCTGGTTTGCTAGAAATTGGAAGTCGCCATCTTGGATTTCCGAATAATGGTGGCCTCTGCGATCCGGCCTCTGAGGATCATCCCGGTTCTGGAGTCATGAAATTATATTAGATAGTATTTGTGAATTTGTGGTCCCCGTGGTTCTGTGGTTAGCGATGTCGGTCGGTTAGCTCTTCCACACGGTTGTGATGTCGTGTTCGATTCCCGATCAGGTCAAGGATCTTTTCGAGCTGGGAATTTTCTCGACTCAGCACTGGGACACGGTGTATCGTTGTACTTATCCTACAACATGCAAAATGTGTAGAAAACAATATCGATAACGAACTCTCTCAACTGGTCTAGTTGATCGAGACCGCATTAGCCCCCCAGGCAAGCGTGCGATATGGTTATTGTTGTGCATTTCAAGCCGTCTCGAAACCGAATGTCGCAATCTTGTTCGGATGTTGATTTCCGGTATTTTTTGTTTTGATTTTGATCTCTGGGCATCATGCTGGTTCCGAAAACATCTGAAATTCGATGGTATTTAACCATTTTTCAGTACTGATTGGTCTAAATCTGCGTTCAAAAGGGCTTGAAACTTTACAATAGTACAATACATAGTATCCCAAAATTTCGCATACGCGTAAGTAATAAAAAAATATAAATAGAAGATTTTCTTTGAAAACAGAGTTCTACGTCAAAATTGTCACTAATGAATTTTGGTAAACAGATACTTAGTAATCTTGCAAATATTTCGCGATATTTTAGTTACTCGTCAAACCATTTCCAAAAGAATTCTTATTGTATGCTCTATTTCAGATTCGTATTCAACAAAATTCTTCATGTTACATTTTTTTAGATCCAGGGGTTCTCAAGTGACAAGTTTGAAATTTAAAATATATTCAAAAATCCAGCTACGAAATTGTTAAACAGCATACATTTTATTCGAAGAAAGTGACGAAGTTAGGTAGAAATGAGTAATAATTTGTCTTTGCCAAAGCCTACTGTTCAAATTGCCGTCCCTCAGGTGAATGAAAAATACGAATGAAAAAAATCGATTCCTCCACCTATTTTTACTTGAAAAAAAATCGAACTTAACAGTGCAGACACAGTAATTACACATTTAGTGTTGTGATGTACATGTGCGTGAATAAATCCGTTCTAAGCACAAGCTTTTGCAATTCAACCGGTTGATTGTGGAAAGTGTCTAGGTTGGATTTTAGCAAGTAAATTTAACACCAGAATGTTCGATGACGTTCGCGCATGGCGCGTGTTGGTGCAATCATGTATTATCGGAAACTTGCCATCCCCGGTTGTGGCGCGACGGGAAATCGTATGACGGTCCGTCCTACAGGTACGAGCTGAAGTTATTGATTACCACGATGACTTACTTTCGAACAGTTGCACAGTCACCTCGTTCAGCGGTAAGCAGAAACCGCTTCTCGGTCTTGGTGAGTATCACTTCCGGAATTTCCCGGTCAAACTCCGAATATGTACTCTTGTTCGAACGACGGTCATCTTCCGCATCCCCGGTTGCGCGACCGTACTCGCTAGCCAGGGAAGCGCTGGAGTTGACGAGATTTTCTTTCGACTCGGAGGGTTTTTTCATTTTGAGTTTTTTTACTCAAACACTGGGTATTCTTCTGTCGTGATCAACCATAGAAGTTCACTTATTCCAAAGGTATATAGATTTTGGTAAATTTTTCACTTTTTTAAGCACTCGAAAGAAAATTTGACATGCAGTTCAAACTACGTTGATTATCGACCTGGCGCGATTAATTTAATTAGTAAACTAAGGTACACTTGTTTTTTGGAAGAAAAACTCAAAAACCACTAGTTTCATTGGTATCGAACAAAGAACATTCAGTTAAAATTTTTCCATTATTCCATTTTTTTTTAAAATGCTTGAGATCCCAGCAGCTGTTACGCTGGGAGCATGTTTTCCCGTTGTACTCCGATTGACTTCCAAACCGCGAATAGCACCGAATCAATTCTCGAACTTCCACCAGTCCGTTCTAATTAAATTAGTCAAATTATGTCGCGGTGATGTAACGTAACAAGCAATCCTATCATAAACCCGCCACATTGCACTTGTAGTGACGGTTCTTGCACATCCCTCTGAGACTGCCCAACCGGACGGAACGCCGGTTTAGTAAGTTGGAATTTGCTCGACTGCTATTCTGCTGCTTTCTTCGGCTCTGATAGTTGTTATGTGATTTTAGTTTTTTCTTCTACGGTATAGTACCTACCTATCGATGCCAATTTCTGGCGTGCTGCTTTCGGTCACGTGTGTGCTCTAGGGTAAAGGTTACATGTGCCACGCGTTGTATTCGATTACAGGAAGTTAGGTGCATTTGACTGGGTTACCCATATTAGGTTGAATTTCCCCGTCGAATTACACCAGTAATTGTCTTAGGCAATTTGTCGCTCGTTCAATTTACTAATCGGAACATGGCGAGAATGGCAGTTAGTGCGTTTTTTTCTCCCTCTCAAATGGTGACTACAACAGCTCAGCTCGACTGCGGAAGGGTTCAGCTAGAAAATTGTTGCATGTGGTACATATAAACTAATATATGCTTGGAGAACAATCCTATTATTGGAGCTAGAAGCTAGGATCATTCTAGACTTGTCAATAAAATCACTTTTTCTATACTTTGAAAAGATTTCCGCATAGTTAAGGTTAGGATAAGCTTATCAGTGCGTCCTTTTTCCTTTTATAAATAACAGTCTGCGCTCTTGATCTTTTTTTAAATGCTTGATGATGCGATTATTGTAGCAGATGGAATCTCCTCCATCTGAATGCTTCAGATAAAGCATATGATAAGATTGAAAAATTACTCTTGAATCTAGAAATTTTCTCTACACTTGCAAGCCCAGGTTTAAAACCACTTGAAATTGGCTAATTGGTCATTTTATAATTGTTATCTGAACACAGAAAACATGATAATTTTTCTTAACCTTATTTTTTCGAGATGTGAATCAAATTGCATCACGAAAAAAAAAAACGCTGTAGAAAATTGCCCAAGTGATCGATCGTAGGTCCCTCGTGTTGCTTCAACAGAGGAAGCAGACGATTTTATAGACACTTTTTGAGGTAGATCTTTCCGTTTACAGTCTCGGTAGTCATGAGCGGTACACTCCTTTTGCCACATGAGCAGTTCGCATGCCAAATCAGCTATTTCTTGGCAAGCTTTGAAAGTAACTGCTTTCTCACTTCCTCCGGAACATCAAACTTGTTCTGGGTAGTGAAGAATAGTAGTCCCGTAGCTGCCGGAAGTCCTTCTGCATTTCGTATGTGTGTAGTTTCTCAGGGTCCTTTTCTCTCTGAACGAAAGACTTGGACATATTTAACGGTCAAAAATTTACATTCCCGACTGAAGCATTAGGATTCCGTGTAAACGCTTTCACAACTCGCTTGTGATTCTGATCACTAATAGAACATCCATTCAGACCGCATTTCTTCTTCCGTTTAATGCTTAGAGTTCCGTAGTAACGTTTAATCACACGACTCAACTTTGACTGCACAATTCCGAGTTGTTTACCGATGTCCCGATGGGGGCGTTGAAGATTTTCCAGGTGTTTGCGCAAAAACCAATTAAGATAACGACATTTTTTCCAATTTTCGGAATACTGGCAGCGTAAAAATACAGAGTAAACAATACACTCTAAACTACTTCTGCCCGAATTTACATGACAAAATACTCAATGGTTGACTTTCTGCAGTGTTTTTCTCGTGATGCAATTTGATGTAGGACACCCTTTAGAAACAAAAATTAATCATAAAAAGGCGTAAAAGTGAAAAACTATCAAAATGAAACTGAATTTGAAATATTGTCCGAATTCCGAAAGATATTTTTTTTTCGAAAATCGTTAAAATTATGTGTGCGAAGTTTTGATCGTTTGTTTGAACCGCTGACGCATGCATATATCACGCAAAAGTTGGAGTGTGCGTAACCAGATCATTTTTGAGCGACATTAGCGCATTTACTGATTAAATTTGGAATCAGTACAACGCATGTGCGTTAAGCATAACACATTTGATGGCGGGCGACCTAGCGTAGTTGGCAACATCTCCGCTAACTACGCTGGTGGCCTGGGTTCGAATTCCAACGCCGACATAGGTGTCAATGGTTGTGGGGTGGCGTGATTCACTCATAACCAAGCAAACTGGTCTATATTCAACTCTAGCCGATACCGGAAGTTTTTCTGCGGCGAAAAATCTCTGGGATCACGCCTCCCATCGCATGAGGAAGTATAGCCGTTGGTGCCGGTCCGTTAATGAACGGATCGTAAGGTAGGGTCCTGGGTGGAGTTGCCCCGGACGTCGGTAATTGGCACAAACAAATAGTTGCGGAACTTGACCGACGGTAAATAAGTGAGAATAAAAAAAAACATTTGATGCTCTAGCGTATTTTGAATGTATTACGCAGCTCCAAACCACTACTCTTATGAAGTATCAACCGATTTTCAGAAGGCTGGCAAGGTTAAAACAGTGCAACCAGCAATCAATACTGATAAGTTGGGTACTGACTAAATCGAAGAAATTATTGTCTGATTGATTCACTTTCATGAATCAGGTCATTTGAAAACATCATTCAATCACTAACAATAAACAAAAACATTAGATTTGTTCAAACCATTCTGCATTTAAGCATGACTCTGGTTTTATTCACATGCATTCGGTTCCGCATTACTGGCACCAGCGTCAATAATTTCTGCGGCAACAAGACTCGCTATTGGCTGTTTCGGTTGCTGACGATTTTTAGGAATGCACGAGCCATTGATACGCAATGGCTCGCGAAAGTAAAGAACGGTTTTTTGAGCGCCTCGAAACTGATCGTTTGTCCGAAGCCGAAGCTTACCGAGATATTACGGTTTTTGTGTATATGATACATATTCTGATTTTGATCTCTGTCAATGTATTCCTTGTACAACTTTTGCGTTATGCGTTTCACGCATTGGTTGTGCGAAGTCAGAGCAAATTCTGTGCGAATTGAAAAGGCACATTGAATGATTTAAGCGCAGACAGACGTCCAAGCTGAGTTCCAAACTTGTGTAAAGATTTTTAAAGTAGCAATCCGTAACCAGATAGCGCTACCAGTGACGCCAGACATACACCAGCGAAAAAAAAAGTATTGTAGCGATAAGGTCACCAGGCGGCACTAGTATACAAGTGATTAATAACGCAATTCTCTTTGGAAATTTACACGGAATTTTCGATCAATTTTGTTCTTGCTTGGACGTCTGTCTGTGATTTAACTTGAACTTTTGCGTGTAGTTTAGGCTGAACGCTATTTATTAGGTGAGAGTTGAGATTTCGACGCTCAAAATCGTCAAGTGAAAAAAAAAAACCTAACCTCGAATTTGTATGGGAAAAAACTGCCGTCCAGTTCCACCTCAAGGCTGAGGAAGGTATGGGAGTCGTCGAAATAAGGACGATGAATACGCTGTGGATTCGTGGAACTTAAAGTTGGAGTTGAGCGGCCCGATAAGAAAGGGCATTAACTCGACCGATCGAGCCATAACTAGTGGCGTAGTGTGACTGGGAGACACCTAGGGTGGAAAATTTGGGGGTCATCCAATGAATTGGGGGTTGCAATAAAATTATCTTGCAATTAATGGGAGGAAATGTATATAGTTTTCGTGGGTGTTACCCCTTAAGGATGATACAGTCATACCTCGATATAAGGCAACATTTTTTTATTTTCGTTACGTTATATCGAGTTACGTTATATCGAAGCAAAAAAAAATTTATTTTTAATTTATGCAAGAATGTTAATGGTTGCTCGAATTTGCGCGAAAACCCATTTTTCATTACCTATCAGTATTTTTAAACCTTTCTTATGCCCATTTAGAAATATTTTCAGAAGCAAAAAATTTTTTTTTTTTCAATCGATACACAGATTACTCAAAGATGAGTGAAAACCCTATTTCCCATCACCTATCAGTAAGTTTAAACCATTCGTATGCCCAATTAGGACAATTTTCAACAAGCAAAAAAATAATTTTCTAATTGATGCAAGACTGTTGACGGTTACTCAAAGATGCGCGAAAACCTATTTCCCATCACCTATCAGTGTTTTTTAACCTTTCTTATGCCCATTTAGAGAAAATTTCAACAAGCGAAAGAATTTTTTTTTCTAATTGATGCAAGACTGTGAATTGTTACTGAAGGATGCATGAAAACCTATTTTCCATCACCTATTAGTATTTTTAAACCTTTTTTATGCCCATTTAGGACAATTTTCGCATTAGTTTCATTAATTTTAAAACTTACTGCAAACACTTTTTTGAAGCATATTATACCCCAAAAACAGTTGCTGTATCATTTATTTTCAATTTCAATACATTTTCAAAGTAACGCTATATCGAGGTAAAAATTACGTTATATCGAGTTACGTTATATCGAGGTTGCCTTATATCGAGGTATGACTGTAATTGATAAATATTTCCGCAAAAAATGTCAGCCTTCTAAAAGTGACATACATTTAAACCCCCTGAGGGTAACATCTGGAGCGGACTTCAACACCGCCCCCTTAGACCCACCCTCCACGCTACATCGGTGAGCATAACAATCTTCAATTCCGCATACAAATTCATTTCCGCATCCTGTTCCATAAACTAATGCCGTTGCAAGAATCCTTTGCTAATGAATCCCAGAGCGGATGATCCTAGATAGAGGTTGTCTATTTCGAAGCAGTTCCGCCATTGTTGTTGTGCCTATCACCGACGCCCGGGGATGCGACTCCATTCAGGACCCTAACTCGCGAGCCGTTGATTATCGAACCGACGCTAACGGTTTTACTTCCTCATGCGATGGAAGGCGTGATCCCGGAAATTTTTCGCATAAGAAAATCTCCCGGTGTCGACTAGGATTAAACCTAGACCGGTTGGTGAGTGGATCACGCCACCCCACAACCTTCGACACCTGTGTCGAGTTGGGATTCGAACTCAGGCCATCATAGTGGTTGGCGAAGATGTTATCAACTACGCATAAAACAGCACTGATTTAGTACTTTAGTTCAAAAGAAAGAAGCGCTTGAAATCAAAGAGTGTGTTCGGGCAAAGATGAAAAGTACAAGATACACAAGTGTCAGATCTTTTCATATTTCATTCGAACCTTAGAACTTCCTGAAATCTCGCTCGCACAAAGAAGAGACAGTGTGCTTTGCGCTACAAGTCTCGCCTCTCATTCAGTCGCTTCGTGCTGTGTGCAGCGTGCGAGCGAGAAAACTTACCATTCGTACGAGCCATGTCTCGTCACATGGGAATTTTTTTGCGACGTACACTAAGATACCTCGTCTCTCAACTTAACGAGTGCGGTGCATGGGCGACGCGTACTTGAGACAGCTTGCGTGCAAAACCTCGTGAGCTCGTCTCGCGAGCTTGCCTCGCATGTTGCTTTGCGCTAATGGTGCGAGAAGGAAATTGATTTTGCGCAGAAGGATTCAGGCAGGGGATTTTATGTTTTTTTTTTTTATTTACGGTGTTATAGCAGCATGCATCAAAACACCGTTAGAATTATCAATGATATAGGACCTAGTTCATTTATTTATCAATTCAAAATTCTATGATCAATTCATCCGACTTTTGTTAACATGAATTAAGAACGTTTTGTTACTATACTTATTATGCTAACGGTACGAAAATGAGTAATATTTTTCTTTTCACCGGATGCAGAGTGTTACGTTGGTTAACAGAAGTGTTTCTTTCGTCGGTGTAGATGTCATTGACTATCTTATGATAGAACTCTGTTTTGTAGTTCTAAGGATAAAAAATGTGGTTTGCAATTACAACATAAGTTTTTCGGGAGTTAAAAATAGTAAGACTATTAAATTTGTTTATATTTTCTAGTACATGTTGATGTTGGATAGAATTTTCGAATTGAAGTTAGGAGGTTTTAAAGGTTTGTAATAATCTGATCGTAGTTATATGGTTTTGTGAATTCTTCCGATTAATACACCTTCAAGTGTCTGATGGCTTATGTCGTATTGAAGACAAAAATCTTTAAATAGCTATGGGAGGCGCGATGCTCGGATTATATCATTGATACATGATACTTTCGATAGCACAAACAAAAATATATTTCAATGCTACGGTGTTATAATTTTTTATAATTTTTTTAAACCATTTCAACGCTGTGGAGTGTTGAATAGAAGTTTAATATTTAAACGTACAACCTACAAAAGTTTATTTGTTTGTTTGTTAATTAGGTCATTCGTGTCGATATACAAAAGTGTGGGTGTTCTTGTTTATGTGAATGCACGTGTGTACGGTCGTGCGTACAGGGCGATTAACGCATTTTGGGCAGGGTAACGAATCATCCAGACGCAATTTTTAATGTTTCTATCCAGTAAACTTAACGTTGGAGCCTTAAAGCATGCAAACATAACCACAAGTGTCATCAACCAAATGGGGCTGACACCACACAATAACATCAGAAGATGTGTTTTTATAAAACGTATTTTTAAGAAGTATTTTTATTTTATTTTAAACAGGCGAAGTATATTTTGGACATCAGATATTTTTCCTGTAGTTTAACGCATTTAATGAATGTTTTAAAGGCGAATGAAGTAGGGAGAAGATTTGAATCATTCAATACCAATAACTTTATTTCAAAAAACTATCGCATATCTCTCATATATCATATCTTAAAAAAACCTAAACTAATCCACCTAGAGCGGATAGACTCAACCTTTCTCATTCAAACTTATTATTTGCAAAAATAGATTTACATGAATACTTAAATCCAATGAAGGTATATTCATTCTTTGGGTTCTAAAATATTGATGTTGTAATTGAAGTATAAAATATGAAATTTTACATAATGTTAGTGCCTAAGAAATAGCGAAATAAAAGAAATGACTCTTAATTTCGAACAATTTAATCACGAGCGATACCGGGAACGTTCAAATAGTACGATACCCCATTAAAATTATGTTGAGGCCACATATATTGATCAGAGCAGGTATAGTTATAAATAGTCTTTCAATTTCTTTTCTTTTCATAACTTTTGAACCACATATCAAATTGTTATGAAGTTTGTTATTTGTAAGTTTAAGAAATGACTCGTTCGTATGACACTAGTTATGTTCAAATAAGTCATGTAATCTTTGAGATAATGAACTTTCGTTGTTTTATTAACAATTTAATACATAACGGTTGGTTAAGTTCGATTATAATCAGATGAAATGGGAAGTATAGGGTTCAATTATAATTCATCAGTTAACTCTTAACTAGCCCGTTCATCTGATATCAATATTGTTCAAATCGGTTGTGTAGTTTTTAAGATAATGAAGTTTCGTGATTTTCACATTTCGATACGTTACAGACGAAGTTACAGTCCTATTACAGTAAAATTCAATAGGGTGTTATGAGGCAGCTAGACCTTCCATTTGACACTAATTTTGTGGAAATTGCTTCAACCATCTCTGAGAAAAGTGAGTGAGTTAATGTAGTCTTCAGAAAATGTTTTCTTTTCATAACTGGATTTTACATTTTTAAACACAACAAAGTAATAATCCTTTTGCAAAAAAAAACAATAAGGTCTTATGGGGCAACAAGGCCTTGCATATGACACTGATTTTATGAAAATCGGTCCAGCCATCTCTGAGAAACATGGGTGAGACTAAATAGTCTCCAGAACCCGTTTCTTTCCATAACTTCTGAACCACAAGTTCAATCTTCATAAAATCCAAAAGGTAATAGTTCTTTAGGTAGTTCGTTCATTTAAAAGTAATTTTGTTCAAATCAGTTGTGATGTTTGTTGATTTTCACATTTTTACATTTTGATACATAACCTCTAAACTAGAAATCTGATTACAATAAAATTCAATAGGGTCTTATGGGGCAACTAGACCTTTCATTTGCAATTAATTTTATTAAAATCGGCTCAGCCATCTCTGAGGAAATCGAGTGAGATTGGGAGAGCGCTACACACACATACAGAAAATGCTCAGCTCGTCAAACTGAGTCGAGTGATATACGACATTCGGCCCTTTTGAGCACTTTTATATCTTTAGTTTTTGCAGTAATTGCTGTACCTTTCTAGGAGAAAGGCAAAAACCTGAATGCTTATTAAACATTGGTGGCTGTTTGATCATGGTGAAATGAAAAATTTAAGGCTCTCAAGGTTTGTTTGATTGGTGTGATGTCTTCAGCGAAAATGTAGATAGTATTTCCGTCCTTTAAAAAAAGGGGAACGTCCGAAAACCACATTTCAAAAATTTTATTTTTTTATTATATAAATCTACAAAATATTAGACAGACATTGATAGTTATTCGAGCTTGGAAAAATAAAATCAAATACGATTGATGTTTTGTAAAAATATTTTTTTTTTGATATTTTTTTCATAGTGTATACCTATTTTAAAGGAAAAAATCACAACTTTGAATTTTGCCGAAGACATCACTTCGATCAAATAAACTACTCTGTATCCAAAATCTTTTACAATCATCAATACTATTCTTACAGAAGCAGAAGTTTTAAAAAAATACTGGTTTGAAGGTGTTCCTCTTTTATTAAAATTTATGCTTATTTTCTTCTTGAGATGAGGGCAGCTTTTCTCTGTTTCTGAAAAATAGATGTGATTTTTATCTGTAATTATGAAACATTTCGTCCAGATAACCATACAGCCTCGAGAACAACAGTTCTACTATTCGTTAAGAAGAGCGGTATGAAGATTATATGATAAAATTTACAAGTAAAAGCTAATAATAAACCCAGCCTGTCCAAAATATATCTATGCCCAAGATATATTATCCACCCTACGTGTGTTGCTTTGTTTGTTGTTCGGGTACGATTGTATCATTTTCAGTTCAGGTTATGGTTTTTCCAGTTTAACGATCACAAGGCATAATTAAGCTGTACTTAACTGTAATGACTGTTTTTGAAAGATAATAAAGATAATTGAATTTCTGTAGAAATAATGAGAATCAAGGTGGAAAAGATTGTTTAGATTTTTACAACTTTTTAAACATACTCTTTTTTTCATGAAGATATAAAAAAGGTGACACAGTTTTTTAATAACAATACGGTTGTTAGGTTTTTTTATGGGTTTTTTATTAATATTTTAAGTTAAAAAGAAATTATTTTGAGTGAAACTTACAGAGAAGCACAAATTTTTTTAAGTTATTTACATTTTCTTTTTAGATCTTACTAAAATCAATTTTCGGAAGAGTTTCCTGGTTAAGTCGAATGAACAAGATATTTTGTAAATTTTCCTCAGCAAGCAACGTACGGTGTTTGGTTAAAATCAGTGCCAATACACTGAATGAACGCTCTACGCTGATCTGAGTACACGGTATTGCCAGAACAGTCGAAACTACTTTATACAACGCCGGTTTCGAGTTTCTGAAACCATACCACCATTCTAGGATGGAATTTGTCTGTTGTCTGCTTGCGATAGTTTCAGCCGTGGCATTCTGGAAAGCTCACTGAGCTCATTCTCAATATTATAAGCCTCAAAAGAATCATCCGGCGGTGAGTTCGAATGCTCAGTAACAGACGAAGACGATGCAGCGTTACTTTCAATGTGGCAGCTGCCAGAGATAGCTTGCATAGTGTTCCAAGTTTGCATGATGAACTCCTGAAAAAAAAAAAGGTTTTAGATGACCACTTAGGAAGAAGATATATTCAATCACCTTTGCTACAGATCTCTCTTCTTCTGTGATGAACGGACTGTTTTTGAAGTTTATGCGTTGGTCGATGAAAATGGCAGCCAAAAACGATCTGTTGCTCATTAAAGAGGCACGTCTTTTATCCATCTTCTCAGCGATGACTTGAGATATCGCATTGTTTGCTCTTTTCACGTTAAACGAACACTTTTCCCAGATTAGAAAAAAGTCACCAAAAGTGATCTGCGCATTTTGAAGCTGTAATGTGGCCTCGGCTACTGGTTTAAAAGCATCGGCGAAATTCTCCAGGAAAGTCCACGTATCAACGTCAACGATCTGTTCCTCTCCATCAGCTAAGGTCAGAATAAAATCTTTCTCCTTGATGAGAGACTGCACCATCACGTATGTGCTGTTCCATCTCGTCGGACAGTCCAGTTTCGGTCTACATCGCTTGCTCACTGAAAATAACTTTTTATAGGGCAACTTACGCAACACTTTCACAATACTCCGGATTCGCAGAAGGTTTTTTTTCATTTTAGTCTCCTTAAGAGTATCATTTACCGCTAGCTGTAGCGTATGTTTCGCGCAACGTACTCCTTGGAGAATGGGCTCAACTAATTCTAGTTTCCTATTAGTATACTCGTTGTCGTAATTTTCTGAATCATTGTGCTCTTCATCGTCTTCTTCATCATCATCGTAATTATTCGGGTCGTCAGAAAACTGGTAGCCATTGAGTTCGAGTTCTTGAGTCATCCTCAAACGATCTATTGTGGCACGCATGTTTTGAGCGTTGTCAGTCGTGACCGTTAGCAAACGTCGGATATCGATTCCATACGGTTCCAAGCATCTAAGAACTTCTTCCGTCAGATTTGTTGCTGTGTGTCTGTCATAGAGCTCAATGATTTTGAGAGTGCGAATTTTTATCACCTTTTTGTCAATAAATTGAATATTTATTCCCAAAAACTCCCGGTCCATTCGTGTGGCTGCATCCATTTTAAGACAAATAATTTTATCGGCAATTTCATTCACAATGATGTCCCGCATTTGGTCTGTCACCTTAGAAGTACTTCACGTATCGAATCCGGGTCCAAATGTTTCGTCAATTTCAGCCCCTCCTCGATAGGCCTTGCAATGCTTTGGAACGCAGGATATCTGAACATGTTTAGCGGAAGACCATTTACGGTAACAAGTTGAACCCGGTCGGTGATCTCCAGTACATGACACAGCTATACGTGTTCATAAAACACGCTGGTATTAAAATATGAAACTCTTCTATCTATTTGTTAGATTACCATTCCCGCTACACGCTGAAAGAAGATGATACACTAAGCTGGAGACACCCAAACGAAGACTCGGCATCTTCATGTTCACGCAGACACCTCAGTCCAAACTGCTCAAATAGAACATCACTGCTTAGCCATGTACAAATAAATAAATCGTATAACTCAATATAGTTGAAATCAAAATTGTAACTCCCCTCCTCTCACCTTAAATCCCCACTAGCTCGTAGTCGGCCGCGAGAATAAAGAAAAGGCCTCCCTCTTTTCCCTGCTAATTTAGAATTTAAAAAAAAATGTACTTGGCTCAGTTAAACATAAATTGTATCGTGCCGTGTCAAATAAACTATTTAAAAACGTAACAAGTTGAACCATGGCTGACATGTACGTTTTTTTGTCCATTCGGACTTCAATCTTCGGGATTTTTTTCGAAGAACCAGCACCACCTTGCTCGTCTCCATCATCTAAAAGCCCTCGTTTTCGTGCAAATTCTTTGTGAAGTGTTTTGTAATGACGATGGTAACTAAATCTTCTCAAGTCAGTTATCTTTTTGTTACACAGCAAACATATCGCCTCTTTGGCTGCGATATTTATATTGAAAAGTTCTGTGTCACTGATTGCGCGCGACATGTTGCAAGCCAAGAACTTTAAAAAAATCGACTTTCCGTAACAGCGCAAAATATTACTTTGAGCCTAATACACGAGAAAGTCTCACGAGCTCTGGCGCACGAGTTGTATCAAGTATGTACAGCCCAAACATCGCGCGTCGCAGTCTCTTACCGAAAGAAAAGGATAAGAGAAACCTGCAAATTTTATGTGACATACCTGGTCTCGTCGCACGTAAATGAAATTATTACCTACGAGCGGGAGAAAAATTTCTGGCGTCGCTTGAGTAAAAAGCGTCTGCTGGTACACGAGAAAGTCTCACGAGCTCTGGCGCACGAGCTGTATCAAGTATGTACAGCACGGGCGTCTCGCTCAGTTCGTAGTGCGACGAAACATAGCCTTGCGCGTCGCAATCCGAACCGAAAGAGAAGCGAAAGAGCAACCTGCAAATTGCATGCGACGTGTCTCGTTTCGTCGCACGTAAATGGAAATTCTACGAGCGAGAGAAAAATTTCTCTCGTCGCTTGAAAAAGAAGCACGTGCACAGGAAGTCTGAATCTAAGGCAAACGTGATTTACAAAAAATTTCTATCATTATCCTTCGGTTTTTAAATCACGAAATAAAATTGTGCGAAATCTACTCGAAATCGCTACAATAACAGTTCTGTCATTCAAGCAATTGGGTTGTTTAGCTGTATCAGTTTTTTGTATCATCTGAAATAATAGCATTTTTAAGCAAAACGTGATTTTCAAAAATTTTCTATCGCTGTCCTTCAATTTTTAAATCACGAATTAAACATTTAAAAATCGAAGGACAATGACATAAAATTTAAAAAAATCACGGTTTGCTCAGAAAATTACACTCTTTTAGCCGATATATGAAAATCAGAAATCCGTGAATAGCTAAACAACCCAATTAAGAATGATTTTTATTTTTTATTTAAAAATCGAAGGACAATGATATAAAACTTTAAAAAAATCAAGTTTTGCGCAGAAAATTACGTTCTTTTGGCTGATATATGGAAATCAGAAAATCGTGAATAGCTAAACAACCCAATTACGAGGGTGACAATAACAACTACGGGAATTTCTCGTCAAACGCAGGGTTGTCAATGTTCCAGTTTAAACTGGATTCCTCCCGTTTTTTTCAAGTGATCCAGTCAAACAGTTTATTCCCAAAATCTTCCAGTTTCTTCAGATATTTGCCAGTTTTATCCAGTTTTTTATTCACTGAAGCTCCGATTGATTTTCGGAAATATTTTTAAAAACGTAAATTTTGCAGATTGATAAATTATGTTGACAATTCTTAACACCATTTTCAGTATTCTATCTTCTCGCACGAAACACGGTCAACTTAAAGACTGCATGACATGGTTGAGAACAAAACAAAACAAACAAATAGAATTTATCAGACCATGAAAAAATTTCTATTTAAGTAGCAGTTGAAAAACGGTTAGAAGAATTAGATACCAAAAGATAGCGAAGTCAGAAATAATTGAAATTTAAACTCACATCCCTGTCACGAACGTTATCCCCATACATTTTGCTAGAAGCCGATTATACGTCAAAAGGCTGTCAATACTTGCGAAACAGCCGAATTACCTGTCCATGTGAGATCAACTGTTGTTGCAAGTGGTGTGAAAAATGCAAAAAGTGAAGAACGACTGTTTCGTTTTGAACGTTTTATGGATTTTGTGCAGGACATAAATGGTCACTTTCAAACATGTTTTAACACGTTCTGGAGAGCCCTACATTCAATATACTTAGAAGCACGCAAATATCAGGAATTCAGGAAATAGTTGTCATGACATCGGTCTGTTGAAACTTTACTGATGTAACGGAAGAAAATGTTGCTCTGTTTTCTTAATTTTGAGATAGATTCATTGCGTAATTTTTAAATTCTGCTGCTGTTAGAGGAATTTCGTTCTGTCCATAATTTAACCAAAATGTAAGCCCGAGACAAAACAGAACTGAAATGAGTAATTTTTTGCGAAGAGTTATCTCTTTAGTTAATGTATAAAAAACTGACACTGGATTCAGTCCCCATAACAGAAAAGCACTCTCATAAACATTTTTTTGCTTTTTTTTATTTATTTGGAATCCAGTTTTTTCTTCAGCCTTTTTCCAGTTAAATCGAAAATTTTATTGGCAACTCTGGTCTAACGTGTTGGACACGCACACAGACACAGTTGATATTTTTTGGACGCTTTGGGGACAGGGCTGCCAGGTATCCAGCTCTCCACAAGCGGTAATGGCGGACAGTGCACGCAGCCCTTTTTGATGTTTTCTGTAGGTCAGGGAATTTTCAATCGCAGTAACGGAGTAGAAAATATCACAACATCGTAACATAGCGTAGCAACTTCAACAAACAATGGGCGTTTTGTTACTTTAATTCCGTCGTGCGCATGCGCGGATCATAATAAACAAAACTGTTTATTAATGTTGCTAAGCAACGTTGCAAAAATTTTATATTTTCGCTCTGTTACTGCGATTGAAAATTACCCGACCTACAGAAAGCTGGATACAGATTTTTCTGTATTATACAGATTTTTTTGACCACGGTACAGAAATGATACAGAATACAGAATTCATACAGAATTCAGATTTTTTATACAGATTTGTACAGAATTTCAGCAATCGAAATTTTTTAAGTTTCGGTTTGAGACTGTGATGTTTCACAAAATGTTCGTACTGAAACACTGCCCAGCAAACATTTTGTTGTATTAACCTTAATTCAGTCAGAATCATTTTAATAGCAGCTTGATAAGCTGCGAATAATCAAAATTGTTTGCTGGGTGGTAGCTCTGCCCCTTGAATATTTCATCCGAACATCAGTTTTCAGTTTTTCGAATGCGTTTCCCGCATGACCGCCAAACTGGCCGATTCGGTTTACACAAGCAGTTCCGAAGAGGGATGTACAGGTGCGAGCAGGCTCTAAAATCTGTTTCTTCGTCCAACGTGGAATATTTGCGCCTGATTATAATTATATTGTATTTGCGTTGACGACAACCAACGCTCTTCTTTTGCTCTTCTGTTACTTCTGTTCGATTTCTGCTGGGCGTCCGGCATTTAACTAAGCGGGAACTTGCTTTCCTTTGATTTCTCTTGGACATCCGACATTTGGATAAGCGGGAAAAATAATACATAGGAAAAAACACGGTTACAGATCTGAGTTTTCTTCCAGGAAATTTTCCCAATTTGTTTTAGACGGATTTAGACGAGATTAAAGGTCGAATTTCCAGCCTAACTACCACAACCCCAAGCACTTGTAGGTACACGAATGAAATACAGAAAAATACAGTTTTTTTACGAGTGCATACAGAGTTTTCAAAATAGAATCTGGCAGCTCTGGTTGGGGGCAAGGTTGTAGTTTAGCATTGGCCAAAATCTGCAAAAGTATCGATACTCGAGGATCGATATTTTTTTTCAGGTCGCATCGATACCAGGTCGATATCAAACGCGGAGCATCGATTTCAGATGTATCGATATTCTACCTGCTACTTAAAACAGGTCTATGAAAAGCGGCAATTTTTTTTATATTCATTACGGTCAGTCAGAGATGGCAGATGTTTTTGAAGAAAGTTTGCAACTGCTCGAAAAACTGACAAAATCTGCTTGAAATTTGAAAAAAAAAATTGGCCGTGATTTAAAAAAAATGCGTTTGCGTAGGCAAAGGCTGCAGAAATCTGCAAAGATTTTGAAAAAGTCTGCGCAAGTATAAAGAAACTCTGACAAAAACACAGAAATTATGGAAAAACTGCAATTATGTGCGAATAAAAAATCTGAGTTTTGCAGACAAATCTGCACATTTGGTATCCCTGCGGTCAATAGACCTAATGGGAATTAAATGTCACATACAAATCAG
The DNA here is from genome assembly GCF_029784165.1 of Wyeomyia smithii. Taxonomy (NCBI): domain Eukaryota; kingdom Metazoa; phylum Arthropoda; class Insecta; order Diptera; family Culicidae; genus Wyeomyia; species Wyeomyia smithii. Next base: position 31,418,665 of record NC_073694.1, read on the forward strand.
TGCAATAGCATAAGCGCGTCTGCTGCCTGATTTGGAATTTCGGGCAGCACAAAAGCTCTGGCGTTTTATGGCCTTGCAGTGTTAAGGAGATGACTTTTTGAAAAAAGAAGATACAGTTTAACAATGTTAAGAAATTTTCAAATAGGGAACAAGAAACATTCTGCAGTGCTTCAAAACGGTACAAGACATCGACCTAATTTAAGTAAGGCTTCTGTTTTATGTTTAGAGTTATCCGTTTTACAAACAAATCACAATTTCTGGTGAAAATGTTGCATTTTTGTCTTTAAACTGATCACTCTCTTTTGAATAAGCAAAAAGATTTTAGAAAGGTTTTCTTGGTAATCTTTTCAACTCAATTTAGTCATATTTTACGCGTTTTAACAAAAATTTGAGACGAAACCCCCGCATAAAAAGACTGCTGTATAATTATTGGAATACTAAGCCATTCACCACAAAATGCTTGTCAGGTGAGTGACGCGGCGATTCCGGTTTTGCTCTGCATAGACAGTATTGTCAATTGCGAAACAATTTTTCTCGCAAGAGGCATGAAAATCATCTTAGAAGTGCGCGGGTATATGCAATCTGTTGGTGACTTTTACAAAAAGAGTTAAATTTCCGCGCTGCTTGTTTAAGACATTCAGGCAATTGGTCGTATCCGTAAATTCTCCGATTTTATAGTTTCCCTCCAGTATGGAAAAATATCTGGGGAAAGGATCGATCCAGCTTAATATCAGCGTCAGTTGCATCGATTAAAAATTCCGATATTCAGGCCCCGCGGTATCGATACCGAAGGTATCGATACGGTATCGGCCAATGCTATTGTAGTTGACAGTCACATTCAAGGAGCTGCGTGTCTTGTTATTGCTCGATTTAGGTTTGGGACCTAGTTCGGGACAGTGAAATACTGTTCATGAAATTGGGCTTTAAAAGAACAGTTTTCGTCGAAACGTTACAAACTTTTGATATTTATAAACTTGAAACCGATGTAGACGTAAAAAAGAACATAAGAATTATTTGTGCGTATTTGTTGCAAGTAGACAATTTCAATGATTACTGATTAAGAGCAGATACGAGTAGTTACGACCGTTGATTTGATATTTATTTTTTACGGTCATTCAGAATCTTCTTTTAAATACATGAAAATATCGTTTTGCTCCCAACCTAGCCTAAAATCAGTTGTCTGTGCTAAGCGTGCAACCCAGCTGCTTCGTTTGACAGCAAAACGTTCAGTTGTTTTTGTGAACGTCGTCCGTAGTCAGTAGCAGTGCAGAGAAACACAAAATACGATACGAAAACGGAATCAAGCAAGAAATTTGTGTCAAGAGTGATATTTTATTTTGCTGTGTTTGTTCCGATCCCCCGTCGGTTGGTATACGGTCCTCTGGCTGGTTGTTGCCACTATTTTCACCGTTTTCTTCTTGTAGTTTGGTGTTGTGTTTTCATGTATTGTCGCAAACACGGGCGCGGACAGGAAACTCGATCGACTTTTAATTAGTGCCGAGCTGTGGAAGACTGAATTATTGTGATTTTATTTGTTGTGAGACAATGTGCCTTGGTAGCAGCGAGCGAGGCGAGGTGTTCCTCTAATCTCGTTTAACTTTCGGTATTTGGTGGAGGACTGCGGCGTAGAATTTGTCCGCTAGTGTTAAAGCTATTGGATCGATGGTCGCCTATCCGGCTATCGAGTGACGAGTGTAGTATGCATGCTAGATGTGCTTTTGCGTGTTGATGTGGATTCAAGGTTCATTGGAAAGGATTGCTGTTTGAGAAGAGTAACTAAGTTCGATAAAGTTCCTGTGGGACAGAACGGCGAAACCCAATGGCATTGTTAATGCAAATAATTCCAGTTCGAGATACTGCCAATTAACAGAAAATGGTGCTTTTTAGTGGGCTACGTCGTGAGTAAAGTATGTAAAGTTAAACAGTGTTTCATCTTGCGAGCACAGCTCAGCTATTCATCATTATTGACACCTGTTAAACGATAAACTGTACCAATAACGGTGGAGACAGCTGTTCGCTAGTTTTAGGGGAACATAATCTATGTATGTTGTTGGACCAGCAACACAAAAACGCATTAAGTAATACTCCCGTTCGGCAGAGCGAATTGTCATGGAGAAAAGGTAAATTAGTTTGTCAGGTGTTACGGGTAAACAGCAGGGGCGTAGCTAAAGAAAGTAGAACGGGCGGTGTTAAACGCAAACTTACTTTTGTAGCTAAGATACATTCATTGTTTTATTCGTTTTCGTAAAAAAATGCTTGGCTACGCTTATGTATTCTGCTGGTAAACCTACATGCGTTTCTGAAGCTTCGTTGGTCTGCCTTCCTTCTCGCATTTGTGTAATTGCATAAACGCATAATTCTCCTCGCTGTTAATGCCTTTCTTTGCCGTGCGCTTAGTACCCAACCGTTGCTTGATTCTCTTTTCTATTTTCCATTCTCTCCCTGTTTCTGAACCAGCAATTTTTCTGCTACCAGCTTCGATGAAATAACAGTCTCTAGTCTGTCGGACCTACGGCTGGAAAGCAGCGGCTCAGTGACCGGGGTCACGATATCAGATTTTGATTCACAGCAGCAGCAACAGCAGCATCAGCGGTTACTATCCTCACCATTCCAGCGGGAAACCTCTCAGCCTGGGAACAATAGCAGTAGTGAAAACAACCCCAGTCAACAGCGCAACAACGGTAACGGTGAGAAAATAGTTATGCTAATTAATTGAATTACCATTCGAAGCACGCATACACCGACAATATGCGGCTCTTCGCCGCTGTTATAAATTCTGCCCCCAGCTTTTCTCGATGTCGATGTGACGAACCAAATTGTGTTATCTCTTGAGGTTTTAATTTTTCTTTCATTCGAAGTCAAACAAGAGAGAGGGAAAAAGGGGACAATTATAAGACGCAAACGCAGTCGGAAGATTGGATATCGTTGGATGATTACCAACACACACCTACGCGTGCGCACCTTTCATCACACCGGGTTTTTTTCTTGTTTGCTTGTCGGGTGCCCCGTGCTGTGCGGTGTGGTGAGAGCTCTTCCGTGTGATATCTGTGTTCTGGTCTGGTTGTCGAAATCGTCAACGATGAGTCGTATGTCGTGGAATTGTGTTAAGTGGATGTTTCCAGTTATGGAGATCCGATCGACGTACGAATTATTCAAGTTATATTAGGTGTGATTCAATGTTTCGTTGTATTTAGAAAAAAAAAATGGATTCACACAAATCTCTTAATTATTGTAATTCTGTTCGTACTTTTTTTGCTGCGCAAAATGACTGCGGTTTATTTAGCAATAAAAAGTTAAATAAATTAGGTGGCAGCATTTGCCAAACCTCGTTATGTTTATAAAAGAAGTTTCGGTTCTGCTTGAATCTTTCGATTCCACCATGTAGATAGCTAAAAACATGTTTCGAAGTGATTAATTTACTAATTAATTTTGACTGGTTTTTCGATGTTATTAGTCCGAATTCTATATTTCCAATTCATACCATTGTACTGGAATTCAGTATAACCTTTTTCTTTCTGTCACTAACAGGAACGAAACTTTTTTAGATGGCATTCTAAATTGTTACGTTTCATGTTATTCTGAACATTATGAACTTTGTATTAAAAACTTGACTTGGCAGATTCTACTATTTTCATTCTTTTTTCTTCCACCACTATGGATTTATATCCCAAGAAAATTTAAGACTTAAGAAGCTTTTAAGAATAAAAGATATTTTTTGTTTTCTCTCGTTAGCAGGGAGTATCCTTTGAGTTTTTTGAGGTCAGTTTTTAACATAAACTATGTTTTAACTCTTTATAACTAAATTTGTGTAATCAGTTTTGTCTTTCGTCTCATTCACCTATGGAACCACTTTTAGTAAAATTTTGAAAGCTTTGAGCTTTTCTTTCATTGAGAAGGATTTTTCAACCATTACGCTGAATTTTCTCTCTTTTTTTTAGTAAAAATTTAAGATTATTTTTCTTTTTTTTTCTGGATTCCAGGGACGTTTTCAAGCATTTTTAGTTAATTAGTAATATCTAGGTTGCTCTATCCACTTTTTTTCAGAGGATTTTTTATATTTTTTTAAAACGATTTTTTTCCCCGAATAAATGTGAACCGTCGAATGTAACATCCTACAAATTCAGAGCTTCTTGAGTCGATAAATTCATAATCACACGATTGCATATATTCCAATAGTTCGTGAATCAAGAAATCTATCAATCCATTGATCTATGAATCCACAGGCCATATCCATTAATACATAAACCCATAAACGCTCATAAAGCTATCTAGCGATAATTTTATAAAGCCATGAATAAATGCATATCAAAACTATGAACTCATGAACGTTTGGAAACAGCACTTCGAGTCTGAGTTCGAGTTGAATTGTATTCCGTTAGGAGTTTTTTTTTCCTGTATGGACTTCCTCACTGCGACCAGAATCGTAGATCTATTGTGAGATAAGCCCGGGTGTCTGCTGTATCCCGCACTTCTGTTAATAGCAATACCGCTATTGAGAAGTGGCATGCTTATTATTATTGTTCATCAGTGCTTGTGTGTAATGTGATACTCTTCCTTACACACTTACTGTTCTACTATACCGATACTCGTTCCTCTTGCCAAATATCACCAATTATAATTCCCTGGAGAAGTTTTGTCGTGCGTCCTTCTGGCCAGTTTTATTGATAAGAGGGACTTATTTTTTGTTAAAAGAAAGTCACGCAAAGGTATTGTAGATTTCAGCGTAAAGGAAGGGTAACCTGAGAATAAACCCATGCTTAAGTCCTTTGTGACATCGGATGGCCTGGTTCTACTAAGATTCGAACCCACGTCCATCCGCTTGACAAAGCGGACTCTGTAACCTTGCGGCTACACACCTTCCCTCCGTTAGGAGCTTTTTCCAGAAAATTCACAGTAGACCTTGAAACAAATAAATAGAAAATTATGCCTACATATTTTGAAAAAAAAAAAAAAACAAAAAAAGGAAAATGAAATGAAAAAAAAAAAGAACTATCAGTTTGTGAGAGCACTTCTAGTTAGCAGATTAGGGATTTTGTTAGGAAAACTGTTCGCTGGAAAGGAGAAATGGATTCAAACTGTGGGAGTGTCAAAAAGAACCGGAATGAGCTATCATCGACAGTCAAATAGAACAAGTAATAAGTATTGTTATAAAATGATTGATCTTGATTCGCACCATGCAAAAACTGATCCTGGTTCGAGCTATTACCTCAATCATTGGTAAACCTTTCAATATTCAGAGTTTTTTACTTAGAATAATTTTAAAAGCTGCTCCTGTGTTTTACCGATACACACCCTTGATTTTTGATATTTTCTTATGAAAACTACTTCAGCTAGCTCTAATAATGAAACTAATAAGAGATGTAAATTTGGCTGCCAATGCTTCGACCGAAGAAGTTATTTTAAACAATCCTACATTATAATAGCCCATGATGCAAAACTTCAAATCAGTTACAAAACATAAACTCATCTAGATTTTACCAGAATTGTAAAGCATTATTCCAGAAAATTCGTTCTGATTGTGACGCTCTGATTGTGACTTATTTTGATAACACAATAATACATTTTAGATTCTGGTTTGCCCTACAAATGTTCGTCGTTCGGCCCCAAAGTTTCACCAAATCAGCACTAGGGGCAGTGCTCATTGCAAAACCTTGTTCAAAATCGAAAAAAGCAGTCAGAATTTTCTGTGAACAAATGAATTGGATGAAAAAATAATAATTTACGTGTCTGACTATTAAACGATTTATTCTTGAACTGCGATTGAAATTTCTGCAACTTCTGTAATTTTCATCCGATTTCGATAGTTTGAGCACCAAAAGATTCAGTAATTTATTTAGTTTTAGCCCCACAGACTAGCGTGCGATGTTGTGTGTGGAAAGATAAATGAAGTAATTTCAAGAATTTATGATAAAAAATGTAAAATTTTAGAATATTGAAGAGAAAGTAATTTAAGCAAAACGGGATTAAACGGGAGATATGAGTGCGAGATAATATTAAAGAGAGTGAATAGGTGAGAACAGCGTAACACATGAAGTGTTTTCTTGCTTTTCTTAGTGATATCGTTTATCGCACAACGCACGTGCTGTTTGAATGAACCGTAGCGTAGTTCAGTCTATGGTTAATTCTAGAATAACATTAGAATTGTTTATCGCATAACATAAACAGTAAGGTGTCAATGAAAATCGGTTTTCCGAATTTTGTTCGGCAGTAGGTATCAAAAGCTTTGTCTTCTAGGAAAAAGTCTCATGAAAATTTCAGCTTCATCGTGCAGCAGCCTCTTTCCCAGAATCAGGTAGAGTCACAAAATTCCATTCCCACAGACAGACATTCAAAGCAGTCTTCTGTTGCGTAATCTGAAATAGTATATATTCTCGATATTCCTTCACCGGAATGTAGTACTGATACTAAACACCTTGTTTCGCGGGAGAAACGCTGACGGTCGCATGACAGTGAAATAAGTAGGCGACAAAAACAAGAGAAGTGATAAAGTTTCCTTTTTATGTGACAGAAACAGGGCCAAGAATTGAAAAGATAGAGAATGACAAAGAAAAATTCAGAGAAGGGAATTGTTTCTCACCGTCAATCCTCGGTTAGGAAAGTTAGATTTAGGTCAAATTTGTTGGATAAAATCAATCTACCAACAGACTTAAATCCGGGCGGTCGTTGTTTTCTTCGCACGTACGGGGAGTTATGTATTTTAAATCTCTTCTTGTAGGCAGAGGCGTCTCGTCCACCTGTTCAAACTGTTCATAGGACAGGTAGACAATCTCAGACAAAAAGTTAACCGTTTCACATTGTTGGAGTGGATGAAAAATCATCGAAAGTAATTTATTTGTAATTGTAATGTTATCCCGAACATGCTTATTCTGTTTTCAACTTAGTGGAATCTTATTCGCCGCAAAGAATGTAACCTGATGGGTTACACTTCAAACTACGCCATACAACTCACACGCAACGCAACCCACACTCAGTAATGACTACCGTTTGTTCAGGCCTTTCATTTGAACCGAGAGTCGTTCAAACACTTCTCTGCGACAGGGCAAACGCAGTCTGCTATGTTCACCACTACTAATGCAACGCCTTGCGTAAAAATGACATTTTTGGTTCAAACTCATTGTTGAACGAAAAGCCGATAGCAACGAGAGAAGACATTCATTATACACCCTCTCTTCAGTGTCTTTTCACCTGTTTCGTTTTGCCTTTCTGTTTCTTCTCTCGACATCGTTGAAATTCGAGAGAGACCATGTGGCCGCGAGAGTACGCAGATTTCAATCTTCAGAGCTTTCGTAGCAGATTCATTCATTATTTTTCTGGGTGTGGTGGTGTTCTTTGGTTTTCATTCAAGCCTTTTCATCCATTTTGTTCATTCGAAAACTTGAACGTCGTATAGCCCGTATAGTACACGTTTGTCTTTTACGCGCTAATTACTTTCTAGTTCTAGAGATAAACAAAGCTAGGTTCTTTACTCACTTGAAGAGCTTAGAGGCAAAAACCTAACTAATAATATACCTAACTTCGACTGTCGTTAGAAAAAAACCTGCAAAAAAATTTTTTGAAACGCTTCGGCTGGCAGAATAATCTGGCATTGCCTAACACAACGGCATCCGTTGAACGAACTTTATCAGTTCTTCGATGGATCAAGAGTTATTTGTGGCTGTAATAGGGCCAGAATCGGTCATAGTTAATGACAATCATGATAATAGCTGTGGAAAACAGATTTCCTCTATGAAATGAAGCAGATATCATTTTTCTACGAAGAAATTATCGACAATTAGCGCTCATAATAGACAGTAGGATTCCTTTGCCATATAAATAAATGAAATTTGTCCAATCTTTCTTCACAATACTATATTTTCAATGTAGCAAAAATTGGTTGAACCGGTAGCCCACTTGGCCACGCGTCGCCTCTGCTTGTAGGCAAAGGTCTAGAAAATTAACATAGCTTTTGTGATCAGATTTCCAGAGTTCGTGCCTCAGCTCAATCGAAATTTGGGTTGTGGAGCCTTAAAGCGGTCAAAGTTTAACTTTTTCGACCAATGAGATAAAGCATAAAATTTCCGATATCGATTTATTTAATGCCATTTGTCTTAGAAATGCCGAAAACAATGGACAACACCAGATCTCGAATTATTATACATTTTTAAGTCACTTGGCTTAAAAAAAATTCAACAATTTCATATCGACAATTTCTGTGCATTTTTTTCATCGGTCAAAAAAATGAAACTTTAACCGCTTTCACGATCCACCACTCAAAGTCTGATTGAGCTGAAATTTTGAAACAAAAAGAACTGCTTTACTCAACATCGATATTAGAGATGGTCGGGTATGGGAAATTTGTTACCCGTACCCGACCCGAATCCAGACTTGCAGGTAATATATTGGTTCTCCTAGAATCCAGCTTAGCACCTGTCCGCCAGTCTGACGTTGAAAAATTTGACCATTTTTATCGCGCTTAAAAATTATCTATTCATAACTGTGTACAGAGCATTTGGGTTCCATTTTTCGTGTTAGTTAGCTCATGTCAAAATTGATCGGGGATTTCAATTGGGTTGTTTAGCTACTCATCGATTTCTGATTTTTATATATCAGGTAAAAGAGTGTTATTTTCTGAGCAATTTTTAGTGATTTTTTAAAATTTGATATCATTGTCCTTCGATTTTTAAATGAAAAATAAAAATCGCTCCAAATCGCTACAATGACAGTTGTTATGTGGGCGAACTGTCATTGTAGCGATTTCGAGTAGTTTCAATTCGTGATATGAAAATTAAATGATAACGATAGAAATTTTTTGAAAATCACGTTTTGCTTAGAAAATCCAGCTCACAGAAAAAACTGATACAGCAAAACAACCCAATTATTTATTTTTTTTTTGCATACGTATGATTAATATAAATTGCTGAAAATTTTTATTCTGTTTTCGAGAGATTAATAAAAATTCAATAATTTTTTTCTCAAATTCATAATAGCCTTACAATGAACCAGATCAGAATAATAAGAAAAATAGGGTAAATTAACCTATAGTGGACCCCTTTATTTTATTAACCTATGTGTGTGATGCAGACTGGCTGGACAAGATGTTTCCCGATAGAAGTGTTTTTTTAAAAATCACTCGAGTTTTCCCATAAAATGAATCAATCTGGCGGGTGGTCCACTATGAGGACGGAAGGAGTTCACTATATGTTAATTTACTTTACTAGAACAATACGGAGAAAAATGCATGTCTGGTAGAGTTTAAAATAAACGACGAGTTTTATGTGCACATCGCAGCAACCTAGAATCTAAAATTCGGTATAATACAGATATTTGCATGCGGTGTCCCTGGTCACAGTGCAAATCAAGACCTGGGAGGGAGAAACGAATATGTACTACACTCAAAATTTATCAAAACAGATGACACGCACATTCGTCGTTTTTTGATAGCGTGTAACTATCCTCCTGCTTTAACCCGAGCATGGCTCGAACAAAGTTTTTAGTGACATCATAAATGTGCAAAAATGTCTGCAAAACACAGATTTTCTGAGTCATTTTATTGAGCTTATTTATATATTTGCGCAGACTTTCGAAAAAAAGGCAGATTTTTCGCGGTCAGAAGCAGTTGCAATAATTTTACAATTTCATATCTCACTATTTTCTGAAACGAAACTCAACATTCAACCGTGATGAAGTGTATAGTTCGAAATTGTTACCAAACGACATTTTTTTCGATACCCGGGTAATAATTACGTAGGAGATATTCCGAAAAGAGTTAACTTGCGAATATTGCTTACACGTTTAAACAACAAAAATACCTTTGAAAAAAATCGGCAAACTTTCAAAACTCGTAGCTTACCAAAGGACAGAAATCAGACAGTCAGAAAATATTGATAATTTCATTGCGTGTATGGATTTTATCATATTCAATATTTTTCGGGTAAGTCCACGGTTTAGAAAAATGCAATCATTCATCCACAAAAATCACTGATGACGTTATCGGTTCAACTAAAAAATTGTCGCTACATGAAACAGAAGCAATGGTTAAGCAATTCCTTAAATTTCCAAAGAAAGCCGGCTTGGACCGAAAATCCAGAAAGCGCAAGCTAAACCCTCTAGTGCCCAAATTATTTTTCAGACCGACCTCGGTAAAATCACTATGAACCTTTATTAACATTTTTTAAATATTTATCAAAGCTTTTTAGAGGTTCGACTGAAGCGTGTCTAAAAGTGGCACTGGGCACTAGAGTTTTGTTTAACCACACAATACAAAAACGCTTGAGTTGAATATTCTTTCAAGTAAGGCGATACTATCACGTTATTGCAATACATGCTACTAAAAAATGCTTTTTTCTCCTGGTTCAAATTCACTATTTTTCTCCCTCCCAGACCAAGACTATTTTAAAACACCTAGGCTTGAAAAATTAATAATTAAATTCCCATAACGCACGAAAATTGAATTACTCGTACCCGACCCGTACCCGAGCAGTTGAGAATTTTTCAAACCCGTACCTGACCTGAACCCGAGGCCGTGTTTTAAATCACCCGTACCCGACTCGAACCCGTGAAATATTTTTTGGCATTCGGGTTTCGGGTAAAAATACCCGTACCCGACCATCTCTAATCGATATATACCATAGACCTTAACTCCTAACTTTGACGTTGACTCATGCGTACCCGACCGTTTGCTGCTGGACTTTAAGAACTTCGCCCTTATCTTCTTGAACGACCTTCTCAGCACGATATATTGGAATCCGCTTATGACAGTGAAAGTCTTGGTGGAACGTTGAACTTCCTACTCTACGCAATAAGGTTCACAAGGCCCGCAAGCATTCCTTCAACTATAAATCCGAAGACAGCCGAAGAACTCTTCATTTCTTTGGATAGAACAATAGTGAATGCTCCCAATGAGGTCGATAATTTGTTTGCCAAGAGCACCTCCTGTGGTAAGGTGAAACATTACTAGAATTTCCCTCTGCTCAACTTCACATCAGATGACATTCAGAAGGCATTGGTCATTATTGATCTCGGAATGTTAACACGGATTCGTCCAACGTCGCTCCACAACACGATTTGATGTGCTACACAAATATGCTGCTTCGAGAGATAGAACTACGCAATCGTGTTGACTCCGTCTATATTGACTTTGCCAAAGCATTCGACACGGTACCACACGTGCGTTCCTGCCACAAACTAAGAGCATTAGGTTTACCTGATTGGCTGATTTGAAGGATCCGTTCGTACTTAACCAATCGATGCGCTTTCGTAAAGTTAGTTGTTTGCAGATGACCTGAAGATTTGCAGGATCACCATTTCCATTCTCTCTAACGTGATCTTGGATACATCCGGTGATAGGCCTGGCCTTTCACGGATATCTATGCTCTGAAGACACTGTACTGCATTCTTGTTCGTAGCCTTCTGGAAAACGCTGCTCTTATTTGGGCTCCGTTTCATACTTCGCTCACCATCAAAATTGAACGGATACAGAGGCTGTTCATTAGGTTTGTACTACGCAATTTACCTTCTCTTTACCTCCTCCGGCTCGCTCAATTTGGAAAGGTTGAAAGTAAGGCGACAGAGGATCCCGATAATGTCTATTTTCCACATATTCGACGGTAGCATCAACTGCCCTCAATTACTTAAGGGGTAATATCCACCAGAAAAAAATTTTTCTTGTCATTTTTTTGGCCTAAATCATGTTAAAACTAGAATCAAAATCTACATCGCCCAAGTACAGATCTAATCTCAAAGTTCGTTTAAATCTAGTTTTACCGATCAACTTTTATGCTCCAAAATTTGAAAAAAAATCATGAAAAAAGCCTTGTTTTTTGAGCGCTTGGTGAATATTACCCCTTTAATGAAATTCCACCGAAGACCTCTTCTTGTTTGGCTCCTATACACAGAACTGCGTATAGCCAGAACAATCCACTTTACTCTTGCCTGAGGGCCTTCAACGACGTTGATGTCTATCATGACTATACTATTTCTAAGAATGTTTAAAAAGAAGAATTGAGAATAGGTAGTGTATTCTTACGATGTCTGTACGAAGACGAAGCAATAAATAATAAAAACGTAGAATTAAAAAAATTGGTCATCCCAGATTTGTTCTGAAAAATAATTTTTTAAACAGATAATTTAGTTGCCTAAAACTGTTTTGAACAACCACTTTGGTTTGTTCAAAACTCTTTTGGGAAAAAAACTTGCAGATAACTCTGTTCATATAAAACCCAAGTGAAAAATGATCTGGGACACATTATTCAAATTGCAAATCCAGTCTCGCGCGAAGATAAAGTTTCGTGACATCTTCAACTTTCCAACGCGCACGTGGAGGTTAACGGCCAGAACTTTGAGGAGAGCTTCCAGGTCAATAACGTCAAACATTCCACAGCTTTTCCAACCGCGACCGCTATACGCTTCGCTAGTTTCTTTCAAATATTGTGCCATCAGAGATCCAAATAAAACTTGGCTTATGGCTTATCTTCTCAACTCGATGACATCCAGCGAAATTTATTGCTGCCAGAAAATGGGTGATAAATTTTTCTCGATTTTCTTCGGTAATTAATCGGCATCGTAAAAATGTAAACAAGTTTTCTCTTGCCGATTTTGAATGTCTTTTTTTTAATTTCCTCTATAATTGATAGTCTAATAAAATGCAGTGTTATAATTATCAGTCTAATTTGGTCGGAAGTTTATCAACCGTATATAAAGATATAAATTCAACTGGACTAGGCGCTTTATCCCTCCTGATAAACGCCCCCGTCCAACGCGTAACACAAGACCTGAAACCTTATCTCATGTTCCACACCAACCCCGGGCCCACTACGGTACGACGAGCGTAGCTCAAATAAACCACGCACTGGAACAAGTTTTGATTTTATGAACGTGTAGAAATAGATACCAAAATGCAAATAATAACATTTCGGTTATAAATGCTAAATTCAAGTCCGTCCCCTGTCTATGTGCTTGCGCTTGTGCTTCAACGGCGCTGCGCCGCTTGTTTTTCAAACTTTGTACGCTGGCTTTCGGTTGAGTTCAGTCGAGAGCCGCGCGCTGGTGGAAGAATCAGAGCGAGCAGCACGTCGTCCGATGGGGCATATTTATTACATTTGCGTGAATCAGCGATCAATCTGTGCAAATAAAAACCAGTGGCGAATCAAATGTCCTTGTACGAAAAAAAATTACAGGGGAAAACGGTATGTATTGATGGTTTAGTATATCGATGCAGACGCACTAATACATTGAGGGAAGAAGTTTAGCTCACTCAAAATCGTCTCTGTCAGGTTGCTTCGATACGACAAAGCGACCCGCCAGCAACTCTGTCTGTTTGCCTGTTGAATAATTAATGATGTTTGTTTTTGTTTCCTCTTTTTTCCCCTACGAAACTCGCGCTCCAATCGGGGTTAAACCCAGCAGAGAATAACTTGAACCGCCAGCGGAAGTCACCGAAGGAGCACTCCCACAACCTGGACCAACAGCAGCCGATGTTCAACCCGTCGAAACATTTGGATGTCTGGTTGGCCAATGCCATACGCGGTCTGGAGAGCGGAGGCCCGGGTCAGGATTCATCCGATCAGCTGGATAGCCCCACACTGAAGGGAAGCTTTGCCGAACCGCTGTCGCTGCCGCCCAATTTGGTGAGTGAGTGTTTGTGCGAATGTATGTGGCCAAGTATGTGGGCTAATGTCTTGGTCAATTGAATGGCGGGACGACTTGGTTTTCTAGTCACGGATGGGGTTAGCATTTGCATTCGTGACGCGTTTGGAGCTATGTGTGGTTGTTTGTCTAGTGGCATCGGCGCGTTGGACGCCGGGCAATTAAAATTGACGACTGTTGATGTCAAAATTTAATCACTTGTGGGGTTGCAAAATGCGACAACTGTAGCAATTTTCGAAAATTGATGAAATCATTAAAAGTTGTTGAAAATTGGCAGAGGTTATCGGGTCATCAAACAGTTTTCAATAACCTAGTACTGCTTAAAGTTTAAGCCTTAAACGTTCAACATTGCCAGACACCAAAAAAAATCTCTAAAAGCTGTCAACTTTGTTTAAAACATCGTTTTCAATAATTGATAACAAGTTTTAAACAGTTGAATTGTCACCTAAAAGTTGTTTATTATTGCATAAAAAACTGTTAAAAAATTGTTAAAGTGACAAAAAATCATACACAAATTGTAAAATAGTGATAAAAAACATTCAAAAGTTATAGCAAGAGAAAAATGCTGCGATAATATGCATAAGCAGAGGTAAAAAGTGCTAAACTTTTTTCAGTAATTCACAAAAAAATATGCGAAAATTTAAAAAAAATGCCAAAAAGCTATCGTAGATTGTTATAAAATCGACAAAAATCAGCAAATAGAGAAAAAAAGTCCTCAAAATGTCGATAAAAAGTCGTCCATGGTGTACAACAAATGGGCCGCTCCCAACTCACACCTACAAAGCTACTTAACTTTAAAAATTCATCGTTTTGGGCTTGTGGAGCTCGCCAACTACAAATTCGCTTAATTCACAGCGCGTATTTTAAGCAACGTTATCGTCAGTCGCGTTTTTCGCATGCCATAAATTCCGCTGACCTCACTAGTGTCGGTCAGAATCCACCTACCCAAACCCCGCGCATTGTTCGCATTCGTAAGCTTAGCGCGGTGCTTATCAAAAAGTCGTCGCATTTCAATGTCTGTTTTTATTTTTCAGAATTACATCGACGGATCACATCTGTCCTCCTCCACATCGGGTCTCTTTTCGCCAATCCAACAGCAGCAGTCACCTGTGCCGAATATCATACCGCAGCAGTTTTTGCCGCACCAGTATCACCGCTTCGGCTCCTGTCTGGTGGCTAACGACGGCAGCGAGTTTGCCAGTTTGCCGCCTCGGATTAATCATCACCCAAGCCAAAATCAGCAAACTCCACCCATCGGTCAGCTGTACGGACGAAAGGCTGCCCTGCAGCAGCAGAATTCCGGTTCGTCATTCCACGATCTGCTCAGCTCACAACGCGTGTAAGTAAATATTCTTCCAAGCGAGTTCATCTTCATTTCCGTTCGCAGGGAAAATCAACGAAAAGAAAGCGTCTCTTCGGTAGGCGACACCAATTTTGTTCCTCCCCTAAATTCAACAAGCGATCACGAGCCGCTGCTTCTTGAGAGCTCATTTACGGTGACCCAAATAGCGTCTGTGCTGATGCTGTGCTGGACAGCCACGCCGCTATCATTGTCTTTTCGATCAAAGTTAAAAAAAATGCATAAAGAAAAATAACGGACGCCTCAGTGCGAAATCATCATTTGCGGGCTAGCAGAAGGAAATCGTCGATAATGCCAGCTTACGCGAGTGCACCCGATTGGTTGGTATACACACATTACATACCCACCGTGCATGTGAGCGAAGAAGCGTGCGTGGTAAATGAACTCGGAAAAATTGATTCATGTATTATTTGAGTTTCCTTTGAGGAACACGGCGAGCACACAAGGCGCGCGCACTGATGACGGGCCCGCCAGCTCGGCTTCGATTATTGCCATTATGGTAACGCAAGTGAGCAGAAGTGTTTGCGCTGCGAAATATAACACATCGGGGTTTGCTATTAATCATTGTGCGGTATTTAGGAAAATAGAAAATGAAAAATAACACCTGAATCAAAGTTGATAGGTATAATCGGTTGTCGGTTGGTATGTGCGTGCATAACTGATGAACAACAACAACAACTGCGGCAACAAGTTGCACTGGAAATAGTGAATTACTTAGTAAATTGTGTGATCAAGTGTGTGATTCACCACAATCGCAAATTATTACCTGTTGAGCAATCGATCGATCTGACCTGGCGGTGACGTGATTTGTCTCTGTACGTTCAACTTTGTGATTTGAAAGCCCCCTCACCCCCCAGTGATTTGGTGATGGTCAGACTACTCACTACAGCCAAACGGTAAGTGCTAATTAGCGAGTGGTGTCGCAACGCTAAATTCTTTCCGCTCACCGCACCGCTGCTAGATAGTATGAGCTGTGCTTACCTGAACAAGTTAACAAAGAATGATAAGAATTTGTATTCTTGTGGTACTCGACCTTGGATAATGACCGAATGTCGATCCTTCATCCTTCAAACGAACGGCGACTATCAACAGAAACCTTACACTGGATGATGCTTGACGGAGCTTAGCATAACGAAGCTAATTATCTAAATTATACGATTCGGAGTGGCTAAAGTGTGTGCATCAGCAAGACGTAAACCGCCAAAGGCAGTGTGTATACTATGCGTACTTAGCCGCAATAAAAACTCTTGATAACATCTTTTTTTGAATCGTGGAAGCGAGAATAGTATCCATAAAAAAATGTTTATCAACTAATGATACGATTTACTCGTTACGCTAACGGTGAAAACTTGTTTTTAAGCCGAAAACGTTTCGACTGCAAGTGTTTTTTTTTCTGCTTCAACTCTGTTCAGTTGTACTGTTAGATAATGATTCACATGAATTTTATTGACAATTGCAAGAAAGGTGGCTCGCAATTTTGTCGCGTTTTTGACAGCATTTTTTACTGAACCTCAATGAGTTACAATATATCTTTTCTCTTGGGAGTACACTAAGGTCGCTTTTTACGCGGGTTTCTTTTTACGCGGATTCCGGAATTTACGCGGTTTTTTTTACGCGGACTCCGGAATTTACGCGGTTTTTTTACGCGGATTCCTGAATTTACGCGGTATTTTTTTGCACGGATTTCGGTTTCCCTTCACTCGGAATGCAAAATTAACGCTGGTTCTTTTTTACGCGGATTCCGGAATTTACGCGGTTTTTTTACGTGACATGTATCCCCCGCGTAAAAAGCGACTTTAATGTATATGGATAATTGGTTACCATTTGTTCAGTTATGAATTCCAATTTCAATTATGTAATTGAATAAAAGGTTTCAAACAGCCTTTCGTCATTATTGAGACTAATATGTTCTAATCAGTTACACAATCTCTTAATAACTCGAGTTCCATTGAAGAAAGGAAATAGTTAATGGCTTGATATATAAGGTTATATAAGTTGGCTTGATATTATAAGGCTTGAGACTAGATTTCCGACAACGAGCTTTAGTTTATAATCAAAGTTGGGTTTGATATTCTACTTTGAAACCTTTTTCGTTTGAAAATAATGAGGGATGAAAAGATATTTTGATGAAAATGCCAGAGTCAGAGAATTTTGTATTATGAAAGTACTTCTTATCTAGCAAAGCGCTTGTTAGCATGTTTTTGACAATATTTTCAAATACAAGATTTTTTCAATCTCCGAAAGTTTGTGTAGACTTAGTTGCTTGAAGCAACAGCAAATGTTTCTCCATTTTAAAAAAGTTGCCATAGTTTGACTAGCCCACCTGTTAAGAAACGAATTTTACTTTTTTCATTTATGCATATAAAAATTCACTTTGTTCGACAAAGTTGTAGCATATTCTATAAGAAACAACTTTGTCAATAACACTATACTTATATCTGCCAATTGAAATATATTTATACACAATAGTTAGTTTAAATTGACAGATAGAAGTATGGTGTCTTCGACAAAGTTGTTTTTATAAAATGGGCTACAACTTTACTCAACAAAGTGAATTTTTATGTGCAAAAATGAGTAAAATAAGTATTGTTTTTTTATTTTTAGGTAAATTAATCACAAAATTCCAACTTGTATAAAATGGAGAATAATTTAAAAAAAAAAAAAACAACTGTACCAAAGGCTCTACGGCTCCCAAATCAATTTTTCGAGTAAAAGTAATTAATGTAGTGTAATGCATTCTTTTAGTAAAAATCGTCAATAACCAAAGATATGAACATATGTGAGATAGAAATAAACTTTCTTCCAAAAAAATTGTTTGTTTCATAAAAGTTGAAAAATTGTAGAAAATCACTATAAAAAGTTAAATTGAAAACAATTGATTTTAAAGGGTGATCTATAGAAAACTCCACAAAAGTTCATTTTAATATTTAGAAACAAGTATGATGTCTTCACCAAAGTTGTTTCTTTTAAAATGTGCTACAACTTTGCCGGACAAAGTGGATTTTTATATTCCAAAATGAGACGAGTAAAATTCGTTTCTCACTGTTGAGTGGAATAATCACAGAATTAAAACTTCCAAAACATGGAGAATGAATAACGGACTAATGGAATAACTGTCCTGAAAACACTGCGGGTCTAAAATCGATTTGCTAGGGTAAAAATAATTTAGATCACTTTTTTGCAGCAGTGTGCAATGGTAGCATCAAAGTAACCGCGTCTGCGGTGACAAGTAAGCAGTATGAAAAAAATTTTCATTCCTGATTTGTCTTCCAAACTAACAGAACTGACAATATAATTAATATCCTAAAAACAGTCCGTCTAGTTCTTTCAATTATTCCGGATGTAATTTGGATGTAACAATTTGACTACAGAATTAAAGAAACCACATACACCTTCTTGAAACCTGAAGGGTTGAAAGAATGGCACCGCATGTGGGTGGAATCAAGACTGAGAATGAAAATTATTCGCAAGCCGAACCGGCAGATGATGAAACAAAACTTTCATGTCTTGGCCGTGATGGAATGTTCCAGCAATCAAGAAACACTGGCCCGGCTTTCGGACAGCCCCGAGTTAATCATTGAATCGTTGGCATCCGACGTGAGTTTTGTTACCTTGTATTCCAGAAATATGAAGACCTTTTCCTGAATGACGGCCCAAGGCTGGACGATGCAGCTAGGAACTGTCTCCTATTACAAAGCCTCAGTCTGACCGTACACAACAAGTGCCGGCGCATCCCTGGGACTCTTATTTCGAGGAATCCGTGAAGAAGTTGAAGCAGTTGTTTGGAATGTTCAGCACTCGGTATTAGTGCTTCCAACTTTCGACTACGCAATCTAAAGAGAGTACGGAATCAAATTGCATCATTTTCAAATGGCTGTAACTTTTTAATCATTGGATATTTTCTATTGAACACTTGCTTGTTCAATGTGTTTTTGTGGACACGGTGCGAGTTGCCCTTAGCTGCTAGTGCAATCGTTGCGAAGATGAAGTCGGAAGAAAAGAAGAGGCGTAAAGAAATTTTGCGCTCATACCTCGAAAATCCAAAAGTTCAGAAGGCGCCGAATCGCAATGAACGGCAGAATACGGCTGAATACGGTGGCGAAAACACGTGCACGGAAGCTCTACACCCAGATGTTGACAAAACCACGATGCCTCGTTATGGATGACGAGACATATGCAGAAGCAGACTTCAACTTTTTAAAGTTAGAAGCGATTGGTTGGATGAGTGAAATTTACCAAATCTTTTTTTGTGTTTCCGTACAACCGTACAACCTTTATGCAGCGGCAGTGAATAATTTCTTCAGCATCATTGACTTGCCCGATGCGTACCTTTGACTTGAAGTAGATGACGAGTCAAGCAGCTGATAACAATCAACACCCGCCTGGCTTTGCACAACAAATGTGTCAAAAGGATAACGCAACAGTTGCGCAATGAGTACATTGACAGAGATCGAAAACAATATGTATAATACACACAAAATCGTAGTGTTTCGGTAGACTTCGGTTTTGGGCAAACGATCAGTTTTGGGGCGCTCGAAAAAACGCTGGTTACTTTCGCGAGTCGGTGCTTATTAAAGGCTCGCACGGTGCTCCCACAGACCGTTATTATAAAATAAAATGCACCAAAGAATCTGAGTACACCATTCGATTCGTTATGACGTCCAGAATCTCTGGTCAAAACTTCAAAATCATCGTACGGTACATTTTTGAGTAATGCCCTTTTGAAGGTCGTAAAGTACAAAAAAGTGATATAAAAACGACGAAATACTTATTGTAAAGCACGTATTTACCCACCATTTCATGAAATAACTTCCAAAATAGTTTCTACATATTCCAAGGGTTATATTTCAAGACATTGACAATTGATGAAAAGATTTATTTGAAAATCCCACAGTGCACAGTGGTCTAAACTCGAAAAATCGTGATCATCTAGATTTGACTGTGAAAAATAGAATTTATGTACTCAATGTCTTCAGCAAAATTGTTTCATAGAACAAGGCCTTACTTTTGGCGTTTTTAGTTTTTCGATCAATCCACCTAACAGATAAAAAAAATAATTTCTCTAATTTTCAATATACCAGATAGCTTCCTTCAGCAAAGTTGTGGAGAATTTCAAAAGAAAAACAATTGCTGAATACAGCGATGTCCTATCTGTACGTTGGACACGACAAAATAGAGTTTTTTGTGGAACACCTCTCCTCAAAATTAGGTTTTTGTCTATAATTTTGTTTGTAATGGTCAAAACAATGCAAAATGTTCTTAGATTTCATTCATTCAACTAAGATTCTCTCAAAACTTTATGAAATTTATTGTTTTGACAATCATAGAAATAGTTATAGACAAAAAACTGATTTTCAAGAGAGGTGTTCTACAAAAAACTCTATTTTGTCGTGTCCAACGTACATATAGGAAATCGCAGATTCAGCAATTGTTTATCTTTCGAAATTTTCCACAACTTTGCTGAAGGAAGCTATCTGGTATATTGAAAATTGGAAAAAAATATTTTTTCATCTAACTTTTAGGTGGATTGATCGAAAAACTAAAAACGCCAGAAGTAAGGCCTTGTTCTATGAAACAATATCGCAGAAGACATTGAGTACATAAAGTTAGTTTTTCACAGTCAAATCTAGAACGATCACGATTTTTCGAGTTTAGACCACTGTGCACTGTGGTATTTTCTAATAAATCTTTCCACCAATTGTTAATGTCTTGAAATATAACCCTTGGAATGTGTAGAAACTATTTCGGAAGTTATTTCATGAAATGGTGGTTGAAAACGTGCTTTACAATAAGTATTTCGTCGTTTTTATATCACTTTTTTGTACTTTACGACCTTCAAAAGGGTATTACTCAAAAATGTACCGTACGATGATTTTGAAATTTTGACCAGAGATTCTGGACGTCATAACGAATCGAATGGTGTACTCAGATTCTTTGGTGCATTTTATTTTATAATAACGGTCTGTGGGAGCACCGTGCTCGTGCATCCCCAATCACCGTCAGAAACCGAAAGAGCCAATAGCGAGCCTTCTTGCAACAGAATTCACTGACGCTGGTGCCAGTAACGAAAACAATTGAGTACGACAATTCTATCCTTTCCGTGAAACTCTTGCTGTCGTGAAAGGAAGATTTAATAACACCATCGAAGGTTCCACAGTTATGGCCGCAAGCAACCAACCCGTGGGGGCGATTTGATTAAATGGCCGTACGTCCTAAGACATGGCCTCCATAACGTAGTTTCGCCAATTTACTCGGTCCCGGGCTGCCAGCTTCCAATTCCGTGGGCACCCGGTGCTCTGCAGATCGTGTTCCATCTGGTCCACCCTTCTCGTTCTTTGCGTCCCTCGCCTTCTTGTTCTCATCTGATTTGAAGCGAACACCCATTTTGCAGGGTAGCTTATATTTATATTTTTATAAGCTCCGCTTTTTTGAGCAGATTTGTTTTCCTTGAGTTGCCGGATCGCATCCTTAACTTCACTTGTTGCTGGGGGTGGCACATCTTCGGCATTCGTTCTCCTCCACTCCTATTGTGGTCTCCTGCTTGCACGCCGTTCAGGTGTTCATCGTAGTGCTACCTCCACCTGTTGATTACCTCACGATCATTCGACAAAATTACTCCATCCTTATCCCTACACAATTCGGCTCGTGGGACAAAGCCTCTGCCCGCGTTGAGTTTTGGTAGAATTTTCGTGTTTCGCGTGTTCGGTGCAGCTGCTCGAGTTCTTCGCAGTCGTCCTCTTCCTGGCGGAATTTTTCTTTCTTGAAGAGTTGGACTTGCTGCCTTAGTCTAAGTTTATATCGTTCCACATTTTTGCGAGTGGCTCTACGCAGCATTGTTGCTCGCGCTCTTCTCGTCCAATATCTGCCGGCATTCTTCGTCGAACCACTCGTCATGCCGATTCGGTTATACGTGTCCTAGGACTTCTTTCGCAGCACTGCTCATAGTTGTTGACGGCGTTCTAGCGATCATCTGGAGGGGCTTCTTCAGGCTCACCCTCTTCTGGCAGCGCAGCTTCTAGCGATGACGCGTACTGTGCTGCGACATCGTATTGCTTCAGTTGCGCGAGATTATGCTGTGACGGGCGACGGTACCATATGCTATTCACAACGGATTGGTTTTGGGTACCGAGGTCTGAATCGATGTTAGCGCCTCGATGTGCTCTGACGTCGATAAGGCCCGAGAAGTGCCGACCATCTATTAAAATGTGGTCTATTTGTGTTTCTGTTCTATTTGGTCTCCTGCTGAATCTATGCCGGAGGCTCTGCTGGATGGTGCTACGTATGACCATGTTCTTGGAGATGGCAAAGTCAATTAGTCTAAGGCCAGTTTCATTCGTCATTGGTGTGCACTGAAACATCCAATCACTGGTCTAAGCTCCTCGTCTTGACCTGAGCGTGCGTTGAAGATGATGACTTCGCGTAAAATACGTCTTTGTAATCATTGGTGCTTCCGAGGTGTGGGCTATGCACATTAATAATACTAATGTTGAAGAAACGGCCTTTAATCCTCAACCCGCACATTCTAGGCCTGATCGGTCACTCACCGATCACTCGCTTCTGCATCTCGCCCATCACTATCACATGTGAGCTTCCACAACTCTGGTAGATGGTATGACCATCCCTGTATGTACGCACCATCGTCCCTTCAGCATACCTCATGCAGTGCTACGATATTGAACTTGCGGGTCTTCAACTCCTCTGAAAGCACGTGGGTACTTCCTAGAACGTTTAGATATAGGCAGTTCCATGTTCTAAGTATCCAATTGTTAATCCGTTTTCGTTATCTAGGTCTTGGCCGATTGTTCCGGTCCGTAATTAATGTTATTGCGTTCGTTGCTGTTTTTTTTATATTAACGGTGCGGGCTTGCAGGGCCAGCGACCAACCCCACTATATCGCAGGAGGACCAGCGGGGTGTGAACAAATATTGATTTCGCTGAACAGCTCTTTGACCAATATTTCCTGATAGTTATCGATGCGCATTCGAAATGGCTCGAAGTCAAAATCGTTCAATCTTTTACCACTTCAGCAGTTATTTCATTCCTGGATGAACAGATCTCGCGATCCGGAGATCCAGAAGCTGTAGTATCGGACAACGGTTCACAGTTCACCTTGGATCACTTTGCCGCGTTCTGCAAGAAGCATAAAATCCAGCATCTGCGAACGCTACAGTGGGCCGTTCGTTACTTTAAATTAACGAGGGTGAGCCAATTATCAAGACGCTCCAACAATTCCTTTAAACATTCCGTTCAACAGCAAGCCGTACACTGCGGACAATCCTCACCGAACTTAAAACATCACAACTGCAATCAGCCAACGTGAATCATCAACAGAATGAGCAATTTAACAGGAAAAAAGTCTACTCCATGGCACAGTGGTACGAGAGCTCAAAAACGTGAACTTAATTCATTTGCTCTCCAAATAATGGTTTCATTGACATACTATCTTCCGAAGATATTTAGTATATAAAAAGGATCAAATTATGACCATAAGTTTTAGTTCGAAACTCAACCGTTAGTGGCGCTGCAAAATCTAACTTTTTAGCCTTACGTTTTAAAGAAATGGTGTCTTCAGCAAAGTTATAGATAAAGTTATTAAAAAAAAACTTTGTCGAGGACACTTTTTCTTCTAACTCTTTTTTTTATATATCCGGAGTGATTTGCGATAAGGGCGCAACTGGCAAAAGATAAACATTGGGGAATATCAGTTTGAAAATTTGCAAGTACATTTTCCAATCGTAATTTCAAAGGAAGTGACTAACATTAACATCAATACCAAAAATCGACGTAAAATATATTTGGCTTATAGTTTCCTAACAATACTACATTACATTTGTGCATTTATGGCTTAAATCTGCACTTTTCTTCTAACCTTTCTCTAATGAGCCTTAAAGCATTCTGACAACGAGATTCGCCCACCTCTATTTCGCCTTAAAGCATTCTGACAACGAGATACGCCCATCTTTCTTTCGCCTTGTTTTTATTTTTTTTCCAGTTGCGCCTCTCAAATGCGCCTTTATTTTGAAAACAAAAGTTGATCCGCCTTTTACTCTCGCCTGTTTACGAAGTATTTCGCAAATAAGCCCGTTGCTCCAAAACAATGTAAAGGGCCTAGTTCCAAAGTATATTTTGTTTTGGGTAAACTGCTTTATCGCCCTTCACTAAAAGCTTGATTTAAATAATTTTATCGATTTATACAAAAGAAAGGATTCTTCTCATGAATTTCGTAAGTCTTTTCAAACTCAATAGTGTAATAAAATCGTTTGTTTACATTTTGTTAGTTGAGCCCTAATCGCGAATCACTCCGGATATAACGGTTTTAGACTTGTTTTTAAAATTAGTTTTACTCGAATATACAAAAAACTGTAACATTTAGAAGGTAATATTGTTCAACATATATTTGAACAATATTGAAACACACAACTTTGTAGAAGACACAAAATAGATAGCTTCCACACAAACCAAGTTATTGCCAAAAATGTTAAAAAAGCATCTTTTTTTGTACACACCATGAACACAAAATAGCTAAAACTAGCAGACGAAACCTGCATAAAATGAAATATTATCATAATCACTCTACGAAATCACTTTGATCGTTTGTCCCTTTTAGTATCTTCATTGCCTGATATGAAATTCAAAAAGACAGTTCATAGTGCAATTGCTGGGCGAATATATCATAAACTTGAACCAATAATAGCATTGGACAATTTCACGCAAAGAATCGATCTCACTCTTTCGTTTTTTTTCAGTACTGTAAATCTTGTAGGCATTTCCTAGTCCCTATTGGCCTATTGGCTATCCGAGAAGGCACAAGAAAGCCGGAACAAAGTCATCAAGAGGTATGGTGAACTTGCTGAAATATTTGAAAAAGAAAAATAATTATTACCTTAATAGATACAGATTAGACCACACCGAAAAGTTTTCTAGAACAGCTTTAAATGTTGATTTACTACACCGTTTTCTGGAATCAAAAGATCCAGTTATTAGCAGTTTGCGAGACAAGCCACCTAATGAGCTCTGCGGTGATGTAAAATGCAGGCTAGATGTTAATTAGGAGGATAATGCTAATTCTGATGATCATTTTTCAACTTTATATTTTTTATACATTTATTTTAGCAAAATTGAAACATAAAAATATAATTTAATTATT